>NC_092402.1:6034019-6334019 GCF_030028105.1 Mobula birostris
AATAGGAAGGCAGATTACTATCTGAATGGAATCAAGTTAGGAAAAGGGGAAGTACGAGATCTAGGTGTTCTTGTACATCAGTCACTGAAAGCAAGCATGCAAGTACAGCAGGCAGTGAACAAGGGGAATTGAGTATAAGAGCAAAGAGGTCCTTCTGCAGATGGCGGGACTATCATATCTCGAAAGATTGGAGCAACTGGGCTTGTATACTCTGGAATTTAGAAGGCTGAGAGGGGATCTTATTGAAACATATAAGGTTATTAAGGGATTGGACACGCTGCAGGCAGGAAGCATGTTCCCACCGATGGGTGAGTCCAGAACCAGAGGCCACAGTTTAAGAATTAGGGGTAGGCCATTTAGAACGGAGTTGAGGAAAAACTTTTTCCACCCAGAGAGTGGTGGATATATGGAATGCTCTGCCCCAGAAGGCCATGGAGGCCAAGTCTCTGGATGCTTTCAAGAAAGAGATGGATAGAGCTCTTAAAGATAGCGGAATCAAAGGTTATGGGGATAAGGCAGGAACTGGATACTGATTGTGGATGATCAGCCATGATCACAGTGAATGGCGGTGCTGGCTCAAAGGGCCGAATGGCCTACTCCTGCACCTATTGTCTATTGTCAAACTTAGTGCTATCGTCAAACACGGTCCGCTCTAGTCCACAGCACAGCTATAGGATGTTGCATGTGCGTAATACTTTGCTTAACGCTAACCGTGACAATAACAGTGGTGTATTCAGGAGCGTGGCGATTCTGTACTGAATCCAACATGTCTTTTACTCAACTCTATGCAGCTACACGAAGTTTAGAGCCCTGAAGAAAGCTTCTAGCTCTGCTGAGTTTTGAGAAGGTGCTTCACTCCCTGATTACCTCTGCTCACAACGCACTGCGACAGCAGCAGAATTAGAGGTAGGGGGATATTTAATTTATTGAGAGATACAGCACTGTAACAGGCCCTTCCAGAACCCAAGCTGCCCGATTACACCCAAAGCTTTCAGTGAAGCCATCCTGAACGAGCTGCAGCAATAACAGTTTCTTCTACCTCCGAAACCGGAACACTGACAGACTTGAGTGGAGCACCCGACACGGAGGCTGTGTACAAGAAGGGCCAGGGGTCCCCTCTGCTTCCTGAGGACAGTGCAGGCTGAATCATCTGCAGCTCACCATCAGTACGACCAAGGAGATGCTGGTGGACTTCAGGAAGACTGAGCCTGCACTGCTCCCTGTTACGGTTGATGGTGAGGACGTGGATGTGGCGAGGATCTACATCTGGGGAGGCACCTGGACGACAGACTTGAGTGGAGGCTGTGTACAAGGAGGGCCAGAGTCGCCTCAACTTCCTGAGGAGATTGAGGTCCTTTGGAGTACGCAGGCTTCTCCCTCACACGTTCTACCAGTCTGTTGTCACCAGTACAATCTTCAATGCGGCAGTGTCCCGGGGCAATGGCATCAAATCAGGTGATGCCAACAGGCTCAACAGACTGATTTAGAAAGGCTGGTTCTGTTATAGGAGTCAAACTGGACACACCGGAGACTGTGCTGCTCCAAAGAGCGATATATGAGGTCATTCTTACCCACAGCCATTAGGCTCTATAATGAGTCAACCTATACCTGGGGAAGTGATGACCCCTCCCCCTCCTGTCAGATTGTTTGGGGTAACTTTTTTTTTAATTCTTTCTTACTTCTCTTCTAATATTTGTATATGTGTGCACTTGTAAAGTTACTGTGACACTAATTTCCTTTGCGATCAATAAAGTATCTATCAATCTATTTTACAAATGTCTCTAAATTAAGTTGGATGGGAGGAGGAAAGTTTGTGGTTTTACTTTATTCACTTAGAGCAGGGTTTAACAAACTGGGGTCCGCAACGCCAACAATCACTCCACGGTCAGGAATCACTTAAATCAAGTTTCTTTGTCCTTCTGAACCTCTTGACCATGTCCGCATGCTTTTACATATGGAGTTGCCACCACGTGATTGGCTGATTCTATATTTGCACTGACGAATGGGTGTGCGTCTAGTAAGGTGGCCACCGAGGAAAGGTAGGGGGTCAACAAGGTGCCTCACAAAGAATTATTAAACAGAATTAGAATCTCCCACCACGACAACCCTGTTATTATTACGCTTTTCCAGAATCTGTCTGCCTACCTGCTCTTCGATGTCCCTGTTACTATTGGGTGGTCTATAAAAAACACCCAGTAAAGTTATTGACCCAATCCTGTTCCACCCACAGAGGATCCGTAGATAGCCCCTCCACGTCTTCCTCCTTTTCTGCAGCCGTGACACTATCTCTGATCAACAGTGCTACGCCCTCTCCTCATTTGCCTCCCTCACTGTCCTTGGATTGGTTAATGGACAAGGAGCTACAAGCTGGAGTTAATGGTTATTTGTAACTGGAACGAAATGACCAGTGAGGTGCCAGAGGCGTTGTTGCTGATGGCCAAACGGCTCCCGATCCAGTTCATTAACTTGGTTCATTATACAGGAAAGACTTGTATCATTAAGACTGAACCAATTTTTCATCTTTGCCCACTCCACCTTCCATCCCCCTAACACAGCAAAATAATCCCCCCCCACTGAGATTTCTCTTCTCCATTCTTGAATTCACATTGTTCCCCTGACGTTCTCTCCCACCCCATTTTGACCCCGAGATTCCCCTCCTGCTATTCCCATTCCCAACAAACTGCAGACAACTCAAATAGGAGCAGCCTGCCGGAGAGACTCGGGCAGCTCTGCTGTCGCAAGGATCGTTACAGAAAATCTCTCCCACCAAGTACAGTAGGCATATACAACAGTTCATCTCCGTGGGACAGGACAGCACACGTCACAGTACAATAGTCTCTGCTTTATTATTTCATACATTATTGTTGTACAAACTTTGTACATTAGTAAATTATTATTGTGTATATTATTAGTTAGGTCTGCAGACCGCTAAGTGTGTTTTTAAATGTTGCTACTGTAACCGGTGGGCCCGTGGCCAAGTGGTTAAGGCATTGGACTAGCGATCTGAACGTCCTGAGTTCGAGCCCCAGCCGAGGTAGCGTGTTGTGTCCTTGAGCAAGGCACTTAATCACACATTGCTCTGCGACGACACTGGTGCCAAGCTGTATGGGTCCTAATGCCCTTCCCTTGGACGACATTGGTGTCGTGGAGAGGGGAGACTTGCAGCATGGGCAACTGCTGGTCTTCCATACAAACTTGCCCAGGCCTGCGCCCTGGAGAGTGAAGACTTTCCATCCATGGTCTCGCAAGACTAACGGATGCCTTTTACTGTAATTAGATTTCCCACTAGGGATCAATAAAGTATTTTTTATTTTTATAAACTTCATGACCTCACACTAGCTGATATTATCGATCCTTTTCAAATTCAGTCTTCCTTCCTCCCACAATATGTCGCCGTCAGCACCACCTGATCAATACCTCCCTGTGCTTTTTAATTCGGAATACTGCTCCAGAGATTGTCTGCCTGGCGTCAGGGATCACATCAGCGGGACTTCTGATCTGCACCGGCTGCTCATTCTGCCGTCCACTACCTGCTCTCGTGGCTTTATGTGGCCCTGACAGTGGGGGGGGGGGGGGGATGCAGCTAAGCTGGGGCTACACCCTGCCCGAGGGTGGACCCCTGCGGGCTTGGCGGAGGGAAGGAACACCCTACACCTCCTCTGACAGAGACGCTACCTCTCTTCAATAATGAAAATTTGACTTCGGACTTGCATACCTCGTGAACCGCAGGACTTACAGCAATCCACCCCAGTCTCCCACCCAGGACACGAAGCAAAGAAACGACAGGTACTTGCCTCAGGATAGGCTTCTCTCCCGAACGGCGGCGGAAAATCCACGTCTCCCCACTTGCCCTTGCAGATGTAATCGGCTGTGGCGTCTATCTTTGCGGCCATGTCCAGAACGAACACCGCACAGTCCGTGACAACTGCAGCGGGGATTAAAGAGTTCCACAAAGTCAAGAGCATGCCCAAAGCAGTGCCAAGTTTCAATCTTTACAATAACGTAGAAAATCTGCGTCCCGCAGAAGCCTGCTCGTTCCTTTTCAGTGTCCTACACTGTGCACGATCCTGGGCAAAGAGACAAGCCATTTCGTGCTGCTGCGCTTCCTTTGCGACGCGCAGTGAAGGATATGAAAAGGAATGTGATGCGGAGGCTTTAGAAAAGGCATTGGTCAGAACGCTCTCGGGAGCACTGTGAGGGGTTTTGGGCCGCCTATCCAAGAGGCGGTGCACTGGCAGTGCCGAGAGTCCAGAGAGGGCTCACACGAAATGATTCCGGGAATGAAAGGGTGAACGTGAGAGGAGTGTTTTACAGTTCTGGGTTTGTACTCGCCGGATTTCAGAAGAATTGGCGGGGGAAGTCTCACTGAAAGCTGCCAAATATTGAAAGCCCAAGATCAGGGGTCCCAATCTGGGACCCTCAGCCCCCTCGGTTAATGGCAGAGGTCCCGTGGCATAACAAAGTTTGGCCTAGATAGAGTGGATGTGGAGAGGATGTTTCCTATAGTGGGGGAGTCTAGGACCAGAGGACACAGATAGAGTGGATGTGGAGAGGATGTTTCCTATAGTGGGGGAGTCTAGGACCAGAGGACACAGATAGAGTGGATGTGGAGAGGATGTTTCCTATAGTGGAGGAGTCTAGGACCAGAGGACATGGATAGAGTGGATGTGGAGAGGATGTTTCCTATAGTGGGGGAGTCTAGGACCAGAGGACACAGATAGAGTGGATGTGGAGAGGATGTTTCCTGTAGTGGGGGAGCCTAGGACCAGAGGACACAGATAGAGTGGATGTGGAGAGGATGTTTCCTATAGTGGGGGAGTCTAGGACCAGAGGACACACATTGAGTGGATGTGGAGAGGATGTTTCCTATAGTGGGGGAGTCTAGGACCAGAGGACACAGATAGAGTGGATGTGGAGAGGATGTTTCCTATAGTGGGGGAGTCTAGGACCAGAGGACACAGATAGAGTGGATGTGGAGAGGATGTTTCCTATGGTGGGGGGAATCTAGGACCAGAGGGCACAGATAGAGTGGATGCGGAGCAGATGTTTCCTATAGTGAGGGAGTCTAGGACCAGAGGACACAGACAGAGTGGATGTGGAGATGTTGTTTCCTATAGTGGGGGGAGTCTAGGACCAGAGGACACAGATAGAGTGGATGTGGAGAGGATGTTTGCTATAGTGGGGGAGTCTAGGACCAGAGGACACAGATAGAGTGGATGTGGAGAGGATGTTTGCTATAGTGGGGGAGTCTAGGACCAGACGGCACAGATAGAGTGGATGTGGAGAGGATGTTTCCTATAACGGGGGACTCTAGGACCCTCCCTGCTCACCCTCTCCCGCCCCATCACCTGCTAACAGGATTACTGGCCGGGAGCTGCACGCTTGTAAAAAGGGCTGACCGTGTCTCGAGGTAACCCGAGCCCAGCAGAGGGCCTGACCCGGCTGGAACTGGTCTGGAATCGGCCCGACTTTGGGAGGAAGATGGGAAGTGATTTGGTAGGCTGGAGAGGGGTGGCAGATTTTTTTTTAAAAATGCTGTTTACATTGTACTGCTTTTCACTTTCAGCAGAGCAACCATCACAGAAGTGGATGGCCCCACCTCGGAGATATGTAGGTTACGTCAGGTTCAAGAGAGATGACAGCCAGAGTGTTCTTCTGTTCCCTTGGTCATAACCTTTCAATTCTTTGACAGTTGGGGAATGTCTGGGAAATTTAGTGGTTGTACATTAGAAACTTTAATCTTTACACGGGCTTGCATCAGTTGCATGCTTTCTTTCAACCAAGCCGTACGACTGGCACGGCTGTTTTTAACCTAACCAGTAAGAGGTAATTGGTGTCAGGATGGTTGTTGTGACACGTCTAGTGTAGTGGGTAGTGCCCGTCACTCTCGCTTTCAGCTCCCACCGCTGGCTAGCAGTCTCGCGAAAAGGAGAGCTGAATGTGTAGGTCTCTCCCTGTCAGTACACAGCCTCTCCAACAACAAACCTCGTGTTGTGCCTCCTCACTGGCAACATGCGGAAACTGAACTCCTTTCGGACTCAGGGTGAACTACAGAGGATGGGGAGGAGGTCTGGCCCCTGTACATGTAGCACACAGGCCCCGTATGTGGACACGCCTTGGTGCTCGCGAACCAGATCCCCAGCTATGGGTAATTAGCCCCACGGCCCTGTGACAAAGGCTACGGGAGTAAACCATAGACAGCAAATTCGGAGTGCCGCCCCTAAGGAGGCTGTTCAGCACTGAACATCCTACTGCTGCAGCCAAGCGTATCGCTTCACAAGCTTTCCTTTGGACTACACTGGTGACGCCGAGAGGGGGATCTTGACCAGCTGGGTCTCCACATCTCAGGATCTCCAGACCTTCCACCCAGGCTTGTGATGATGATCATCGCCCAACGTCCTTCCAGACAGATGGATGCCAACCACAAGTGGTAATTGTTAGTTATGATACAAGGCGTAGGTGCAGAATTAGGCCATTGAAAGGTTCTTTTCTTTTTTAAAAAAAAATCAAGGTAAGTACACAGAATACAACTCTGAGATTCATCTTCTCCAGATAGCCAAGAAATACAGAGAAACCATGACTGCCGTTGAAAGAAAAGACATCAGACCCCGTCTCTTCCCCCACCCCACTGCACAGAAAAGGGAAAGAAACAAAAATTCGCAAAGCCCAAACACCCCCCAGTACCACCCCCCCAACCCACTAATTGACAACAAGAAGGAAAACACTGGAGCCTGAAGGAGACCAACATAAACCACAACCCACACAGACAAGTCTCAGAATTTCAAAAGCAACCACGCCCATCCTATCGTAGGCCTTCTGACCTCTGACCTGACACCCTGACTAATCAAGAGCCTATTAACGTCTGCTTTAAGTATACCCAAAGACTTGGGCCTCCACAGTCATCTGAGGCAATGAATTCCACAGACTCGGCTAAAGGATTAACATATGAGGAGGCAAACACAAGGAAATCTGCAGATACTGGAATTTCAAGCAACACACATAACAGTTGCTGGTGAACGCAGCAGGCCAGGCAGCATCTCTAGGAAGAGGTACAGTCGACGTTTCGGGCCGACCCTTCGTTAGGACTAACTGAGGGAAGAGCTAGTAAGAGATTTGAAAGTGGGAGGGGGAGGGGGAGATCCGAAATGATAGGAGAAGACAGGAGGGGGAGGGATGGAGCCAAGAGCTGGACAGGTGATTGGCAAAAGGGATATGAGAGGATCATGGGACAGGAGGTCCGGGAAGAAAGACAAGGGGGGGGCCCAGAGGATGGGAGTGAGAGGGACAGAGGGAGAAAAAGGAGAGTGAGAGAAAGAATGTATGTATATAAGTAAATAACGGATGGGGTACGAGGGGGAGGTGGGGGACCGTTTGTTTGATGGCTCTGGGCTTATAATTGCTGGAGTTTAGAAGAATGGGGATGGGGGTCTCATTGAAACCTATTGAAAGTTGAAAGGCCTGGACAGAGTGGATGTGCGGAGGATGTTCCCTCTTGTGGGGTTAGTCCAGTCAGACTCGAGGACAACCAGTTTGAACAGAGAGGAGAAGGAGAAGGAATTTCTTTGGCCCGGAAGGCGGTGAATCTGTGGAATTCGTCGTGGCAGAAGGCTGTGGAGGCCAAGCTGGTGGGTGTATTTAAAGCGGCGGTTAATAGATTAGTCAGGGTGTCAAAGTTCACCGCAGGGAGGAAGCAGCGGGGCGGGGTTGAGCGGGAAATGAAGTGTTGGAGCAGGATTGACGGGCCGGATTGCTTGACTATAACCTCAGCTACCAACCCGTTGTCACGACAATGTAGGTGGGAGGGAAAACGATCTTAAACTAAAAACACAGTTCAGAGTAGTCTCACGTAAGCCAAATGGCACGTTCTTCGCTGTCTCGAATTATCCTTTGTGTATTAATATTGCTCATTTTCCCATGAGCCCGTTACAGAATTGTAGGTCAGCTTTCTAATCCCTTCTCATTGCTTAGTGATCTAAGCTTCTGTTGCAGGGTGCTGCCCTTGGCAGCTGTGGCTGGCTAGACACAAAAAGATTCTGTATAGGACAGAGGTGAGGAGACTCGGCTAAAGAAGATAACTCTTGTAAATGCCCCCTCCTGTTGACATCTTCCGGACCCTCTCCAATGCCACCTGTTCTATCTGCGAGTTTTCATCAAAACTCTGAAACGCTAATTCGGCCAGCGTTCTTTCAACTTCACAAGGCTTCAGGCGTGATGCAACAGGGAGTCCTGGCTGAGTTCTGCTACATTAGGAAAACCTGAAGTTGAAAGGCAATCGCGATCAACCAGGCACGGTCACGTCTATCCACACAGCTTTGTCAGCCTGCAGAATGAAAGCATTTTCGAAACCAAATAATCCTCGCTTACCAAGTGGGTTAATCTCCAGGTAGGTGAAGAAGAGATCCTCATACAGGTTGAAAAGTCCAACGATGAAAGATGCCAGGATGCTGCAAAGACGAAGAAAAGAGTTCACAAAAAAAGACCGAAGAAACATTTATTATCAAAGTACACCTGTCACCAATGTGGTTAGGAGGGGGAGGGTTGATGCTACTTGTGCATAGGGGGGCAGAGGGCTTTTGGGGGGGGGGGGGTTCATGTCTTTTTTCTACCATTCATTCTTTGGGATCCCCTCCTGCCATTCTGTTTCGAGGATGTTCATGGAGAGTACGAATTTCAGGTTGTATATTGTATATTAGAAATTTACACTGTACATTTACACCGCACGCTGTCGGAGCAGTGCTGCCAGGATAATCGAGGACACGACCCACCCAGCCAACACACTTTTCGTCCTTCTTCCCTCCGGGAGAAGGCTCAGGAGCTTGAAGACTTGTACAGCCAGATTTGGGAACATCTTCTTTCCACCTGTGATAAGATTGCTGAACGGATCCTGACCCGGATCTGGGTCGTACCCTCCAAATATCCAGACCTGCCTCTCGGTTTTTTTGCAGTGCTTTAATTTCCATTTTTCTATTTTTTATTTATGATTTATAATTTAAATTTTTAATATTTACTATCGATTTGTAATCCAAGGAGCGGGAAGCGCAGAATCAAATATCGCTGTGATGATTGTACGTTCTAGTATCAATTGTTTGGCGACAATAAAGTATAAAGTATAAAGAAACATAGAAAACCTACAGCACATTACAGGCCCTTTTATCAGATTGAGTTCAACTGCTGCAGGATCCCAGAATTAGTTGGACTGTGTCTGGTTTCTCTGGGAATTTTCTGCATTTATCACCTTGTTCGTATTTTAAGCATTTTTGATTTTTATTTCTTTCTTAGCCACCTATTGACAGGACAACCCTGAGATTCACTTTCCTGCGGGCATACTCGGCAAATCTATAGAATAGTAACTGTAAACAGGATCAGTGAAAGATCAACCAGAGTGCAGAAGACAACAAACTGTGTAAATGCAAACATAAATAAAAAGCAATAAATAACAAGAACATGAGATAAGTGAGATCATTGGTTCTGGGAAAATCTCAATAGATGACTGAAGTTATCTCTTTGTTCGAGAGCCTGATGGTTGAGGGGGTAATAACTGTTCCTGAACCTGGTGGTGTGGGTCGTGAGGCTCCTGTACCTCCTTCCTGATGGTTGAGGGGTAATAACTGTTCCTGAACCTGGTGGTGTGGGTCCTGAGGCTCCTGTACCTCCCTCATGATGGTTGAGGGGGTAATAACTGTTCCTGAACCTGGTGGTGTGGGTCCTGAGGCTCCTGTACCTTCTTCCTGATGGTTGAGGGGTAATAACTGTTCCTGAACCTGGTGGTGTGGGTCCTGAGGCTCCTGTACCTTCTTCCTGATGGTTGAGGGGTAATAACTGTTCCTGAACCTGGTGGTGTGGGTCCTGAGGCTCCTGTACCTTCTTCCTGATGGTTGAGGGGGTAATAACTGTTTCTGAACCTGGTGGTGTGGGACCTGAGGCTCCTGTACCTCCTTCCTGATGGTTGAGGGGGTAATAACTGTTCCTGAACCTGGTGGTGTGGGACCTGAGGCTCCTGTACCTCCTTCCTGATGGTTATGGGGTAATAACTGTTCCTGAACCTGGTGGTGTGGGACCTGAGGCTCCTGTACCTCCTTCCTGATGGTTATGGGGTAATAACTGTTCCTGAACCTGGTGGTGTGGGTCCTGAGGCTCCTGTACCTCCTTCCTGATGGTTGAGGGGTAATAACTGTCCCTGAACCTGGTGGTGTGGGTCCTGAGGCTCCTGTACCTCCTTCCTGATGGTTATGGGGTAATAACTGTTCCTGAACCTGGTGGTGTGGGACCTGAGGCTCCTGTACCTCCTTCCTGATGGTTGAGGGGTAATAACTGTTCCTGAACCTGGTGGTGTGGGTCCTGAGGCTCCTGTACCTCCTTCCTGATGGCCGCAGCGAGAAGACAGCATGGCCTGGATGGTGAGGAGTTGGGGGTGGGAATGGGAATCTCTGATGAAAGAAGCTGCTTTCCTGCAACAGCATTTCATGCAGATGTGCTCGATAGTTGGGAGGGCTTCGCCCGTGATGGACTGGGCTGAATCCACCACCTTCTGTAGGATTTTCCAGTCAAAGGCACAAGAAGTTTATGAAAAAAAAGTCATTAAAAAAAAACTAAAGCCTCGGCCTTAAAATGAGGGTGACAAAAGACAACAGACAGAGGCCAGGAAGTGAGCGTGCAAGTGTAGAGGGGAGATGGCAGGGTCAGAGACAGGGTGGATGCGTGTGGGTTGGTCTTGAACAGAGGGCAGGATCGAGGCAGGAGGGTCAGGGTGTAAAGAGCAAAATGGCGAGCGGGTGAATGCAAGAGCACGACAGGCTGAGGAAGACTCAGAGATTGAAGGCTCTGGCCTGTGCTCGTTGGAGTCTAGAAGAATCTTGGGGGTGGGGGGGGGCAGGAGATCTCATTGAAGTCTATTGAATGTTGTAAGGCCTAGAGTGGATGTGGAGAGAGTCTAGGACCAGAGGGCACAGATAGAGTGGACGTGGAGAGGATGTTTCCTATAGTGGGGGACTCTAGGACCAGAGGACACAGATAGAGTGGATGTGGAGAGGATGTTCCCTATAGTGGGGGAGTCTAGGACCAGAGGGCACAGATAGAGTGGATGTGGAGAGGATGTTCCCTATAGTGGGGGAGTCTAGGACCAGAGGGCACAGATAGAGTGGATGTGGAGAGGATGTTTCCTATAGTGGGGGAGTCTAGGACCAGAGGACACAGATAGAGTGGATGTGGAGAGGATGTTCCCTATAGTGGGGGAGTCTAGGACCAGAGGGCACAGATAGAGTGGATGTGGGGAGGATGTTTCCTATAGTGGGGGAGTCTAGGACCAGAGGACACAGATAGAGTGGATGTGGAGAGGATGTTCCCTATAGTGGGGGAGTCTAGGACCAGAGGGCACAGATAGAGTGGATGTGGAGAGGATGTTTCCTATAGTGAGGGAGTCTAGGACCAGAGGACACAGAGTGGATGTGGAGAGAATGTTTCCCTTTGCCGAGCAGACTAAAACTGGAGAGCAGAGCCTCAGAATAGAGGGGTGTCCTGTTAGAACAGAGATGAGGAGGGCTTTCTTTAGCCAGAGGGCAGACAGGTGCCTGTAGAAGCCAGGTTTCTGGGTGCAATTAAGGCGGAGGTTGATAGGTTCTTGACTAGTCAGGGCGTGAAAGGTTGTGAGGAGAACAGGGGATGCAGGGGGAAATGGATCAGCCATGATGAAATGGCAGGGCAGTCACGACGGGCCGAATGGCCTGATTCTGCTCCAATGTCTCATGGTCTGAGACGCGTGAGAGGGAATGGAACGAGGACTGAAGCTTGCAAAGGGGGGCAGATTGCACCTACTTCTTACCTTGGAGAGCGAGGGGGAGACACACGGGGGGGGGGGAAAGAGAGAGAGACAGAGACATAGATAGACAGAAAGACAGATAACAATTGTTGCATTATTGATCCTAAATCTTATATTTATCGGTATTGCAGTACTGCAGTACCTGGGGAAATATAAACGCACACAGGTAGGAATGTACTGAGTTGCCAAATTGTGAAGCCAGATTTTGTTTTTCTAAAACATTGCAGCTTTACTGTTAACCTGCTGGCAGTTCTTCAGGATCGACAGCCTGATTATAGAACTGAGTCCGAGTTGCCGGCCTGACACTCAACGCAGCACGGATGGAAAGCCTGCAAGGAGCCGGCCGGATTCGAAGCCGGGAACCTCTCGCCCTGAAATCCAGGGCAGATGCCACTGCGGTACCAGATGTAGAACTGATGATGTTAAAACAAAAGTAATCTGCTTATCTCTGTGTGGCATGCGTTCAAACTGGCACTCTGCTTCCTTAGGAGCTTACAGAGTTTTGTCAAGACATCTAAAACTTTGACAAACTTCTATAGAAGTGTGGTGGAGAGTATATTGACTGTCTGCATCACAGCCTGGTCTGAAAACACCAATGGCCTTGAACGGAAAATCGTATTAAAAGTAGTGGATACGGCCAAGTCCATCACAGGTAAAGCCCTCCCTACCATCGAGCACATCTACATGAAACACAGTCGCAGGAAAGCAGCATCCATCATCACGACCACCCAGGACACACTCTCTTCTCACCGCCTCCATCAGGAAGGAGGTACAGGAGCCTCAGATGCCACACCACCAGGTTGAGGAACAGTTATTACCCCTCAACCATCAGGAAGGAGGTACAGGAGCCTCAGGTCCCACACCACCAGGCTCAGGAACAGTTATTACCCCTCAACCATCAGGAGGGAGGTACAGGAGCCTCAGGACCCACACCACCAGGTTCAGGAACAGTTATTACCCCCTCAACCATCAGGAAGGAGATACAGGAGCCTCAGGTCCCACACCACCAGGTTCAGGAACAGTTATTACCCCTCAACCATCAGGAAGGAGGTACAGGAGCCTCAGATGCCACACCACCAGGTTCAGGAACAGTTATTACCCCTCAACAATCAGGAAGCAGGTACAGGAGCCTCAGGACCCACACCACCAGGTTCAGGAACAGTTATTACCCCTCAACCATCAGGAAGGAGTTACAGGAGCCTCAGGACCCACACCACCAGGTTCAGGGACAGTTATTACCCCTCAACCATCAGGAAGGAGGTACAGGAGCCTCAGTACCCACACCACCAGGCTCAGGAACAGTTATTACCCCTCAACCATCAGGAAGGAGGTACAGGAGCCTCAGGACCCACACCACCAGGCTCAGGAACAGTTATTCCCCCTCAACCATCAGGAAGGTAGTACAGGAGCCTCAGGACCCACACCACCAGATTCAGGAACAGTTATTACCCCATCAGGCTCTTGAACCAAAAGGGATAACTTCACTCACCCCATCATTGAAATCTTCCCACAACTTATGGACCCACTTTCAAAGTCTCTTCATCACACGTTCTCGGTATTTACTGCTTGCTTGTTTGTTTATTTATTTATTTACAATTGTTTCTTCTTTTTGCATTCGCACAGTTTGTTGTTTCCTGCATACGGGTAAAATGCCCAGGTCTGGCGGTCGTGCATTGTTTGTGTTATAGTTACTAGTCTATAGATTTGCTGAGTATGCCCACAAGGAAATGAATCTGTCAGGGTTGTATATGGTGACATCTATGTACCTTGATCATAAAATTGACTTTGAGTTTTGACCAATCAATATGAAACAACCCTATCTAAAATTACGTGGGATCTCTAGTCAAGATTATGATCAAATGACTTACAAAAGCAGATAGTCAGGTATGTTAAAGATTACCCACTATCGACCAGAATGCTGAACTTGTCTGATGTGACAGAATTCTTCTAGTACTTATACACCGAGCGATTTCCACCAACAGAACTGCATATTACCACATTTTCTGTTTGTGCAGGCGCTGTTTAAATATTTGTCCAAACTCTGAGCCAGTTCACCGCCGTCCACTTCCAAGCTGCTCAAACACGAAACTGACACTATTTGACCAAACTCTCCAGGAAGAGCATAGCCTCGTCACCGGGTTCAGAGGTCCGCCTGCCTCAGTGACCCCGGAGAGCTACGCTGGCTGGAGTCGGGGCTTTGTGCTTTGGCCCTCGGCCGGGTCACCCAGTGCCAAACAGGGTCAGAGGGTACAGGTCAGACTGAGAGTGGTCCGCCGGCCCTCCAGGTTCAGAGGTTTCAGCTCAGGGCCAAGAACCGTGATGGTCAAACACAATTGTTGGGGAAAGAGCAACGAGGAATCCTTCTACATCCGAGTGCGATGGTACTCTGGAGTCTGCGCCCGGGACTTGCTCGACTGCCAGTAGTGAAAACCGAGGGGAAGCTGGCAGGATGAAGGACCCTCATCGCTGCCCTGAACGGAGAGTAGGTCGGTAAACTCCCAGAAACAGCCACGCGGCAATGACCGGACCCTCACGTCAAGGAAGCCCAAGGGACGGCAGACACCGGAACCAGGAGCAACACACAATCGGCCGGAGGAACTCAGGGATTCCGAGAAACGTTGCCATGGCCATAATGCAAGGAACACGTCTGGCAAACTCCCAGTAACCTCCAGGAGGACTGCAACCTTGTCGTGGGGCTTTGGAGGCCTGCCTGCCTCAGTGACCCGGACAGCTACAGCGGCTGAGGTCCAGTCTCCCATGCCAAGCAGGTCAACAGACAATAAACAATAGGTGCAGGAGTAGGCCATTCGGCCCTTCGAGCCAACACCACCATTCACTGTGATCATGGCTGATCATCCACAATCAGTATCCGGTTCCTGCCTTATCCCCATAACCTTTGGTTCCGTTATCTTTAAGAGCTCTATCCATCTCTTTCTTGAAAGCATCCAGAGACTTGGCCTCCACAGCCTTCTGGGGCAGAGCATTCCATATATCCACCACTCTCTGGGTGAAAAAGTTTTTCCTCAACTTCGTTCCAAATGGCCTACCCCTTATTCTTAAACTGTGGCCTCTGGTTCTGGACTCACCCATCAGCGGGAACATGCTTCCTGCCTGCAGCGTGTCCAATCCCTTAATAATCTTATATGCTTCAATAAGATCCCCTCTCAGCCTTCTAAATTCCAGAGTATACAAGCCCAGTCGCTCCAATCTTTCGACATAAGACAGTCCCGCCATCCCGGGAATTAACCTTGTGGACCTACGCTGCACTCCCTCAATAGCAAGAATGTTCTTCCTCAAACTTGGAGATCAAAACTGCACACAGTACTCCAGGTGTGGTCTCACCAGGGCCCTGTACAGCTGCAGAAGGACCTCTTTGCTCCTATACTCAATTCCCCGAGGTCATGGCAGTAACACCAGCGACAAAACAGGCAGTAACTAATTTAACCAAATTATTCGGTCAATCCACCTCATTGGGTGAACTTCTCAACTTCTTAAACACGAGGAAGTCTGCAGAGCAACACACAGAAAACGCTGGAGGAACTCAGCAGGTCAGGCAGCATCCATGGAAATGAATAAACAGTCGACATTTCGGGCCGAGACCCTTATTCAGAACTGCGAAGGAAGGGGGAAAATGCCAGAATAAAAAGGTGGCCGGGGGGAGGGGGTAGGGGGAAGAGGAAGGAGGATGCCTAGTGTAAACGTAACTTTGCTGGATCGAATAACGACAGCACAAAAAGATCGTTACTTATCTTTCCACCCGTTTATTTCCTCCAGCTCAGCCAGCAAGTGAACTCGGACCCGACATCAGGGAGAGACCCTTTCTCATTTCCCCGGCGGTTCTACAAGTTCACTGCCCAATGTCAGAATTGTCAGAAGTTATAAGGCCACCGATACAAAAGAACAATCAGTTTGATAACCATTCCGGCCAAGTCAATGGACTATTGATACAAAGGTACAATCAATTTGATAGACAGTCCAGCCACCTTAATTAAAGAAAGGAATGTCCTACCTGGTTTGCTGGAGCCTCAACTTAATGACAAAGATAAGAACATCCGTCAGATTTGTGCTTCAATTAAGAAAGGAATGTTCTGTCTGATTTCCATCAGGTACTGCTTTTCGTCAAAATCAAAAGGTGTGAAAAGCCCAGAGACATCTCATGTGGATCTGGGCAAACTTTAACCCTTATCTTGCTCCAAAGAAAGGAGCCGTGAGACATTATTCAAACACACAGCAGTCACAGACATAGTCAGTACTTAATTTATTGTTTACAGGGATCTGAGATTCCCCCATTCCCTTAAACTTTATCACTAGAAGGTGAAAGGTGATGGCAAGTGGGTGGGAAAGGTGAAGGGCTGGGAAGGAAGGAACCTGATAGGAGAGAAGTTGGGACCAACGGGAGAAAGGGAAGAAGGTGATAGGCAGGTGAGAAGAGATAGGAACCTAGAGTGGGGAATAAAAGAAGAGGGGAGGGGTAAGGGAATGTTGTTTTCAAACCAGAAGGAGAAATTGATGTTCAAGCCATCAGGCTGGTGAATACCCAGACAAGGTGTAAACACGAGGAAATCTGCAGATGCTGGAAATTCAAGCAACACACATCAAAGTTGCTGGTGAACGCAGCAGGCCAGGCAGCATCTCTAGGAAGAGGTGCAGTCGACGTTTCAGTCTGAGACCCTTGGTCAGGACTAACTGAAAGAGGAGCTAGTAAGAGCTAGTAATACAAGGTGCTGCTCCTTCACCCTGAGAGTGGCCCCTCCATGACACAAGAGGAGGCCGTGGACCCACACGTCAAAACAGGAATGGGAATCGGAGTTAACGTGCACTATTTACTGTCAATTACAACTTGATTGTGCAGAGTATTTCAAACTGAACCACGTTATCGTTCACACACACGCAATGCTGGAGGGATTGGGCAGCACCTATGAAGAGGAATAAACAGTCGACGTTTCGGGCCGATGGTCGCGTGAACTTGGCTCAGTTCGAAATACTCTGCACAATCAAGTCATAATTGACTATGAACAGAGTGTGGATAGCTGCCTTAGTTACAGTAACTGTGACACCACAGAACTGTTGTTAAAACGTATTTGCTTTTAAGAAGGATCCATTCTGGCCAAAATACTATTTCAGACGCACCAGTGATTGACTTTGGTTCCTTCCGCTTGTTACAGCCGGGGGTGGTAAAGGGGACAAGCTCCCACTACCTATTAAATGCTCTCACTGGCGTGCGTCTCAAACAGCCTCTGACAACCAAGTCCAGCTCCCGGCCTTCACGTGTGGTTTAGCTACTAAGCCCAGCGGAACCGTTTCTACTGACAGGAGAAGGGGCAAAGGCGGGTCACTGGCACCTTAAAACCAGTCGCTCCGGGCAGATGGGGCTCATCAGCCGCGGTTGGCAGATCATCTGGGAGAAGAAAAACTGATCTCAAACCTCCACTGCCTTGCGGCTAGACCCACTCATGGGGAAGGTTTCGGGAGTAAACCCTGAGGGAAAAAATCCGGAGCTGGAGACCCTGAGGCAGTCCTATGTTGAGTTCAACGCTGACCGGCAACTCCTGGTGACAAACTGTATCGGTCTCTAGTGTTCCTTTGGGTATATCAGCTGCATGGAGAGGGAGAGCCCGCTACACAAGCAACAGCTCGCTCTCCATACCGATCTGACCAGGCTCTGTCTCTCAGCACGCGCGCCTCTCTCGGTGCGTGTATGTGTGTCTCTCTGTGCGTGTGTGTGTGCCTCTCTCAGTCTGTGTGTGTCTCTCTCTCTCTCTCTCTGTGCGTGTATGTGTCTGGGCGCGTGTATCTCTGTGCATGTGTGTGTGTCTCTCTCAGTCTGTGTGTGTGTGTGTGTGTGTGTGTGTGTGTGTGTGTGTGTGTGTGTCTCTGTGTGCGCACGTGCGTCTGTCTCTCAGTTTCTCTGTGGGTGTCTCTCTCTCTGTGCCTCTGTGCGTGTATGTGTCTGCGCACGTGTATCTCTGTGCATGTGTGTGTGCCTCTGTCTCTCTGCGCGTGTGTGTACCTCTCTCAGTCTCTGTGTGCCTCTCTCAGTCTGTGTGTGTGTGTGTGTCTGTCTCTCTCTAACTCTCTGGTCTCTCTGTGCGTGTGTGTGTGTGTGTGTGTGTGTGCGTGCACGCGCGCCTCTCTCAGTCTCTCTGTGCGCGTGTGTGTGTGTGTTCTGTGCGTGTGTTCATTCTAAACGACCCTTAAAACTTCTCAAAAGCGGCCGCCATTACAGTAAACATTCGATCAGCCAATGAGAGCGGTTTACATAGGCTCTGAGCTAATCAGGTATTAGTTCACGTCTCCTCCTCCCCCGGCGTGTGAACGTTCTTGCCCCCTAGCCAAATTTATTCCATTTTTCCCCCCACCCGTAAAAGTCTGGAAAACGGCCTGCAACTTCCAGCGAGTGGAGTATGTCTAGGATGTCTGGGGAAAGCATCACACGGATGTGAAACTGCGAGTGATAATGGCGTTTGGAAGCTGGTGAGGGTCAGGCTGGCATTGGCGCCTCTTTAAAACCGGCTACACAGACGATCAGAACAGTTGCGATAAAAAGCGCTGAGCAGATAAAAGCTTCTGCCATGGCGACCTCAAGGTCACCATCAACGAAGGCGACCTGTTCAAGGAGCCACTTGGGGCGTTCCCGAGCTGATTTCCTGCTTCATGAGGGGACGCTGAAGGGAAGGCAGTCAAATCTCGACGCCTTCTTGAAGAAAGAGACAAAGTCAGAGGAGAACCCACAGCCTGGTCCCTCCTGTAAGGCATAACTGACACCCGTTTCCCTCAAGAGGGGGAGAAAAAAGAAAGTACAGTTGGCGTTTCGGGCCGAAACCCTTTGGCAGGACTGACGAAGGGTTTCCGCCCGAAACGTCGACTGTACTCTTCTCCACAGACGCTGCCTGGCCTGCTGAGTTCCTCCTGCATTTTGCGCGTGTTGCTCGGATTTCCAGCATCTGCAGATTTCCTCTCATTTGCGACCCGCTTCCCTCCGTTGCTGCTCCACAGGTTAGGTCTATTTTGCGTGTTTGTTTTCCCACGAATTACCGTGCTTACACCAAGTATCATATCTCTCTGGTTTGATATATATATTGGCTACATGGACTGGGGCGGGGGGGGGGCTTTGAGGTTCCAACGGTTAACCATCATTCAACACACATAACAGTTGCTGGTGAACGCAGCAGGCCAGGCAGCATTTCTAGGAAGAGGTACAGTCGACGTTTCGGGCTGAGACCCTTCGTCAGGACTAACTGGAGGAAGAACTAGTAAGAGATTTGAAAGGGGGAGGGGGAGATCCGAAATGATAGGAGAAGACAGGAGGGGGAGAGATGGAGCCAAGAGCTGGACAGGTGATTGGCAAAAGGGATATGAGAGGATCATGGGACAGGAGGCCCGGGGAGAAGGAAAAGGGGGAGGGAACCCAGAGGATGGGCAAGGGGTATAGTGAGAGGGATAGAGGGAGAAAAAGGAGAGAGAGAGAGAGAAAGAATGTGTGTATATAAATAAATAACGGATGGGGTACGAGGGGGAGGTGGGGCATTAGCGGAAGTTAGAGAAGTCTATGTTCATGCCATCAGGTTGGAGGCTACCCAGACGGAATATAAGGTGTTGTTCCTCCAACCCGAGTGTGGCTTCATCTTTATAGTAGAGGAGGCCGTGGATAGACATGTCAGAATGGGAATGGGATGTGGAATTAAAATGTGTGGCCACTGGGAGATCCTGCTTTCTCTGGCGGACAGAGCGTAGGTGTTCAGCAAAACGATCTCCCAGTGGATCTCCCTTTAACCGTCATTCGTTCTTTAGGGCACTCCTCTGTTTCCACGGACGTTTGGGAAGAAAAAGAATTTCAGGACGTATATTGTATACATTTCTCTGACGTTAAATGTACCTATCCAGCCATGTCCATCTGCGTAATGTTATAACCACCCCGTATAGTGCTGATTTACAAAGCGCTCAACCTCCGAGGAATGCCTCCTCAGCGTTAAGCGGGGTTCAAGTGTACAATTGATGTCTATCGTACATATTTATATATATTACGTTTATCATTGTGTTATTCATCTGATTGTGGGTTTTTTTTTGTGTGCTGCATTAGATCCAGAGTAACAATTATGTCACTCTCCTTCACACTCGTACACTGGGAATGGCGTTAAACAATCCTGAAATTACAAGGGGGTGGGGAGCTTTATTTTCAAACCAAGTGCTACCTCTTCTTGTTCGCGGGCACGTGCTGCAGCAGGTGAGTGCAGACGTCCTGCTCACTCAGCTTCCCGTCCACTTCGACAAGCAGCTTGCAGGCCTTGGAGTCGACATCCCCGACGTCCACCCCGCCCTCGTGGTGGAACAGGACGTAGTCACCCTCCCGGGCAGCGTAGACGCACACGTAAAATTCTTCCTCCTGGCAAAGGACCGTTCGAGACGTCATTGAATACAAATGAGATACCACTACCCTTCTCCCCCCCAAAAAAAAATACTTCCCCACCTACCCGCGGTCATAATTTACACCTCTGGAAAGAGCAAGAGATCTTGTTTGAAAGAAATACCCTACTCATAGAACACAGAATACTACAGCACATTACAGGCCCTTCGGCCCACAATGTTGTGCCGACCCTCAAACCCTGCCTCCCATATAACTCCCCACCTTAAATTCCTCCATATACCTGTCTAGTAGTCTCTTAAACTTCACTAGTGTATCTGCCTCCACCACTGACTCAGGCAGTGCATTCCACGCACCAACCACTCTGAGTAAAAAACCTTCCTCTAATATCCCCCTTGAACTTCCCACCCCTTACCTTAAAGCCATGTCCTCTTGTACTGAGCAGTGGTGCCCTGGGGAAGAGGTGCTGGCTATCCACTCTTATCTATTCTCACAACAAGCTGGAGGAACTCAGCAGGTTGGGCAGCATCCGTGGAAAAGACCGATCTTTTCCACGGATGCTGCCCGACCTGCTGAGTTCCTCCAGCTTGTTGTGAGTGTTGCTTTGGCCCCAGCATCTGCAGATTATTTTGTGTTCACTCTTATCTATTCCTCTTATTATCTTGTACACCTCTATCATGTCTCCTCTCATCCTCCTTCTCTCCAAAGAGCAGAGCCCTAGCTCCCTTAATCTCTGATCATAATGCATACTCTCTAAACCAGGCAGCATCCTGGTAAATCTCCTCTGTACCCTTTCCAACGCTTCCACATCCTCCCTATAGTGAGGCGACCAGAACTGGACAAACCACAATACCATTTGGGCCTCGACGCTTTCTATGAAGTACTAATGCAACCCAAGTCCGCAAGACGCAGGGGCAGAATACTCGGCCCAGCGAGTTGCGACACCCCCCCCCCCCGAGGATGGAGGGAACACCACACAGGATCTAGAAAAAGCTCCCCACCACGGGCACTAGCTTGCCTACCCCCGCCCCCCAGCAGAAAGCACCTTCACCAGGCAATGCCTCAAAAAAGACAGCATCCGTCATTTGAGGACCCACCAACACTCAGCAGATGCCCTCTTCTCATCACAGGAAAGCACAAACTCAAATTCTGCTTCCCCACCACCAGCAGATTTCTGAATGGACAACGAACACTACCTCACTACCGATTTTTGTTTTTTTTGGCTCTCCTTGTTCTGATTACTTAAATATCTCTTATTGTAATTTCTATTTTTAAACTCATTATGTCCTCCAAGAGGGACCACAACCTTGTCGTGGGGTTTGGAGGCTTGTGGGCCTCAGTGACCCGGAGAGCTACGTTGGCTGGAGTCGGGGCTCCTGATCGGGTCACCCACGCCTAACAGGTCAAAGGGTAGAGGCCAGACCGAGAGCGGTCCTCTGGTCCTCCAGGTTCAGGACTGGTAAAAAAAAAAGAGTCACGGAAACAGCAATGAAGAATCCTTCTGCACCTGAGTGTGACTGTACAGACAGGCAGAGATGGGGGGAGCTTCACTCCCGGCCTAAAACGCCAGCGGCGGAACAGACAGCCAGTAGCCATTATGTATTGAAATGCACCGCTCCCGCAAAGCAACAAACTTCACGGCAGATTCTGATTTGATTCCCAGCCCCTCCACCCCACTTTGTTTATAAACCAGGGTCCCTTAATGATCTACAATTAAATAAACTGTCACAGTTTTGTCCCGCTGACTGCTTTTCACGCTCGCTCCACTTCTCATAGCTCGGGGGGGGAATAGGTTTAACTCCCGCTGAGAGAGCCTTATTAAAATTCTGACAAGCTGTCTCAAATCAGGATCGCAAACAATTAGCTCTACCTTGAGGGGCGGGGGAGGCAGGTGGAGAAAGTAAGCACGACTGTATTGCTCGGACGACTGAAAAGGATGCCGGGCCCCTTTCATATATTCCCTGCTGCTGACCGAATAAAGACAGCAAGTTATACATTTTATTTTTAAAAAACGTGGGCTGTTTGACCAACCTGTCTGTGCGGTATGAATGGTTCGATCAGAAAGTTTTTGAGGACACCTTTGGCACGTCCAACCTGAGTGAACAAAAAGTCGAATTAGCAGCAGAACACGACAAGCCCTGAATCGGTGCCGATCGCAATGACCTTGTACGCCTGAGTATCATGGCTTCCGCAGCTCAGAGATCGTTCGTTTTATTTGCGGGTCACTCCACAGAGACCAAAGCTGCAGATCTGGGTGCAGCAAGGTTCCAGAGCAGGGGCTCCCAGCTTTTTCCCACTGCCGTGGACCAATACCATTAAGCTAGTGGCCTGCCGACCCCGGGTTGGGAACCCCTGCCCTGGTGAAAATTCTACGAAGGGGAATGTCAGACAGGATCAAGTTGTTAGCAAGGAAGACAAGTGCTAGATTTAACCAAAAGGAGCAACCTTATTCACCATTATGCACGTATTAGGTATTTTTGTGTTGGTCAAGGTGTGACATGCAAAGGTCAACAATATTCAACAGTTATAAAGAATTACATAAAAAATTATTCAACCAACACACAAAGTTGCTGGTGAACGCAGCGGGCCAGGCAGCATCTCTAGGAAGAGGTACAGTCGACGTTTCGGGCCGAGACCCTTCGTCAGGACGAACTGAAAGAAGAGCTAGTAAGAGATTTGAAAGTGTGAGGGGGAGGGGAAGATCTAAAATGATAGGAGAAGACAGGAGGGGGAAGGATGGAGCCAAGAGCTTATATTCCGTCTGGGTAGCCTCCAACCTGATGGCATGAACATTGACTTCTCTAACTTCCGCTAATGCCCCACCTCCCCCTCGTACCCCATCCGTTATTTATTTATATACACACATTCTTTCTCTCTCTCTCTCTCCTTTTTCTCCCTCTGTCCCTCTGACTGTACCCCTTGCCCATCCTCTGGGCTCCCCCCCCTCCGCCTTTTCCTTCTCCCTGGACCTCCTGTCCCATGATCCTCTCATATCCCTTTTGCCAATCACCTGTCCAGCTCTTGTCTCCATCCCTCCCCCTCCTGTCTTCTCCTATCATTTCGGATCTCCCCCTCCCCGTCCCCTTTCAAATCTCTAACTAGCTCTTCCTTCAGTTAGTCCTGACGAAGGGTCCCGGCCCGAAACGTCGACTGTACCTCTTCCCAGAGTTGCTGCCTGGCCTGCTGCGCTCACCAGCAACTTTGATGTGCGTTGCTTGAATTTCCAGCGTCTGCAGAATTCCTCGTGTTTGCGTTTTTAAAAAAATTATTCGTTCGTCATGTGCTGTGTCATATGACATGGACGATCATGGCCTTCCATCTGTCCTCTTAGAGAGCTATGGGTAACCCGAGGCAATTTCTGAAACAAGTACACGTTTGGTGCAGCATTGTGGGCCAAAGGGTCTGTATTGTGCTGTAGGTTTCCTCTAAGCTGATCAGCTCATCAAAACTTTTGCCCGCCCATCACTTCACATCACGAGCTGTCGGCCGCGAGTCCCCTTCCCCCACCGCCATCAACTTCTCCCCCGTCACTGCGAGGTGTTCGGGCTACTCTTTCCTCAGTACGTGTCCCAGAGATGCCAAATGCTCCCCCCCCTCCGCCCCCGACTGAGGATATCAGCTCTCCTCTTACTCCGGCTTGTCGTGATGCTTCCTCGCTCGTGACCCTGTCCTCCCGCAATACTTTCGTCATTCTCCTCAGAAGAGAACATGAAAACTCCGCAAGGTTCTCAAAAAAAAAATGTTTCTGCAGCCTTGAGTCTTCCCTCACTCTGAGCTTCACAGCCATAGAAACCGTGTTAATTAGCATCTTGCTCAAACGCTCAAAGAATTACAATAGACAATAGGTGCAGGAGTAGGCCATTTGGCCCTTCGAGCCAGCACTGCCATTCACTGTGATCATGGCTGATCATCCACAATCAGTATCCCTTTTCCTGCCTTCTCCCCATATCCCTTCACTCCGCTATCTTTAAGAGCTCTATCTAACTCTTTCTTGAGAGAATCCAGAGAATTGGCCTCCACTGCCTTCTGAGGCAGAGCATTCCACAGAACCACAACCCTCTGTGTGAAAAAGTTTTTCCTCAACTCCGTTCTAAATTGTCTTACCCCTTATTCTTAAACTGTGGCCTCTGGTTCTGGACTCCCCCAACATCGGGAACATGTTTCCTGCCTCTAGCGTGTCCAATCCCTTAATAATCTTATATGTTTCAATCAGATTCCCTCTCATCCTTCTAAATTCTGGTGTACACAACCCCAGTCGCTCCAATCTTTCAACATATGACAGTCCCGCCATCCCGGGAATTAACCTCGTGAACCTCCACTGCACTCCCTCCATAGCTAGAATGTCCTTCCTCAAATTTGGAGACCAAAACTGTACACAATATTCCAGGTGTGGTCTCACCAGGGCCCTGTACAACTGCAGAAGGACCTCTTTGTTCCTATACTCAATTCCCAATTACACAAAGAATAAGGTTAAATACAGATATGGAATAAAATACACATAATTATACACCAGCAAGTATTCACAATATAAACAGCCTGATACGAAAGTGATTCAAAGTGCTTACGGTGCGGTAATGGGGTAAAATGAGAGGGAGACACAGGGGTGACTAAACAGAATGGTTGATCAGATGGGAAGAAATTTATAAGACGGCATGAAGTTCAGTTGTTTCAGTGGCCCTATAGAGCTCTCTAACAAGGGGGGGGTAGGAAAAGACAGTTTGCAGGGTGGGTAGTGTCCACAATGATTTTTTTTCCTCCCCGCTCGCTTCTTTACCCTGTACGTGTACAAATCCTGCAGCGGAGGGATACGGCAGCCATGGCCTAACGGTTTCAGACATTTTAAGAGGACGCTGCCCCAAACCAGGCAGCAATGGCTGATGCTCTCCACGGATGCCAGCGTAGAATTGCAACCAGTATGTTCCGGGGGGGGGGGTGGAGAAGATGGAATTTTACCAGCTGCTACAAGGGAGACATCCTCAGCCGAGCATCTTTGTTAGTGAAGGAGATGTGGCCCTCCCCCAAACGAGATCCTGTGAGACCGAATGTTAAAATTCGATTACTTATTGAGATGCGGCGCGGAGAACGATGGCGCCTAACGGCGGCTCCTTTGCTCACATCTTCTGAAACAGCTTCATTTCTATCTTTAACGTCTCTATTTTTCCCTTTCAGGGTTCTTTTGAAGACCCTGACCTGGAGTTACGCGCTGACTTTGGTCCTTTGCGGAAACAGGACCCGCTCTTGGGGACTCGCGACCGGCCGTTTTTCGACATCTCAAGGACGCGGCCTGGAAGACCAGTGCGCCTTCAGGGTGAGGGATTTTTGTGGCTCGGGAAGCGGGCGAACTCGAGGTCGGCAGCGCCACCTGATGCGTCGTGGGAGACGGAAGGTCGAAAGCGGCGAGCTGGTCACGTACCCAGAGACCCGAGTTCTTTGGGCACGGGGGGGGGGGGAGAGAGAGAGAGAGGAGGGGGAGAGAGAGAGAGAGAGAGAGAGAGAGAGACACACAGAGACACACACACACAGTGGTATGTCAAATACCGGGTTTAAAGGTAGCCTTTGTGGGTACTGCAAGTCTTTGTCTTTATCAATGCTTTGCTGCGTGCTTGAGTGTCCCGTGGGGGGGGGGGGGGGGAAGAGAGAACGAGGCTTTTTTGCTGGTGGGGGGGAGTGTCGTTGCCTTGCTGCTGTTTATGCATGGGAGGGGGGAGTTGGGGGGCATGGCTTTGGGGTTCTAATAGTTGACTCTCATTTATTCTTTGGGGCACTCCTCTGTTTGGGTGGATGTTTGTGAAGAAAAATAATTTCAGGATGTGTACTAAATATATTTCCCTGATGTTAAATGTACCAACTGAAACCTAATGAACTGAGTAGGCTCTTCCAGCCCTTCAAGCTATGCCATCCAGCAATTCCACCCCCCCGCCATTCATCCCAGCCTAATCACAGGACAATTTTCAACGACCAATTAACCTACCAGCCGGTACGTCTTTGGACTGGGGGAGGAAACCCACACGGTCACGGGGAGAAGGTACAAACTTATCAGGCTGCTTGTATTGTAAATACTTGCTGGTGTATTGCTGTTGTGTCGGCGCGTGGCCAAGTGGTTAAGGCATCAGTCCAGTGATCTGAAGGTTGCTAGGTCGAGCCTCAGCTGAGGCAGTGTGTTGTGTCCTTGAGCAAGGCACTTAACCACACATTGCTCTGCGATGACACTGGTGCCAAGCTGTATCGGCCCTAGCGCCCTTCCCTTGGACAACATCGGTGGCGTGGAGAGGGGAGACTTGCAGCATGGGCAACTACCGGTCTTCCATACAACCTTGCCCAGGCCTGCGCCCTGGAAACCTTCCAAGGCGCAAATCCATGGTCTCACAAGACTAACGGATGCCGATACTTGCTGGGGTATGATTATGCATATTTTATTCCATATCTGTAGTTTAACTTTATAGTTTGAATAATTCTCTGAGCGTTTGAGCAAGATACTAAATAACACAGCTGTTATGGGTGAGGCTGTCTACAAGAAGGGTCAGAACCGTCTCTATTTCCTGAGGGGACTGAGGTCCTTTAACATCTGCCGAACGATACTGAGGATGTTCTACGAGTCTGTGGTGGCCAGTGCAATCATGTTTGCTGTTCTGTGCTGGGGCAACAGGCTGAGGGTAGCAGACACCAACAGAATCAATAACTCCTTCATACGTCCAGTGATGTTGTGGAGATGGAACTGGACTCTCTGACGGTGGTGTCTGAAAAGAGGATGCTGTCTAAGTTGCATGCCATCTTGGTCAATGTCTCCCATCCACTACATAATGTACTGGTTGGGCACAGGAGTACATTCAGTCAGAGACTCATTCCACCGAGATGCAACACAGAGCGTCATAGGAAGTCATTCCTGCCTGTGGCCATCAAACTTTACAACTCCTCCCTTGGAGGGTCAGACACCCTGAGCCAATAGGCTGGTCCTGGACTGATTTCCTGGCATAATTTACATATTACTATTTAACTATTTATGGTTCTATTACTATTTATTATTTATGGTGCAACTGTAACGAAAACCAATTTCCCCCGGGATCAATAAAGTATGACTGTGAAACTCAGAGTGCAGCGGTACTACGTTCATTCCACACTAACATACAGAAGCGAATGTTGGACAACATCACAGAGAAATGAGGGAAGACTTGAAGCTGCAGGAATGATTTTTTCCCCCCCTGGGAACTTCGTAGAGTTTTCACTGATTTTTTTGTTTGAGAAGAATGAAGAGAACGAACAATCCCCTTACAGACAGCGGCGGGAATTCAACCCCGGGTCTCCAGTACCGTAAAGCGCGGTGTTGTCTGCTAGGCATGCACACCTGCCGAAGTCTGCTTTGGATTTAAACTTCTACCGGGAGAGGTCATTTCCCACGCTACAGTTTAAATGCTGTATCCATATATACTTAGAGACATACTGGTTCCATTGACATGAGAGAAGAGCTAAGAGGTGAACGAACATGCCACCCTACTGTCACCACAGCTCAGCTTCTGTGTTTATTCTCTGAAGTATGACTACTGGAGGCTGTTGACTGAAGGCTTCCTATATCTGGGTCTCAACAAAGCAAACGAACGTCATTGCAATAGCTGACATTTTAGTAAATTACGTTTCGGTCACCAGGTACATCAAACAAGGCGAAGGATGACAGCTCCATTATGGCTGAGAGTCCGGACACAGAGAACGTCATTACTTTGCGTAATGGGGCCTGGCATTTAGCCAGACAGCTGAGGGTTGTATTTATGAGGAAGGGAAGATCACCCCGGTGACAGGCTGCATGCATCATGTGCTGTGCAGCTCAATCTGGAGCTGATTTTCAAATTCTGTACCGGCAGACGGAGCAGTACTGTCTCTGAGAACTCGAGTTGAAATCCACTGAAGATTTACACTACACCCCCGCACAGAAGCAGGCCCTTCGGCCCATCTAGCCCATGCCAGACTACAGATTAGCCTAGTCCCATCGACCTGCACCCAGACCAGCAATCAGGAACAGCTTCTTCCCCTCTGCCATCTAATTTCTGAATGGATAATGAATCCATGAACACTACAACATACAAACATCTCTCTCTTCGGCTGTCCATCGATCTCTCACACTCTTTCTTCACCAAGAACACTCAGTTACGCAAAGACCGTGATCACCCACGTCATGCGACACGGCGCACAATGACACTGATGAACTGAATTTGGAGACCACTGATTGTTGGGGGGAAAGATGCAGATTTAACCAGACCTTCAGATTTAATCTGACACAAGGGTTTCAAGGAGGGCTGAAGTTACTTAATAGCCAACATTATTTGTTTGTTTGTTTTTACACCGCTTGTTTCAAGGGAAAAAAAAAACTGATAAACACAAGAAGATCTGCAGTTGCTGGAAATCCGAGCAACACAGACAAAATGGTGGAGGAACTCAGCAGGTCAGGCAGCATCTGTGGAAAAGGAGTACAGTCAATGTTTCGGGACGAGACCCTTCTTCCAGAAAGGAAGTGGGGAGAAATCAGTATAATAAAGTGGGGGGAGGGAAAAAAGTAGTACAAGATGGTAGATGAGAGGTGAATCCGGTGGGGGGGGGGGGAGTGAAGTAAAGAGCTGGGAAGTTGATTGGTGAAAGAGATACAGAGCTTGATGAGGGGGAATCTGATAGGAGAGGACAGAAGGCCATGGGAGAAAGAAAAGGGAGATACCCCTCAGTACCTGGAGGCACATGACAAGATAGACCAAAGCCAGCAAGGTTCCCTGAAAGGAAAATCCTGCCTGACAAACCTACTGCAATTCTTTGAGGAAATTACAAGCAGGGGAGACAAAGGAAATGTAGTAGATGCGCTGTATTTGGATTTTCAGAAGGCCTTTGACAAGGTGCTGCACGTGAGGCTGCTTAGCAAGATAAGAGCCCATGGAATTACAGGGAAGTTACTAGCATGGGTGGAGCATTGGCTGATCGGGAGAAAACAGAGAGTGGGAATAAAGGGATTCTATTCTGGCTGGCTGCCGGTTACCAGTGGAGTTCCACAGGGGTCGGTGTTGGGACCACTGCTTTTTACAATGTACGTCAATGATTTGGACTATGAGATTAATGTATTTGTGGCTAAAATTGCCGATGATACAAAGATAGGTGGAGGAGCAGGTAGTGTTGAGGGAAACAGAGAGCCTGCAGAGAGACTTAGATAGTTTTGGGGAACGGGCAAAGAAGTAAATTACAGTACATTGAAAAGATTTATAATCGTGCCAAAACAGAAATAATATATATTTAAAAAGTGAGGTAGTGTTCATGGGTTCAACATCCATTTAGGAATCGGAGAGCAGAGGGGAAGAAGCTGTTCCTGAATCGTTGAGTGTGTGTCTTCAGGCTCCTGTACCTCCTCCCTGATGGCAGAGGGGAAGAAGCTGTTCCTGAGTCGTTGAGTGTGTGCCTTCAGGCTCCTGTACCTCCTCCCTGATGGCAGAGGGGAAGAAGCTGTTCCTGAATCACTGACTGTGTGTCTTCAGGCTCCTGTACCTCCTCCCTGATGATAACAGTGAGAAAAGGGCATGTCGTGGTGCTGGGGGTCCTTAATAATGGACGCTGCCTTTCCGAGACACTTCTCCCTGGAGATGCCCTGGGTACTTTGTAAGCTAGTGCCCAAGATGGAGCTGACTAGATTTACAACCTTCTGCAGCTTCTTTTGGTCCTGTGCAGTAGCCCCTCATCCCCCAGACCTCACCCACCCCCCATACCAGACAGTGATGCAGCCTGTCAGAATGCTCTCCACGGTACATCTATAGAAGTTTTGAGTGTATTATCTGAATGGTGGCCGATTAGGAAAAGGGGAGGTGCAACGAGACCTGGGTGTCATTATACACCAGTCATCGAAAGTGGGCATGCAGGTACAGCAGGCAGTGAAAAAGGTGAATGGTATGCTGGCATTTACAGCAAGAGGATTCGAGTACAGGAGCAGGGAGGCACTACTGCAGTTGTACAAGGCCTTGGTGAGACCACACCTGGAGTATTGTGTCGGTCCCCTAATCTGAGGAAAGACATCCTTGCCATAGAGGGAGTACAAAGAAGGTTCACCAGATTGATTCCTGGGATGGCAGGACTTTCATATGATGAAAGACTGGATCGACAAGGCTTATATTCGCTGGAATTTAGAAGATTGAGGGGGGGATCTTATTGAAACGTATAAAATCCTAAAGGGATTGGACAGGCTAGATGCAGGAAGATTGTTCCCAATGTTGGGGAAGTCCAGAACGAGGGGTCACAGTTTGAGGATAAAGGGGAAGCCTTTTAAGACCGAGATTAGGAAAAACTTCACACAGAGAGTGGTGAATCTGTGGAATTCTCTGCCACAGGAAACAGTTGAGGCCAGTTCCTTGGCTATAAAGAGAGAGTTAGATATGGCCCTTGTGACTAAAAGGATCAGGGGGTATGGAGAGAAGGCAGGTACAGGGTTCTGAGTTGGATGATCAGCCATGATCATACTGAATGGCGGTGTAGGCTTGAAGGGCTGAATGGCCTACTCCTGCACCTATTTTCTATGTTTCTATTTGTTGATGTACCAAATCCTTCAGACTCCTTCGTGGGGCCAGTGTATCCCTGCGGATCGAGGGTATTTATGCTAGAGCCATCCTTGTCACAGGTTCTGTACAGATCCTCCCGTAATTGTTACTTGATGCGTTTGGCACTGACGCCACTCAGTGCCCTGGAGCTTTGGGGCTTTAGAACTGATGACTACTCGTATGACGGTTACTTGTCGTTGAAGCTGGAGTTTTTGGAAGCAGATGAGGTCCCTGATATGTTGGTGTTGAGTGTGTCCGGACCTGGTTGAGAAGGGTGAAGTTTCCATCCTTGAGGGAACCCCAATACTCGTATTGTGAAGAGGCTAGTGGGAGCCTGCAAGGAGAGGACTGGAGAGAGCTTTCTGAAAACCTCAGTGTTCAGGGCCGCTTTTGAGAAAGTACAAGCTCATCCTAGGCCGGGTGGAGAGCACAAACGAGGAACTGTGTGGTACACCCAGCCCAAACCTGTCGAGTCACGGCCTGGGGGATGTGGCTAGGGCGACAGGAAACCCCAAATTTCCCGGAATGCCTGAATGCCGGAAGACCACAAAGATGCTACACCACGCTTACCTGCTGGGGTGCTGGTGAGGCCCGAGCTGCAGAAACCCTCGGCCGTACACATAAACAGGGTGACGGTGACCGTCAGGGACACCTCGGAGAGAGAGGTCACCCTCAGGCGAGGGGGAAGCCAACGGCACATCCTTTCCCAGTGATCGTAATGTCTAGTTTTCCAGTGAGACAACACCCCCCCCCCCCAATCAGGAAAGTTGACAGCCAAGTCGCTCAACTTTGGCGACTCCCCAAGTACCCGAGAGTTGGGGAAGGAGACTGACGGAGAAGATGTCAAAAGTTCGAGGATGTCTTTTCTACCGACCGAGTTTGATGCGGGTTGCCCCGAGAGTACTCGCCACTCCATCTGAGCGAGGGAGGACGCCCCCGTCAGAGAAAGGTCTCGACGATTAGCACCAGCAGAGGTGGAGGATGTCTGGCAGCATCAGTTGAAGCTGGAATTATCAGTCAAGGAGTCTCGATGTGTCACCCATCGTGGAGGTGGAGGTGAAGGAGGAGGAGGTACGAGTGTATTGGACACTGAACCGACATACAGTCCCAGACCAATATACTGTTCCACGGATCGAGAACTGGCCTGCCTGAGTGAAGTAAAATGGTTCAGTGTGCTGGGCCTGAGGGGTGGGCATTATCAGATACCCATGAGAGCAGCTGACAAAAAGAAGACAGCATTCATATGTCCACTTGGATTCTTTCAGTTAGAAAGGATGCCCCAGGACATACTTTATACTTTATTGTCGCCAAACAATTGATACTAGAACGTACAATCATCACAGCGACATTTGATTCTGCGCTTCCCGCTCCCTGGATTACAAATATTAAATATAAAAAGTAGTAAACATTAGTAAATATTAAAAATTTAAATTATAAATCATAAATAGAAAATAGAAAAATGGAAATGTTGCTGACATATCAGGAGCACCAGCAACATTTCAACATGTCATGGAGAAAACTGTTGGGGATATGAACTTGCTCGAGGTACTAGTGTACCTGGATGATCTCACAGTGTTCGGGTCCACCCCAGAAGAGCATGTGGCGAGGCTACTGAAGCTGCTGGGCCGCCTGAAAGCTGAAGGGTTCAAACTTTCCCCGGACAAATGCCAATTCTGCAAGACGTCCGCCAGCTAAGTTGGGCACATGGTCTTATGAGATGGAGTAGCTACGGATCCGGCTACGGTAGAGGCGGTGACCACGTGACCAAGGGCCAAGAATGTGAGCGCCTTACACTTGTTGCCTGGGTTCTGCGGGTACTATCGGAGGTTCGTGAGGGATTAGTCGGAAGTGAGTCACTCCTTGAATCAGCTTCTGTGCGGTTACCCTCCCTTGGGGAAGAACGGGAGAAGAACGAATAGAGGAGACAGTAAAGATTATCTTAGCCTTTCGGAGTGAGATAGGATGCGAAACGTGAAGAGGCCTTTCAGCTGAAGGAGCCGCTGACTAAAGCACCAGCGTTAGCCTCTGCAAACCCCCAGTTGTCGTGTGTAGTGCATACAGACGCCAGCTTTGGGGGCATACTATATCAGGATCAGGCACGGGGTCAAAACCTGCCGCTTTTGTCAGCCGGAGTCTGTCGCCCTGCGAGCACAACTACCCCACGCACAAATTGGAGTTCCAGGCATTGATGGGTAAGATGAGTGATTATCCATATCATGTCTCAGCATCCTCCTCACAGCTAACACTGCCACCCAGCGGGTGACACGAAGCTGGGCGGCAGTGTCAGCTGTGAGGAGGATGCTAAGAGGATGCAGGGTGACTTGGATAGGTTGGGTGAGTGGGCAAATTCATGGCAGATGCAATTTAATGTGGATAAATGTGAAGTTATCCACTTTGGTGGCAAAAATAGGAAAACAGATTATCTGAATGGTGGCCGATTAGGAAAAGGGGAGGTGCAACGAGACCTGGGTGTCATTATACACCAGTCATTGAAAGTGGGCATGCAGGTACAGCAGGCGGTGAAAAAGGCGAATGGTATGCTGGCATTTATAGCGAGAGGATTCGAGTACAGGAGCAGGGAGGTACTACTGCAGTTGTACAGGGCCTTGGTGAGACCACACCTGGAGTATTGTGTGCAGTTTTGGTCCCCTAATCTGAGGAAAGACATCCTTGCCATAGAGGGAGTACAGAGAAGGTTCACCAGATTGATTCCTGGGATGGCAGGACTTTCATATGAAGAAAGACTGGATGAACTGGGCTTGTACTCATTGGAATTTAGAAGATTGAGGGGGGATCTGATTGAAACGTATAAGATCCTAAAGGGATTGGACAGGCTAGATGCAGGAAGATTGTTCCCGATGTTGGGGAAGTCCAGAACGAGGGGCCACAGTTTGAGGATAGAGGGGAAGCCTTTTAGGACCGAGATTAGGAAAAACTTCTTCACTCAGAGAGTGGTGAATCTGTGGAATTCTCTGCCACAGGAAACAGTTGAGGCCAGTTCATTGGCTATATTTAAGAGGGAGTTAGATATGGCCCTTGTGGCTACGGGGGTCAGGGGGTATGGAGGGAAGGCTGGGGCGGTGTTCTGAGTTGGATGATCAGCCATGATCATAATAAATGGCGGTGCAGGCTCAAAGGGCCGAATGGCCTACTCCTGCACCTATTTTCTATGTTTCTATGTCAAGTTCGAGGCGAGGATGGACAACAATCCCTTAACTTGTATCCTGACCCCTGCGAAACTGGATGCCACAGGCCATCAGTGGTCGGCGGCATTGTCTGCCCATGATTTCAGCCTGAAGTACCGGCCGGGGAGCCGGAACGTCAATGCTGATGCTGTCTCCGATGGGCGCGTGAAGGACTGGAAATGGACGGAGACTGAGCGAGTGTTCCTGCACCTGAAGGTAAAGCAACATGTCAGTTTCCAGCCATGGGGAAGTCAAAGGCAAGGCTGGGGCAGGATCAAGCAGCTTGGGAGCTTCTGATGTGCCATTACTGCAACCTGACCGTTCTGAATACAAAGCAGTGGCCTGAGTTGAGTCCAGGGTAAGTGGCCATTGCTCAGCAAGATTAGATTATGAGGACACTCAGTCCTCTTTTATTGTCATTTAGTAATGCATGCATTAAGAAATGATACAATGTTTTTCCAGAATGATATCACAGAAACACATGACAAACCGACTGAAAAACTGACAAAAACCACATAATTATAACATATTGGCAGGAGGAGAAGATGGCAGCGCGCCGTGCGCGCGCAGCTCTCCAGTGAAAAGTGACGTTGTATCTGTTAGATAGGGGCCGTGGACAATTCTGATTTGATGGAGAATGGACGTGAAAGCACAGAGGAACATCTGGAAAAATTTCTGAAACGCTCGTTCGCTGCTGTCGTTACTGCGCGGTCTGGAATCTTTTGGAGGGTAGGCTTCAAAATCCCCGGCCTTGTCTGCTTTTGGCAACCGAGAAAGAGGTCGAATCGCTCGCACAGAGATGGCGCTCAGTACTCGGTGTCGGAGAGCTGATCAGAGCTCGAAGTTTTTGGATGACTCAGAGTCGGATTGTGGTCGGCATGGCAGGGAGGGTTTTTCTTCCTTCTCCCGTCTGCGTGAGTGTGGGACATTTGAGAGACTTTGAACTTTACTGTGCTCATGGACTTCTTCATCAAGTTATGGTATTGTTGCACTGTTGTAACTATATGTTATAATTATGTGGTTTTGTCAGTTTTTTTAAGTCTTGGTTTGTCCTGTGTTTTGTGATATCACACTGGAGGAAATAATGTATCATTTCTTAACGCATGCATTACTAAATGACAATAAAAGGGGACTACGGGTCTTCATAATCTTATATAGTGACAACAGTGCAAAGCAATACCGTAATTTGATAAAGAACAGACCCTGGGCACGGTAAAAAAAAGTCTCAAAGTCTCTCGAAAGTCCCATCATCTCACGCAGATAGTAGAAGGAAAAGAAACTCTTCCTGTCATGAGCTTCCAGCCGCAAACTTGCCGATGCAGCACCCTGGAAGCACCCGACCACAGTCCAACTCCGAGTCCATCCGAAAACTTCAAGCCTCCGACCAGCTCTCCGACACCGAGCACCATCTCTGCCGAGCGCTTCGACCCCGGCCCCGGCAACAGGCAAATCCGAGGATTTGGGGCCTCCCCCTCCGGGGATTCTCGATCGCACAGTAGCAGCGGCAGCGAGGTGGGCATTTCAGAAGTTTCTCCAGGTGTTCCTCCGTGCTTCTCACAGCTGTCTCCATCAAATCAGGATTGTGTACGGCATCCTAGTTCACAAATACGATATCAATTCGGAGCGGCCGCGCGCGCTGCGTCGCGATCTTCTCCTCCTCCCCATCTCCCGACCCTTGTATAGGTACCATTTGGTCAGCTGTTGCGAAAGGGGATAGGGCCCAAGCTGAAAAGACGAAACACCCTGCCGTATCTCTACTGATGAGAGAGTGGAACAAACTGGAGTTGGGGAACCAGGATCTGTACCGGGTCACCTCTCCTCCAGACCGGCCTCGCCGTTCCCAGCTGCTTTCGCTCGAGGAGCGCCAGAGGATTGTGCTGAAGTCACTTCATGATGATGCAGGTCAACTGCAGGTTGACAAGACCCATGGATTGCTCAGAGACCGGTTCTACTGGCCCCAAATGAAGCCGGAGGTCGAAGACTACTGCAAGTCGTGCATTCGATGTATACGGAGGAAGATGCTGCCTACAAGGGCCGCTCCGTTGTCCCACTTGCAGAGTGCGGGGGCCCCTTGACCTGCTGTGTATGCATTTCCTGTCAATAGAGCCAGATGCCAGCAACATAGAAAATAGGTGCAGGAGTAGGCCATTCGGCCCTTCTAGCGTGCTCTGCCATTCAGTATGATCATGGCTGATCGTCCAACTCAGAACCCTGTACCAGCCTTCCCTCCATACCCGCTGATCCCTTTAGCCACAAGGGCCATATCTAACTCCCTCTTAAATATAGCCAATGTACTGGCCTCAACTGTTTCCTGTGGCAGAGAATTTCACAGATTCACCACTCTCTGTGTGAAGAAGTTTTTCCTAATCTCAGTCCTAAAAGGCTTCCATGGCAAACGTCTTAAGTCATCACGGACCACTACACCAGATATCCCTACCAAGGATCAGAGGGCGTTCTCGGTGGCCAAAGTGTTGTGGGGAGAAGCATTTCGTTCACTGTGGCCTTCCCAGATGGATACATAGAGATCAGGGACGGGACTTTGAGAGTAGGCTCATACGCGGGTTACTGAGCATGCCTGGAGTCGAGAAGTCGAGGACCACGCCTCATCACCCCTCAGTGTGTGTTCCCCAGCCGAGAGGTTCTAACGGATTTTGCTGGACACTCTCGGGACCCCGGAGATCAGCAAGGATGTCAAGTGGAGTTAACATATTGGGCATCTGGTCCACATTTACAACTGTACACGAAATGAAGCTACTGGCTACTCACCGTACTATTCGATGTTTGGGCGTAAAGAAAGATTGCCTGTATATCTGTTTTGGAGCCAGTGGGGAAGGCATCATCTTAAGTAGGTGTCTGACGTGAGGAAGCAACTGCAAAAAGGCTTATGAATCAGCAGAGGCTTCTCCTCGTCGTGGCTATCCCTCGAGGTCGAGGATGATGGTCTTTGTTCCGTACAGAGTGAAGACGCCTGTGCGTGTATTTGTTTAACGTGTACTTGATGCTGCACTCCAAGAAGCACACGATACTTCACAAATCAACCAACTGATTCCAATGGCATGGAAACCACGACTGGAGATGATGGATTTGTTGCAGCCTTCATCCGCCTTCACAGCTGTTGAAGTAACTTTGTCCGCCTGTTCCACCGTTGAGGTCTTGGTTGGATTGTTCTTTGTCAGAGACCTCACCCTCGACCTTACCACCATGGGTGACCCTACCAGGAGCATAGCCCCAGACGGCATTGCTCTCGGGATCACAGGACCACACAAGCTTCTCCACCGCGACAAGGTGACAATCCATGGAGGGAGCAGAGGCTTCTGCCACCAAGCAGAATCAAGGAAGGAGGAGACACTATCAGAAGATGAGGTGCCCCCGACTGATGCCTGGAGACAGGAGTTTTAATCAGGAGGCTTGGGGCTACTCGGGAAGCACAAGTTGGCTGACCGCTGGGCGGCTACGCCTTACGTAGTGGAGACCCAGTTTTCCGGGTGAAGCCAGATGATGGGAATGGGCCCTGCCAAAATTGTCCTTCGGAATCACCTTTTACACCTAGGCCAGGAGGTACGCCGTGACCCAGAGCCTGACATGGACCCTACGCCTACTAGGCGGACTCCGCGCTGAAGTGGGAGAACAGAGAGACTGGGAAGGGACCTAACCGTTGAATGCTGTATGGACTCAGGGGAGCAAGAAAAATGGGGGGCGTGGTATACGTTACCTTAGGCAAACTCACCAGTAATTGATGAAGAGATTCCAGAACCTCCCCAAGCTGACTCAAAGGTATTGGGGGGCGGGGAGAAAAAACAGCAGTGGACAGGCAGACTCTGTGGTAGACGATGAAGGGAAACTGAGCTCCAAGTAATTGGGGATGAAACTGGGTTCAGTCAAGAGGCGGGGAACCCAAGTTGCCGTTAGGCATGAGTAATGGACGGGGGGGACGGGGGAAAGACATCCCCCAAGTAGACTGGAAAGATCCCAAGGAGTGTGTGAGGCTAAAGATGGGATAAGGAGGTCTCAGAGCGTCAGGAAATCACCAGAAAGGCCGGTCTATAACACACAGGGGAGCAGAGTCTTGTGTCTATCCCCCTGGTGAGATGTGTCACTACCATTTACAAATGGATTGGAGGAAATGACATCACAAAATTCTTGTGAAAACATGTGTTATTAATGATGGGTTGGTAAATTCTGAAGTCATGAGGTCATTTTAAAACGCAAACAACAGGAATTCTGCAGATGCTGGAAATTCAAGCAACACACATCAAAGTTGCTGGTGAACACAGCAGGCCAGGCAGCATCTCTAGGAAGAGGCACAGTCGACGTTTCAGGCCGAGACCCTTCGTCAGGACTAACTGAAGGAAGAGCTAGTAAGATCTCTTGCTAACTCTTCCTTCAGTTAGTCCTGACGAAGGGTCTCCGCCTGAAACGTCGACTGTGCCTCTTCCTAGAGATGCTGCCTGGCCTGCTGTGCTCACCAGCAACCTTGATCATGAGGTCATGACAGTTTGTGGTGGGGGAGAAAGAGTGTAATGCCCTGGTTAAGCTTTTACTGCTGTAGGGTATTTCATTTAATGGTTTTCTATAGAGGCAGTGCATTCTGCCAGTAATGTTTGGGTTACTGTTAAAGATAAAGGGGTTGTGACGTTCAGCTTAGGAACGTCGGGTCAGCCAATCAGGCTGGCGAAAACTGGGGGTGGGGGAGCGGTTCTGGAGAAAGTTGGTCGGAGAGGACTCGTGACGGACACTGAAGGGGTCGAGGTCCTTCTCGGCGGGAGATGGGGAGAGGAGAGGATCGAGAGAACCGGCGGTAGGATTCACGTCCGATTCGATGGAGTCCAAGATGGAAAGTTCTATCAGAGTTCGTACCACAAGTGCAAGGACACCTCCAGCTTTTGGAAGATCTGAGCTCCAACCTTGTGCGCGTTTGACTGTATTAATTATAATAGGCTCTTTCCCGCCCCAACCCCCTTCTTCTTCGATTAGGCTGACATTCATAAACACACCTTTCTTATAACCACACGCGGTCTGCGACCTGTTATTTCTTGCTGATGGGCAAGTGGGCTGCAATTTACAGAGCGTTCGCTCAGATTAGGGTGCGGGTTGGGGGGGGGGGGGCGGGGGGGCATCCCAGCTCTCCCGGTCTGGTGGGACCTGAGTTGTAACGACCCCAGGCGTACGGAGTTAAGAGGAAAAGTGGCTTTCTCACACCGAGTCCACACGGTAAAGAGCTGTTTCATATGTAATGGTTAAATTAAGTACGCAGTGTACAAAAAGGAAGGAGATACGTAGAAAACCTACAGCCCGACACAGGCCCTTCGGCCCACAAAGCTGTGCCAAACATGCACCTACTTAGAAATTACCCAAGGTTACCCATAGCTCTCTATTTTTCTAGTGAGATACTATACACATACAGACACCAACTATAATTCAGGTTTTTTTTCTCTCTATTATCATGTATTGCATTGTACGGCAGCTGCCAAGTTAACAAATTTCACCACATATGCCAGTGATATTAAGTTTGATTCCATGATATATTAAATTCTAAAATATAATCGGCACAGACTAGAAGGGCCGAGATGGCCTGTTTCCGTGCTGTAATTGTTATATGGTTAATATATTTTAACCCAACTTTAATAGGTTGTGACTGTTACGATTTTAATATATTAGCAGCTTTTTATGACATGGCGATTCACTAAATTGGAAAAAAAATAGAACCACAAGGCAGAGAAACACTACTCGCTGTGAGGTTTCTGATTATCAGGCTACCCTATCAGTTGAAACACAAGAAACGAACCGCCAGCTATCACGTTCACCTGCTGCAGGCTTTGCCGCGTCAACAAACAGAGCGTGAGTCACTGGCTGACTCACGGTCTTCATCATGAGAGGAAAATTAAAACGCCTCTCTCTCTCTTTCACTCGGTCGGCCAAGCTCGACGCTTTCACACCGCAGTCACTTTATCCCCGCCAGACACTCACCGTTGCCTCCTGCCCCATCCGCAGCTTCAGCCATTCTTGCACCTGGGCCAGATCCAGGTTAATCCCGATCAGGCCCAGCTTTCCGCGGCGCTTGATCAGTTGGTCGGGCTTCACCACCAGCCGCTGAAGAGCAAGGGAGAGAGATGTCGGAATCAGTTTATTGAAGTTCAAAAAGTAACATTTATGATCAAAATACATATAGCCCGAGATTCACTTCCTTGCTCAGCAAGTCTATAGACCATAACACAATCATTGAAAGACTGCACCAAGGCGTTCAACCGCAGTGCGGAAGACAACAAACTGTACAAATAGAAAAATTAACGATGACAATAAATAAATAAACAATAAATATCAAGAACACGAGATGAAGGGTCCTTGAAAGTGAGCCCGTAGGTTGTGGGAACATTTCAATAGTCATAGTCATACTTTATTGATCCCAGGGGAAATTGGTTTTTGTTACAGTTGCACCATAAATAATAAATAGTAATAGAACCATAAATAGTTAAATAGTGATATGTAAATTATGCCAGGAAATAAGTCCAGGACCAGCCTATTGGCCCTCTAAGGGAGGAATTGTAAAGTTTGATGACCACAGGCAGGAATGACTTCCTATGACGCTCTGTGTTGCATCTCGGAGGAATGAGTCTCTGGCTGAATGTACTCCTGTGCCCAACCAGTACATTATGTAGTGGATGAGAGACATTGACCAAGATGGCATGCAACTTGGACAGCATCCTCTTTTCAGACACCACCGTCAGAGAGTCCAGTTCCATCCCCACAACATCACTGGCCTTACGAATGAGTTTGTTGATTCTGTTGGTGTCTGCTACCCTCAGCCTGCTGCCCCAGCACACAACAGCAAACATGATCGCACTGGCCACCAGACTTGTAGAACATCCTCAGCATCGTCCGGCAGATGTTAAAGGACCTCAGTCTCCTCAGGAAGTAGAGACGGCTCTGACCCTTCTTGTAGACAGCCTCAGTGCTCTTTGACCAGTCCAGTTTATTGTCAATTCGTATCCCCAGGTATTTGTAATCCTTCACCATGTCCACAGTGACCCCCTGGATGGAAACAGGGGTCACCGGTACCTTAGCTCTCCTCATGTCTACCACCAGCTCCTTAGTCTTTTGCACAATGAAGGGCCAAGTGAGGTTCTCCCCTTTGGTCCAAGAGCCTGATGGTTGAGGGGTAGTCAGCTGACATAGAGAACATACAATCAGTATAGTACAGGACCTCAGTCGCACAACATTGTGCCGAACCTTCGACCTTTTCCAAGATCAATCTATCACTTCCTTCCTAACCAATCCCTCCATTTAAATGTCATCCACTTGCCTACCTCTCACCTTACCCGGCTGGAAGCCCAAGAAGAGTTTATCCACCTCTTACTTCAGGTGCTGTTGTGCCGATGCGCCCCACGCACAACCCTATTGGCTGTGTTTTTACGCGGAACGCTGCTCCCTTTAGCTCAATGGTTCCCAACCAGGAGTCCAAGGACCCCTTTACTTGATATTGGTCCATACCATTAAAAAAAAGTTAGGAACCCTCACTAGCTGTATACAAGTGGATAGTTGAATAACAATTAATTAAACTTGAAATTAAAATGTCCCCTAACGTATCTGCCTGTACCACCACCCCTGGCAGAGCGTTCCACACACCCACCACTGTGTAAAAAAAAACTTTGACATCCACCCCCCCCCACCCCTCATAATCTTCCTCCAATCACCTCTGTCATGAAATTTGTCGTTTTGAGGCCACAGCATTTGAAGCCGACCACAACAAGATGTCTCATTCAACCCTGGGATCAAGTCCATCAAATTATGGAACGGAAGTTCCTGGAATTTAAGGTACATCTGTGGAATTTAGGTGGATCATTTTCCTTGAAAATAATTTACATTTGCGTGGATACCTTCATTGTCCTGGGGCGTTTAAATATTGCACAGTCAGTTAGTTACTTTCCAAGTGAAACCAAGATCCCACGATGCAATTTTGAAGAGTCATGCTCACTTTCTGCCTCGTTCAAAGATTTTGCGTATACACACACACACACACCACCCCAGAGAGAGCTCAGCAGGTCAGGCAGCATTCATGGAAGGGAATAAAGAATTGATGTTTCTGGCCGACACCCTTCATCAGGACTGGAAAGGAAGTCAAGCCAAAGCAAATTGCTTATTAAAGTACGTGTACGTCACTGTGTACTACCTCGAGATTCATTTATTTGCAGGCGTTTACAGGAAAATAATGAAATACAACATAATTTATGAAAAACTCGATATAAACAGAGACTGAAAAAACAACCAAAAGGCAAATTGTGCAAACAAAAAAATATTGAGAACATGAGTTGTAGAGAATCCTTCCTTGAAAGCGAGTCTATAGATTCATAAGGTCACTACACTGGTTAAGGAGCCTAATGGTTGTGGGGAGTAGTACCTGTTCCTGAACCTGGTGTGGGTCCTGCGGTTCCTGTACCTCCTTCCTGATGGTTGAGGGGTAATAACTGTTCCTGAACCTGGTGGTGTGGGACCTGAGGCTCTTGTACCTCCTTCCTGATGGTTGAGGGGGTAATAACTGTTCCTGAACCTGGTGGTGTGGGTCCTGAGGCTCCTGTACCTCCTTCCTGATGGTTGAGGGGTGATAACTGTTCCTGAACCTGGTGGTGTGGGACCTGAGGCTCCTGTACCCCCTTCCTGATGGTTGAGGGGTAATAACTGTTCCTGAACCTGGTGGTGTGGGTCCTCAGGCTCTCGTACCTCCTTCCTGATAGCAGCTGTGAGAAGAAAGCATGCCCTGGATGGTGGTGGTGGTAGGGGTCGACGATGGAAGCTGCTTTCTTTCGACAACACTCCTTGCAAATGTGCTCAATGGTGGGGAGGGCTTTGCCTGCGATAGACTGGGCCTTATCCACCACCTTCTGTAGACTCTTCTGTTCCTGGGCACTGGAATTTGAAGGTGGTGTTCGGTACTGTGCACGGAAGCCAAAGAGGACTTTGAAACTAAAAAAAAATCACCGTGCTAACTTGAGCTGGATTACTAATTAGCTCCATCTTGTACTCCTGCACAGCCCCCGAACCCAAGTAGCCAGTTCCCTATCTCATCAGGATGCTCTCCAACCCTTTCCGACAGAAGGTGATGTATTCTTGTCAGAATCTTGAAGAACTTGACGTTTGGCTATTTAGAATTTAGCTCACATCCTTTAATTGCCCCTGGAAGAGAACAGTGCTGAGGAATGTAACCTTGAGAAGGTTGGAGCTCCCTAACGATGCACCGATAAAACTGAATTATGCTTTCAGAAGGGACGAGCAGCCCAGCGTTCCTGCCAAATTGTTGGAGCCCAGACTCCATTTAATTACAAAAACACACTCTACTTGGCAGATTAATGTCGGATGACATCACCTACTGTCGAGACTTGAAGAAAATAAATTGAATTAGTGTCGGAACGGTTTTCCAACTAATTGGATTGCTAGCACACAGAAGGAAACCGTCAACCTTCAGAAACTTTTCTTTGCTACAACTTGGCCACTGCAGAGCAGGAGAATGAGGGGGGAGGTTTGGTGGAGGTATGCAACATCACAAGGGGTACCTTTTGTGTCGTGGGTGACCACGGACTGGACCATGATTGCCCTTGGGAAATATTTCTCCAGAAGTTGTTTGCCATCGCCTTTACAAAATGGGTGACCTCCCCCAGCCATTGTCATCTTCAGAGATTGTCTGCCTAATGCCATCTGCACTGGCAGCTCACACGACCGTCCACCACCTGCTCCCATCCTCTACCTGACCCTGATCGGAGGGCTAAGCAGGTGCTACACCTTGCCCAAGGGTGACCTGCAGGCTAGCGGAGGGAAGGAGAGCCTTACACCTCCTTTGGTAGAGACGTACGATAGGGTAAATGCACGCAGGCCTTTTTTCCCCACTGTGGTCAGCCGAAGCAGGGACTCGAAGGCCTAAAGGTGAAACGTTTAAGGGGAACACGACGGGAAACTTATTCCCTCAGAGGGCAGAGCAAGGGTGGAACAAGCTGCCGGAGCAAGTGGTGGGCATAGGTTTGATATTTGGAGGCGTTTAGACAAGTACACGGATGGCAGGGGGAATGGGAACCGGAGGGATAGGGCTGAGGAAGGGGAAAACAGAAATAAATCAAAGATAGCGCGCAACAGAGGTGATAGAAAGGACAGGCAGGAGATGAGGCTTAATCACAGCCAGTGGGATGAGTTACAGGGCAATAGAGGCATGGCCCAGTTAAAGCAGAAAGCAACAAATACTGGACTGAGAGTGTTGTATTTAAATGCATGCAGCATAAGAAATTAAATGGACGATATTGAAATTCAGCTACAGATTGGCAAGTAGGACGTTGTGGCCATCTCTGAAACTTGGCTAAAGGATGGCTGTCATTGGGAGCTGAACGTCCAAGGACATACGGTGTATTGGAAAAATACATTAGTAGGCAGAGGGGGTGGTGTGGTCCTGTGTATAAGAAATACTACTAAATCATTAGAAAGGGATAACATAGGTTCGTAAGGTGTAGAGTCTCTGTGGGTTGAGTTAAGAAATGGCAAGGGTAAAAGGACGCTAATGGCAGTTGTATACAGGCCTCCAAACAGCAGCCATAATGTGGATTACAAGTTACAGCAGGAGATAGAAAGGGTGTGTCAGAAGGGCAATGTCATGATAATCGTTGGGGATTTTAACATGAAAGTGGATTGGGAAAACCAGGCCAGTACTGGACCTCAAGAGAGACAATTTGTAGAAGGTCTAAGGGATGGCTTTTTAGAACAGCTTGTTGTTGAGCCCACTAGGGGACCGGCTGTGCTGGATTGGGCGTTGAGCAATGATCAAAGGTAATAAGAGAGCTTAAGGTTCAGGAACCCTTAGGGAAGTGATCACAATATGACTGAGTTCACTTTGAAATTTGAGAAGGAGAAACTAAATTCCAATGTGTCAGGATTTCAGTGGAATAAAGGAAATCACAATGGCATGAGAGGGGAACTGGCCAAGGTTGACTGGAAAGGGACACTAGCAGAAAGGACAGCAGAGCAGCAATGACGGGAGTTTCTGCAAAAAATTGAGGGAAGTGCAAGACAGATATATACCATATAAGAAGAAATTTTTTCGAATGGAAGAAGGACACTACTGTGGCTGACAAGTGAAGTCAAAGCCAAAGTAAAAGCAAAAGAGAGGGTATACAAAGAAACCAAAGTTGGTGGGAAGATAGAGGATTGGGAAGCTTTTAAAAACTTGCAGAAGGAAACTAAGATGGTCATTAGGAAGGAAAAGATGAATTGTGAACTGAAGCTGGTGACTAATATCAAAGATGACACTAAAAGCTTTTTTAAAGTATATAAAGGGTAAAAGAGAGTCGAGGGTAGATATAGGACCATTAGAAAATGATGCTGCAAATATTGTAATGAGATGGCAGAGGAACTGACTGCATATTTTGCATCAGTTTTCATAGTGGAAGAGATCTGCAGTATACTGGACATTCAAGAGAGTCAGGGAAAGTGAAGAATGTACAGTGAAAATTACGACTGAGAAGGTGCTCAGGAAGCCTAATGGTCTGAGGGTTCTCCTGGACCTGATGGAATGCACCCTCGGGTTCTGAAGGAAGTAGCTAGAGAGATTGCGGAGGGATTCTTTCAAGAATCGACAGATTCTAGCATTGTACCGGATGACTAGAAAATTGCAAATGTTACTCCACTACTTAAGAAGGGGGGGAGGCAGGAGTAAGGAAACTATAGAATTGTTAGCCTGACAGCAGTAGTTGGAATGGATTGTTAGGGATGAGATTACGGTGTACCTGGAGGCACATGACAAGATAGGCCAAAGCCAGCATGAAAGGAAAATCCTGCCTAACAAACATACTGCAATTTTTGGAGGAAATTACAAGCAAGGTAGACAAAGGAGGTGTAGTAGGTGAGGTGCACTTGGATTTTCAGAAGGCCTTTGACAAGGTGCTACACGTGGGGCTGCTTAGCAAGATAAGAGCCCATGGAATTACAGGGAACTTAGTAGCATGGGTGGAGCATTGGCTGATCAGCAGAAAACAGAGTGGGAATAAAGGGATCTTATTCTGGCTGGCTGCCAGTTACCAGTGGAGCTCCACAGCAGTCGGCGTTGGGACTGCTGTTTTTTACGATGCAAGTCCAAATCATTGACAATGGGATTAATGGACTTGTGGCTAAATTTGCCGATGATACAAAGATAGGTGGAGGAGCGGGTAGTGTTGAGGAAACAGAGAGCCTGCAGAGAGACTTAGATAGTTTAGGGGAATGAGCAAAGAAGTTGCAAATGAAGTACAATGTTGGAAAGTGTATGGTCATGCACTTTGGTGGAAGAAATAAACAGGCAGACTGTTACTTAGATGGGCAGAGAATTCAAAATGCAGAGATGCAAAGGGACTTGTGAGTCCTTGTGCAGGATACCCTAAAGGTTAACCTCCAGGTTGAGTCTGTTGTGAAGAAGGCGAATGCAATGTGGGCATTCATCTCTAGAGGTATAGGGTATAAGAGCCGGGATGTGATGTTCAGGCTCTACAAGGCACTCATGAGACCACACTTGGAGTATTGTGTGCAGTTTTGGGCTCCTTATTTTAGAAAGGATATACTGACATTGGAGAGGGTTCAGAGAAGATTCACAAGAATGGTTCCACGAATGAAAGGGTTACCGTATGAGGAACGTCTGGCAGCTCTTGGGCTGTGTTCCCTGGAGTTCAGGAGAATGAGGGGGGATCTCATAGAAACAATCCGAATGTTAAAATGCCTGAACAGAATCAATATGGCGGTTATTTCCCATGGTTCTAGGACAAGAGGGCACGACTTCAGGATTGAAGGACGTCCTTTCAGAACAGAGGTACGGAGAAATTACTTTGGTCAGAGGGTGGTAAATCTGTGGAACTTGTTGCCACCAGCAGATATGGAGGCCAAGTCATTGGGTGCATTTAAGGCAGAGATAGATAGGTTCTTGATTAGCTTTTTGAAGGGTATGGGGAGAAAGCAGGGGAGTGGGGATGACTGGAAGAATTGGATCAGCCCATGATTGAATGATGGGGCAGACTCGACAGGCCATATGGCCTACTTCTACTCCTGTATCTTATGGAAGGGGGGACAGAGGGCCATGTTTCAGCAGCAGCTCGGTGGGACTAGGCAGAATAATAGTCCAGCACAGACTAGATGGGCTGAAAGGCCTGTCCCAAAACTGCAGTGCTCTGTGTCTGGGGACACCCTGTTGCCAGCACAATCCAGGATTTAACACAGAAACCACACACCCAGACACCGCTCCAGACTTCAAACCTGCCGTCGCTAGAGCAAAAGGGATGGTGGACGGGAGCAGTTTCACACCCAACAAACGAGTTTTGACACCGATTGCAAAACACCCAGTAGATCCGGTTACAAGCATAAACTCGTTTCGAAATCTGACATACCACAGGTGGTAAGTCAGCGAGCACTGTGAGGGTCATGTTTGTTGACTTCTCCAGTGCGTTCAACACCATCCGCCCTGCTCTGCTGGGGGAGAAGCTGACAGCGATGCAGGTGGATGCTTTCCTGGTGTCATGGATTCTTGATTACCTGACTGGCAGACCACAGTACGTGTGCTTGCAACACTGTGTGCCCGACAGTGATCAGCAGCACTGGGGCTCCACAGGGGACTGTCTTGTCTCCCTTTCTCTTCACCATTTACTCCTCGGACTTCAACTACTGTACAGAGTCTTGCCATCTTCAGAAGTTTTCTGATGACTCTGCCATAGTTGGATGGATCAGCAAGAGAGATGAGGTTGAGTACAGGGCTACGGTAGGAAACTTTGTCACATGATGTAAGCAGAATTATCTGCAGCTTAATGTGAAAAAGACTAAGGAGCTGGTGGTAGACCTAAGGTACTGGTGACCTGTTTCCATCCAGGGGGTCAGTGTGGACATGGTGGAGAATTACAAATGCCTGGGGATACGAATTGACAATAAACTGGACTGGTCAAAGAACACTGAGGCTGTCTACAAGAAGGGTCAGAGCCGTCTCTATTTCCTGAGGAGACTGAGGTCCTTTAACATCTGTCGGATGATGCTGAGGATGTTCTACGAGTCTGTGGTGGTCAGTGCGATCATGTTTGCTGTTGTGTGCTGGGGCAACAGGCTGAGGGGAGCAGACACCAACAGAATCAACAAACTCATTCGTAAGGCCAGTGATGTTGTGGGGATGGAACTGGACTCTCTGACGGTGGTGTCTGAAAAGAGGATGCTGTCCAAGTTGCATGCCATCTTGGACAATGTCTCCCATCCACTACATAATGTACTGGTTGGGCACAGGCGTACATTCAGCCAGAGACTCATTCCACCGAGATGCAACACAGAGCATCATAGGAAGTCATTCCTGCCTGTGGCCATCAAACTTTACAACTCCTCCCTTGGAGGGTCAGACATCCTGAGCCAATAGGCTGGTCCTGGACTTATTTCCTGGCATAATTTACATATTATTATTAAATTATTTCTGGTTTTATATTGCGATATCTATACTCTATTCTTGGTTGGTGCAACTGTAACGAAACCCAATTTCCCTCGGGATCAATAAAGTATGACTATGACTATGGTAAAACTGAACAGAACCGGAAGGGCGTCGGCCCGAAACATCGGCTCCTCGTTCCTTTCGCAGATGCTGCCCGACCTGCTGAGTTGCTCCTGATGGTTGGGGGGGTAATAACTGTTCCTGAACTTGGTGGTGTGGGTCCTGAGGCTCCTGTACCTCCTTCCTGATGGCTGAGGGGTAATAACTGTTCCTGAACCTGGTGGTGTGGGTCCTGAGGCTCCTGCACCTCCTTCCTGATGGCTGAGGGGTAATAACTGTTCCTGAACCTGGTGGTGTGGGTCCTGAGGCTCCTGTACCTCCTTCCTGATGGCTGAGGGGTAATAACTGTTCCTGAACCTGGTGGTGTGGGACCTGAGGCTCCTGTACCTCCTTCCTGATGGTTGAGGGGTAATAACTGTTCCTGAACCTGGTGGTGTGGTTCCCGAGGGTGCTGTACCTCCTTCCTGATGATTGAAGGTTAACAACTGTGTGTGTAACCCCCCTTAAATGCTTTACACGAGCTGTCGATACTAATGACGATGAATTTGTGACCGTCTTATACACATTGTGATACAATGGTGCGATATAGCCACCAAACCAATGATTTTCACCACTTATCCACAAAAGAATAATAAACCTTAGACCTGACCATACTCCAAGTGATTTTTTTCTTTTAAAAAAAAAAAATCCAAAAATTGCCTCCTGCAGTCCATCAACCTGGTATCCCTTTGGAACAGACAAGGAGGGATTTCTTTAGCCAGAGGGGTGTTGAATCTGTGGAAATCGTTGTGTTGTGATGGCCAAGCCATTGGGTATATTTAAACTGGCCAGGTTTTGACGCCCATGGACGCCCCCCTCCCCCACCACCGTTAAACTGAGGGGGCCGTGGACCCCCGAAAGATGAGGTTGGTAGGTTCTTAATTAGTCAGGGCTTCCCAGGGAGAAGGCAGGAGAATGGGGTTGAGAGGGATCAGGAGCAATAGAATGGCAGCGAAGACTCGATGGGATTCTGCAGGACTGTTTCTGTATTGTGGGTAGAACCGATTATAGGACATTGGATTGTTCTGTTGCCATAGAACACTACAGCACCAAAACTGGCCATTCAGCCCATCGGGTTGTAACAAACTACTAATCCACCTTGTTCCATTGGCTTGCAGCCAGACCACTGCCCTCCATAGCAAACCCCCCCCCCCATTCACGTGCCTATCCAAATTTCTCTTAAACGTTGAAATCCACCACCTTTGCTGGCAGCTCGTTCCGCACTCTCACCACCCTCTGAGTGAATAAGTCCCCCACCGACCCGAAACATTTCACCTTCTACCCTTAACCCATGACCTCTTGTCACACCCAACTTCTGTGGGGAAAAAAGCCTGTTTGCCTTTACCCTGTCTACCTCATTGCTATCATCAGGGAGGAGGTACAGGAGCCTGAAGACACACACTCAGCGACTCAGGAACAGCTCCTTCCCCTCTGCCATCAGGGAGGAGGTACAGGAGCCTGAAGACACACACTCAACGATTCAGGAACAGCTTCTTCCCCTCTGCCATCAGGGAGGAGGTACAGGAGCCTGAAAACACACACTCAACGATTCAGGAACAGCTCCTTCCCCTCTGCCGTCAGGGAGGAGGTACAGGAGCCTGAAGACACACACTCAACGATTCAGGAACAGCTTCTTCCCCTCTGTCATCAGGGAGGAGGTACAGGAGCCTGAAGACACACACTCAACGATTCAGGAACAGCTTCTTCCCCTCTGCCATCAGGGAGGAGGTACAGGAGCCTGAAGACACACACTCAACGATTCAGGAACAGCTTCTTCCCCTCTGTCATCAGGAGGAGGTACAGGAGCCTGAAGACACACACTCAGCGATTCAGGAACAGCTTCTTCCCCTCCACCATCAGGGAGGAGGTACAGGAGCCTGAAGACACACACTCAGCGATTCAGGAACAGCTTCTTCCCCTCTGCCATCAGGAGGAGGTACAGGAGCCTGAAGACACACACTCAGCGATTCAGGAACAGCTTCTTCCCCTCCACCATCAGGGAGGAGGTACAGGAGCCTGAAGACACACACTCAGCAATTCAGGAACAGCTCCTTCCCCACTGCCATGAGAATTCTGAATGGACACTGAACCCAGGAACTAATTTCTTGATTGATTAAGGGTCTCAGCCTGAAATATCGACCGTTTATTCCTCACCACAGACGCTGCCTGACCTGCTGAATTCCTGCAGCATTGTGTGGGTGCTAGTTTGAACAATATGATTGGTGCCTGTTTACTGGACCCTGCACCATCCACACAAACACAACTGCTCAGCTTCAGTGCCAACTCTCACCTCGTTCTGCAGCCACGGATGCTCTTGGACCAGGAGGTTCCAGTCCGTTTCCGGTCGCACTCTGGCATACTTGAACCTGTTCTGGATGGCAGCCTTCGTGCAGATGAACTTGTAAAGGAATTCTTTACCAGTCTGCTCCGATATGGCTTTGGCTGACATGACTAGTTACTGCAGAGCAAGAAGAAAAAAAAAAGAACAGGAGAAAATTAAAAACGTCACACTTCAACTCACGGTATGCCCAAAGAGATCGCTCGCTCGTGGTCTGCCGTGGGCGATCACAGTGACCATGATTGGTCTTGGTAAATTTTTTTTCTACAGAAGCATTCTTCTGGGCAGTGACTTTACAAAACGGGTGATTCCCCCCACCCCCAGCCATTATCAATACTCTTCAGAGATTGTCTGCCTGGCATCACCAGGACTTGTGATCTGCTCCGGCCGCTCATACGACCATCCACCACCTGTTCCCAAGGCTTCACATGACCCTGATCAAGGTGGGGGGGGGGGGGGGGAGCTATGGAGGTGCTACACCTTGCCCAAGACTAGCGGAGGACAGGAGCGCCTCACACCTCCTAAGGTAGAGTCCTCACCTCCACCCCGCCACTTGAAGGAGATAGAACCATCCCATGCAGATTAAAGTGTGTAAAAAAAACTACCAGAGAGGAAAATGAACCAGCAGCCCAGGTAAACGGTGAAATGCGAAGTCATAACCCGAGAGGCTTGCAAGATTCAGAGAGGCACCGGTAGAGTGGACAGGGAGTACAGTTATAGTCATAGTCACACTTTATCGATCCCGAGGGAAATCAGTTTTCATTACAGTTGCACCAATAGACTATAAATAACTATTTATGGTTCTATATTGCTAAAGAGCAATATGTAAATTACGCCAGTAAATTATGAAATAAGTCCAGGACCAGCCTATTGGCTCAGGGTGTCTGACCCTCCAAGGGAGGAGTTGTAAAGTTTGATGGCCACAGGCAGGAATGACTTCCTATGACGCTCTGTGTTGCAATCGCGGTATCCCCCAGGGTTGAAATACTTAATACCAGAGAGGGCATAGAGTGAAGGTGAGGGGTTGGGGGAGGAGGGGGAGGAGGGGGAAGAGAGAAGATTCAAAGGGAATGGGAAAGGCAAGTTTTTTTTTAAATATATGTAGTGAGAGTGAGGGTGCATGGAATGCACTGCCTGGAATGGTGGTACAGGCAGATACATTACAGGCTTTTTAAAGAGACGTTTACACAGGCACGTGGATGTGAGGAAGATGGAGGCACGTGGATGCTGTGGGTAGGAGGGACTCGTGTCTGGGTGCCTTCGATTTGCTTTTCAGCTGGATCAGCACAACGCTGTGGGCCGAGCTGCCCGCTCCGGTGCTGTGCTCCTCTACAGCGAAGCAGGCGTGGGGGGGGGTCGACCTCATCGCAGAAGGACAGCCCGACGGAAGCTGCCCTGGAGGGCGGTGGTCGGCGCTCTCCGGATGTCCCCACCCGCTGGCCCCCCAGGAGAGGCTACCGACGGAATCTCCTCCGGGAACCTGGAGCTGGCAAACTCGTCGACGCAGGCAGGAGAGCACGCGCACACCGCAAATGCACCCCACCCCACCCCCCTGTCTGAAGTCAATAAACAGCTGAACAGCTCAAGCTCTTTTCCTGTTTCGTTGACACGGAGGGGGAAGATCGTCGTCAAGACTCCGTAGCACCCCCCCCCACCCCCCACCCCCCGTGCTCTCCATCTGCCTGCCTTACCCCGGCTCACCACAGCGGCCTCACCCCTAAACTGCTCCCCTGAAGACCTACTCATCCTGATAAATACACAACCGTCCCTCAATTACGTTGAGAGAATTCCTGGTGGCCAAACACTTCGATTCCCATTCCGACACGTCGGTCCGTGGCCTCCCCTTGCGCCGGGGGGGGGGGCCACCCTCAGGGTGGAGGAGCAACAACTCATATTCCGTCTGCGTAGCATAAACATCGATTTCTCCTTCCGGTAAAAAAAAATTCCCCTCCCCCCTTCCCCCACCTTCTTATTCTGGCATCTTCCCCCTTCCTTTCCAGTCCCGAAGAAGGGAGAACGTCGACTGTTGACTCTTTTCCACAGACGCTGCCTGACCTGCTGAGTTCCTCCAGCATTTTGCCTGTGTTGTTTAAGAGACTTCAAAGTATAAATAATATTTCTAGAACACCAGTTGACTTGCAGGTTGAGACGACCGTAAGGAAGGCAAATGCAATGTTAGCATTCATTCCACAAGAATCACCCCAGGAATGAAAGGGTTAATGTATAGAGACTGTTTGATGGCTCCAGGCCTGTACTCATTGGAGTTTAGAATAATAGAGGGGGAGAATCTCATTGAGACCTATCGAATATTAAAAGGCCCAGATAGAGTGGATGTGGAGAGGATGTTTCCTACAGTGGGGGAGTCTAGGACCAGAGGACACAGATAGAGTGGATGTGTAGAGGATGTTTCCTATAGTGGGGGAGTCTAGGACCAGAGGACACAGAGTGGATGAGTTGAGGATGTTGCTATAGGACACAGCCTCAGAATGAAAGAACACCCCTTTAAGAACAGAGATGAGGAAGAATTTCTTCACTCAGAGAGTGTGAATCTGCAGAATTCATTGCCACAGTTGGCTGTGAGGCCACTGCATTGGGTGTATTTATACGAGGAGAAGGCAGAAGAACAGGGTTGAGACAGAGAGATAATAAATCAGCCATGATAGAATGGCGTCATTCTGCTCCCATGTCCGATGGACTCTGCTAAACAATCAACGGTTGACTTTTAATAACAAACGTAGGCTGAAATACCCACACAAATTGCTGGAGGAACTCGGTGGGTCAGGCAACATTTACGGAAATGAGTAAACAATCGATGTTTTGGACCGAGACTCTTCTTCAGGACTGGGTTTCTTCCAACGCAAGAACCTTGAGACCTGCACAAGTTTCCTCCAGAGGTTATCTGCACAATTCGACGTATTTTACATCCACATTTGGAACAAGAGAAAACACAATCTGCTGCGATTCGCTGAGTGCATTTCCTTGTAGATATATTTTAGAGCTGGGAGCGTGCTGTGAGAGCTCTGATTATCTCCTATCAGCCAAGGGTTCAGTCCCTTTCCAGCTGGTTTGCACTTACTCGCTCTGCCGCTCTGTTTAACATTTGCGTCATCGTCTGGTATGGCGGGGGGTGGGGAGGGAGGGGGCTACTGCACAGGATCGAAATAAGCTGCAGAGAGTTGTAAAGTCAGTCAGCCCCATCATAGGCACCAGCCTCCATCATATCCAGGACACTTTCGGGGAGCGATGCCTCAAAATCGAGGTGTCCATCTTTAAGGACCCCCTTGCCCTCATTCACCCCGGCCGTTCCCTCTTCTCATCACTACCATCAGGGAGGAGGTACAGGAGCCTGAAGAGACACACTGAATGATTCAGGAACAGCTTCTTCCCCTCTGCCGTCCGATTTCTGAATGGACATTGAACCCATGAACATCACCTCACTGCTTTTTTATTAAATTCTATTTTTGCACAACACACACACGAAGAAGGAAAGCTCAGATTTTAAACCTCTGCTGCCTTGCGACCATACCCACCCATGGGAAAGGCTTTGGGAGTAAAGCCCGAGGAAGAAATCCGGAGCCGGGGTCCCTGAGGTAGTTCGATGTTGTTTACAACTTCACTCTGGCAGCCTCTGTGACGACACTGGTGCCAAGCTGCATTGGCGTTTGCACTACCCTTGGACTACGTCAGTGACGTGTAGGTGTTGGGGGGGGGGGGGGGGGGGGAGAACCCATTGCACAGGCAACAGCCCGTTCTTCAAACCTTCCCACCCGGGCTTGCGCCCCGGAGACGAGACAGTCCACCAGAGGTGCAAACCCATGATCCCCTAAGATCGATGGCTGCCTATTACTATATAGATGCTTACCGTAATTAACAGTTTTCCCCCCTCTATTACCAAGTATGCATTGTACTGTGCTACCACAGATCACAGGGGCCTCTCCACCATCCATCCAGGACATTTATCAGAAAAGGCCTCAGTATTATCAAGGATCCCACCCATCCATCCAGCATCCGCTTTGACTTTCTACCATCAGGCAGGAGACTTCGATGCATAAAAACAGGAACGGCCAGGATGGGAAACAGCTTCGTCCCCCAGGCCATTGGGCTTCTGAACTCCCTGCCACCGGTTAATCTGTTCTGTACCCTACAATGTTTAATTTCTAGACTTTACCTCGTTTACCTAAGCGTGATTCATCTGTAGATTTTGTCCTTACTTTGCCCAAGTTATTCTGTGTTACGAGTACCACTGTGCTTTACAGCCTGGCCAGGGGAAGCGTTTGACAGTACACATGCATATAGTTTAAAAGTTATGCGACAAATGCCGGAGGTATTAAACCTGATTCTGATTGATTTATCAATTGAGTTTTTAAAAACAAAAAGACACGCATTTGCCCTTGTCATACACCGAAGCATCGATTCCAGCTCCAAACACACCTGTCTTTAATTCTTGCAGAGAAAAGGGAAAGCAGACATTTGGCAAGGAAAGAGGACTGCCTTGCCAAGTCGGCCGAAAGCTTGTGGAAGTGATGATAATGACCCTGCGTTCCCAATTCCTCACTTATCCATTAAATTCTGGCTTTAAAGATACATGCAGTGGCCACTTTAGTAGGTACAACTGCTCGTTAATGCAAATCAGAAATCAGGTTTTAATATCACCAGCACATGTCCCAACGAGGGGTCTCAGCCTGAAACATCCAGGACAATGCAGTAAATAATACAGAAAAAAGATTGAATTACTCATAAATACATATAAAAAGTAAACAGTTAAATTAAATAAGCAGTGACATAGTTTACACGGGTTCAATGTTCGTTCAGAAATCGGATGGCAGAGGGGAAGAAGCTGTTCCTGAATCGTTGAGTGTGTCTTCAGGCTCCTGTACCTCCTCCCTGATGGCAGAGGGGAAGAAGCTGTTCCTGAATCGCTGAGTGTGTGTCTTCAGGCTCCTGTAACCCCTCCCTGATGGCAGAGGGGAAGAAGCTGTTCCTGAATCGTTGAGTGTGTGTCTTCAGGCTCCTGTACCTCCTCCCTGATGGCAGAGGGGAAGAAGCTGTTCCTGAATCGTTGAGTGTGTGACTTCAGGCTCCTGTACCTCCTCCCTGATGGCAGAGGGGAAGAAGCTGTTCCTGAATCGCTGAGTGTGTGTCTTCAGGCTCCTGTACCTCCTCTCTGATGGCAGAGGGGAAGAAGCTGTTCCTGAATCGTTGAGTGTGTGTCTTCAGGCTCCTGTACCTCCTCCTCTGACGGTAGCAATGAAAAGAAGGCACGTCCTAGGTGATATGGGGGGGGGGGGGGGTCCAAGATGGTGGACAGCACCTTCTTGAGGCGTCAATCATAATCAGCCAATCATGTGGCAGCAACTCAATACATCAGGGCATGCAGAGATGCGAGGAACATATGATGGCTCTCGGCCTGCACTCGATGGAATTCAGAAGAATGTGGGGATGTTGGGGGGGGGGGTTCTTACTGAAGCCTGTCGAACGTTGAAAGATCGCGATAGAGTGGATGTGGAGAGGCTGTTTCCTATAGTGGGGGAGTCTAGGACCAGAGGACACAGATAGAGTGGATGTGGAGAGGATGTTTCCCATGGTGGGGGAGTCTAGGACCAGAGGACACAGATAGGGTGGATGTGGAGAGGATGTTTCCTATAGTGGGGGAGTCCAGGACCAGAGGATACAGATGAGTGGATGTGAAGAGGATGTTTCTATAGTGGGGGGAGTCTAGGATCAGAGGGCACAGCCTCAGAATAGAGGGACGTCCTTCTAGAATGGAGATGAGAAGGAATTTCTTTAGCCAAAGAGTGGTGAATCCGGGGAATTCATTGCTACAGGCAGCTGTGGAGGCCAAGCCTTTATGTACACTTAAGGCAGAGATTGATAAGATTCTTGATTAGGATACTGGAGAAGGCAGGAGATTGGGACCGAGAGGAAAAATGGATCAGCCATGACAAAATGGCGGAGCCAAACAGCCTAATCCTACTCCTATATCTTATGGTCTTAGCAACACACACACAGACACAAAATGCCGGAGGAACTCAGCAGGCCAGGCAGCGTCTGTGGGGGAGAAAGGGTAAACAGTCGGCGTTTCCGGCCGAGACCCTTCGGCAGGACTGGAGGAGAAAAAAATAAAGATGAGGAGACAGTGTTAAAAGGTGGAGAGGGGGGAGGGAGAAACACAAGGTGATAGGTGAAACGGGGGGGGGGGGAGGGTGAAGTAAAGAGCTGGGAAGTCGACTGGGGAGAGAGATACAGGGTTGGGCAGGGGCGGATTCTGATAGGAGAGGACAGAAGGTCCTGGAAGCAAGAAAGGGAGGGTGCAGCACCAGTGGGAGGCGATGGGCAGGCAAGGAGATATGGTGGGAGAGGGAAAGGGGATGGGGAATGGTAAAGAGGGGGGGCATTACTGGAAGTTCAAGAAATGAATGTTCAAACAACACACATCAAAGTTGCTGGTGAACGCAGCAGGCCAAGCAGCATCTCTAGGAAGAGGTACAGTCGACGTTTCGGGCCGAGACCCTTCGTCAGGACTAACTGAAGGAAGAGTGAGTAAGGGATTTGAAAGTGGGTACGGGGAGGGGGAGATCCAAAATGATAGGAGAAGACAGGAGGGGGAGGGATGGAGCCAAGAGCTGGACGGGGTGATTGGCAAAAGGGATATGAGAGGATCATGGGACAGGAGGTCCAGGAAGAAAGACAAGGGGGGGGAACCCAGGGGATGGGCAAGAGGTATATTCAGAGGGACAGAGGGAGAAAAAGGAGAGTGAGAGAAAGAATGTGTGTATAAAAATAAGTAACAGATGGGGTACGAGGGGGAGGTGGGGCATGAGCGGAAGTTGGAGAAGTCGATGTTCATGCCATCAGGTTGGAGGCTACCCAGACGGAATATAAGGTGTTGTTCCTCCAACCTGAGTGTGGCTTCATCTTTACAATAGAAGAGGCCGCGGGTAGACATATCCATTTTGTGTGTGTTGCTCGGATCTGCATATTTTCTCTTTTTGTCTTACGGTGTTTTTGGATTCTAGTTACCATTTTTTTTTCCCCTGTGCACACCCCTGCACACGCAAGTCTGCTCTCACACCTCCTCTCTCCGCATTCTCCCCCCGCCCCACACCCCACCACCCACCCACCTACCTCGGCCCATGTATGCCTGCGCTGGAGTTCATAAGATTACCAGTGTTTACGCGAGGCCACAGCAAGGAAAAGACCGAGGTGCGATGAAGTAATGACAGAATTGGCACAAGTCCCGTACAACACCTTGCTACTTCTAACTGCTGCAGGCAGAACGGAGAGGGCATTTCCTGGATCCTCAACCAGCAGAATGCAACACAACCAGAAAAATCACATTACCCCTCCACACTCTCCGACACCAAAGAGGCTGACATTTAGACGACAGTGAATCACATCACGGTTGCTTCGTCAAAAGAAAATCCTCATCCTCAGCCCAAATGTCGTTCTTCATTACACCGGTCATTACTCATACGTCAGTATATGCACACAACTTTCCGAAATGAAATGAGGAGGAAGCAGTCCACATATCATATGCAAACGACTTAGTGCAAACGAAAGCTTGAGGAGGTAATGGAAGAATTAATGGTTTGACATCCTTAGCTCACAAAACCCTAACCAACCACGGGATTGAGTTCAAAAGGTAATGTTACAGCTGTACAAGACCTGGGTTGGACCGCACCTGGAGTACTGTGTTCAGTTCTGGTCGCCTCAATAGACAATAGGTGCAGGAGTAGGCCATTCAGCCCTTCGAGCCAGCACCGCCATTCACTGTCATCACGGCTGATCATCCACAATCAGTACCCTTTTCCTTGCTTCTCCCCATATCCCTTCACTCCGCTATCGTTAAGAGCTCTATCCAACTCTTTCTTGAAAGAATCCAGAGAATTGGCCTCCACTGCCTTCTGAGGCAGAGCATTCCACAGAACCACAACCCTCTGGGTGAAAAAGTTCTTCCTCAACTCCGTTCTAAATTGTCTTACCCCTTATTCTTAAACTGTGGCCTCTGGCTCTGGACTCCCCCAACATCGGGAACATGTTTCCTGCCTCTAGCGTGTCCAATCCCTTAATAATCTTATATGTTTCAATCAGATCCCCTCTCATCCTTCTAAATTCCAGTGTATACAACCCCAGTCACTCCAATCTTTCAACATATGACAGTCCCGCCATCCCGGGAATTAACCTCGTGAACCTACGCTGCACTCCCTCAATAGCAAGAATGTCCTTCCTCAAATTTGGAGACCAAAACTGCACACAATACTCCAGGTGTGGTCCCACCAGGGCCCTGTACAATTGCAGAAGGACCTCTTTGCTCCTATACTCAACTTCCCCTGTTATGAAGGCCAACATGCCATTAGCTTTCTTCACTGCCTGCTGTACTTGCATGCTTACTTTCAGTGACTGATGAACAAGGACACCTAGATCTCGTTGTGCTTCCCCTTTTCCTAACTTGACACCATTCAGATAGTAATCTGCCTTCCTGTTCTTAACACCAAAGTGGATAACCTCACGTTTATCCACATTAAACTGCATCTGCAGATTTCCTCGTGTCTAGAGTTACATGGTCGGCACAACGTTGTGGGCCGAAGGGCCTGTAATGTGCTGTAGATTTCTTTTTTTCTATAAAAACACAACTCCCCAAGACACCAGAGGAGGCTGAGGACACTCGGTCCTTCAAAGCTGCCCTGCCCATCCAACAAGTTAACGGCTAATCACCGAACGCGCCACCGCATTCGCGCTTCTCCCACCACATCCTTCCATTTCTCCAACAGCCAGAGAAAAGACACTGCCCTCCATTTTGAGGACAATAACCAGCCTCCCCAGACCCTCACCAATGTCAGTCAGCCGATCCTTCCTTAGACATCGGAACCAAATTTATTATCACCGGCCTGCGTCGTGAGGTTTGTTAACTTTAGCAGCAGCAGCTCAATGCAACTCATGATAAGTGAACCATAAAAAAAAAACTTAATTAAAGTACACACAGTGCCTATAAAAAGTATTCTCACCCCACCCGGAAGTTTTCATGTTTTACTGTTTTATTGTTTTGCAACATTGGATCACACTGGATTTGATTTGGGGTTTTTTGGGGACACAGATCAGCAGATAAAGAACCTTAGGTATCAAAGTGAAAACAGAACTCTACCAAGTGATCCAAATTACAAATATAAAACAAATAATTTTTATAGGTACTGTATACTTCATCACCAAACAATTGATACTAGAACGTACAATCATCACAACGATATTTGATCCTGCGCTTTCCGCTCCCTGGATTACAAATATTAAAAATTAGTAAATATTAAAAAAATTATAAATCATAAATAGAAAACAGAAAACTGGAAAGTAAGGAAAACCGAGAGGCAGGTCCGGATACTTGGAGGGTACGGCCCAGATCCGGGTCAGCATCCGTTCAGCAGTCTTATCACAGTTGGAAAGAAGCTGTTCCCAAATCTGGCCGTACGAGTCTTCAAGCTCCTGAGTCTTCTCCTGGAGGGAAGAGGGACGAAAAGTGTGTTGGCTGGGTGGGTTGTGTCCTTGATTATCCTGGCAGCACTGCTCCGACAGCGTGCAGTGTAAAGTGAGTCCACGGACGGAAGATTGGTTTGAGTGACGTGCTGCGCCGTGTTCACGATCTTCTGCAGCTTCTCCCGGTCTTGGACAGGACAACTTCCATACCAGGTTGTGATGCACCCTAGAAGAATGCTTTCTACGGTGCAGCTATAAAAATTAGTGAGGGTCTTGGGGACAGGTCAAATTTCTTGTATGCGTACTGTATTTTAGTTAAGTACCAAACAAATCTGCAAATGCCGAAAATAAATACACACACACACACACAAAACAAGTCCCTCCCGCTCCACACACCCGGGCAGCCCTTCCTGTCACCAAACTTCGGCCTCTGGGCTTCAAACCCCCACCCGTGTCCCTCGCTGGGGTCTCCAAACAATCGGCACAGTAGCGTAGGGGTCCAGCATGACGCTTTACAGTGCCGGCAACCCGGGTTCAATTCCCACCACTGCCTGTAAGGAGTTTGTGTGTTTCTCACCCTCCCACCGCCCCCCCCCCGTGACTGCGTGGTCTCCCTCCCACACTCGGTTAATTGGTCACTGCAAGTTGTCCCGGAGAAACATGGTCACGTACCCACCACCGAGGCAGAAACTGTGCAGGTGAGGTGCTGCGTGCCTCGTTAGCGAAAACAATTCGTGCCGAGACAACAGTCGCTTTTTTTAAAAATATATAAATAGAACACTGCTTTCTGGCTGCTCATCTCCTCTCACCAGGACGGATTAATCATTGATTGAGTGAAGCAGCCAGTGACTGTTTTCCTTCAGATCTTGTGCAAGGTGTAACATTAACAGCTGGCGCTGTTGCAGCAGCCGACTTCGCAGATTCCCCGTGTGCTTTCGCTCGGGGAGGGAAAGGGAAAAAAAATTGTTTCATTTATAATCTTTCTTGTCAAGGCTGCTGATGCTCTGTGCCTGCGATGCTGCGGCAAGTGAGTTTCTCGTTGCACCCGTGGATACTCGTACTTGTGCATCTGATATTAAACTCGGCTTCAGCACGGGAGTATGCACGAGGAAAACGTACAAACTCCGTACAGGCATTAGCGGGAATCGAACCCGGGTCACCCGCGCCGTACAGCGTTGTGCTATCCGCTATTTCGGACGCAGCTAACGAGGCCTCCAGGGTAGAGAAGATCTGTTTAATTCAGAATCAGGGTTAATAATCAGGCTGAGGGTAGCAGACACCAACAGAATCAACAAACTCATTCGTAAGGCCAGTGATGTTGTGAGGATGGAACTGGACTCTCTGACGGTGGTGTCTGAAAAGAGGATGCTGTCCAAGTTGTACGCCATCTTGGATAATGTCTCCCATCCACTACATAATGGACTGAGTGGGCACAGGAGTACATTCAGCCAGGGACTCATTCCACCGAGACGCAACACAGAGCGTCATAGGAAGTCATTCCTGCCTGTGGCCATCAAACTTTACAACTCCTCCCTTGGAGGGTCAGACACCCTGAGCCAATAGGCTGGTCCTGGACTTATTTCACAATTTACTAGCATAATTTACATATTACTATTTCACTATTTATGGTTCTATTACTATTTATTATTTATGGTGCAACTGTAACGAAAACTAATTTCCCCCGGGATCAATAAAGTATGACTATGACTAATAATCACTGACACACATCGTGAAGTTTGTTGGTCTGCAGCAGCGAAACATAAAAAAATTTTAAATTACAGTAAATACATACACACGTTAAATTAAATTAGTGCAAAAATAGAAATAAAAAAGCAGTGAGGTTGTGTTCATGGGTTCAGTGTCCATTCAGAAATCTGATGGCAGAGGGGAAGAAGCTGTTCCTGAATCGCTGAGTGTGTGTCTTCAGGCTCCTGTACCTCCTCCCGGATGGCAGAGGGGAAGAAGCTGTTCCTGAATCGTTGAGCGTGTGTCTTCAGGCTCCTGTACCTCCAACCTGATGGCAGAGGGGAAGGAGCTGTTCCTGAATCGTCGAGTGTGTGTCTTCAGGCTCCTGTACCTCCTCCCTGATGGCAGAGGGGAAGAAGCTGTTCCTGAATCGTTGAGCGTGTGTCTTCAGGCTCCTGTACCTCCAACCTGATGGCAGAGGGGAAGAAGCTGTTCCTGAATCGCTGAGTGTGTGTCTTCAGGCTCCTGTACCTCCTCCCTGATGGCAGAGGGGAAGAAGCTGTTCCTGAATCGTTGAGTGTGTGTCTTCAGGCTCCTGTACCTCCTCCCTGATGGCAGAGGGGAAGAAGCTGTTCCTGAATCGTTGTGTGTGTGTCTTCAGGCTCCTGTACCTCCTCCCTGATGGCAGAGGGGAAGAAGCTGTTCCTGAATCGTTGAGTGTGTGTCTTCGGGCTCCTGTACCTCCTCCCTGATGGCAGAGGAGAAGAAGCTGTTCCTGAATCGTTGTGTGTGTGTCTTCGGGCTCCTGTACCTCCTCCCTGATGGCAGAGGGGAAGAAGCTGTTCCTGAATCGTTGAGTGTGTGTCTTCAGGCTCCTGTACCTCCTCCCCGATGGTGGCAACGAGAAACGGGCAGGTCCTGGGGTGGTGGGGGTCCCGGATGCTGGGATGGAGCTGGCTGAGTTTACAACTTGGAGTGCCGCCGCTCCCCACCCCCATACCAGATGGTGATGCAGCCAGTTAGAATGACACGCGAGCCCGTGATGACAAACCCGATTCTGATCTGTGACGGGAAGAAAATGGTGGATGCCGCCAGCCCTCCACGCCGCATCTGGAAGAGGACCAGCAGACAGAGGGACGGAGTGCAAACTCCAATTTGTATTTGTGTGGGCGGGCGCAAAAAATCTGCCAACAACTTCTCCCGTCCCCTGCTCCCCACCCTTCTTTTCCAGTCCTGGTGACAGGTCTCGGGCCCGAAATGTCGACTAGTTATTCCCCTCCGTCGATGCTGCCTGTGTGTTGGGTTTGCAGCATCTGCTGACTCTCCCTGCGTACGCTTCCTGCTCACTCCCATCACCTCACCTGCTCTTTCCCCGTCATCACGAGCGCAGCGGCTGTTAACTGAGGCACTGCAAGGCCAGCGGGGAATTCAGTACCCTGGGTTTGTTTTCGAATCGTTGTTTTCTGCCTGAACAGAGCTGCTTTACAGGCTGTGTGAGAATTCAGTATTCTTTTAAATAAATATATATTAATAGTGTGGAAAGCCATCCAACACCAACACACAAAATGCAAGGGGAAACTCAGCAGGTCAGGCAGCATCTACAGAGGAATAAACAAAAAGGTCTGGCCCCAAAACGTCAACTATTTTATCTCCATTGTTACTACCTGACCTGCTGAATCCCTAAAGCATTTCCCGTGCGTGTTGCTCTGGATTTCCAGCATCTGCAGAACCTCTGGTGATTATGATTAGCTCTTCTGATTGTTTGGAACACACCCACCACCCCGACCCAGTCAGAGATCCCTGGTGGGGGGGGGGGGGGGGGGGGAGGCGGTTGGCGTTTTGCGGAGAAGACCAGCATTTATTGACTACCGTTGGCTCACAGCAAAGGTTCGCAAAAACACAAAAAAAAAACCCAGGCTGGTTTCCGATGGCTTGTCAGAAAAAAAAAATAGGAAACTTGAATAATTTGTGGTCATTCTTCTAGAGCTTCAGAATAAGCCAAAAAAAACCTCAAAATGCAACTTGAGGTTTCAAGCAGCTGACAAACATTTAGCCCAAGTCCACACCTGTACGTGTGCACACACACACACACAGTCCCGATGAAGGGTCTCAGCCCCAAACACCGACTGGTTTATTCCTCTCCAGAGATGCTGCCCGACCTGCCGAGCTTTTTTTGCTTGCTCGCGTTGCTCTGAATCTCCAGCGCCTGCAGAGTCCTCACGTTCACACTCCTGACGGAATGGAATATCCCCCAGTTCAGTTTTTACTTGTCATTCTTTGTCCGGGAGGGTGGGGAGGGATTCATGAAGCAGAAGATTTGAAGCCTGTTTTGAAAGAAAAATCCGCAAGTGGCCCCTTTTGGAAAAGCCCCTTTCGGGAGAGTACTATAGGGCTATTAAAACAATAACTTCACACCATCTTAGAAGTTCCTTCACCCAGGCAGTTAATCTGATCAACCATTGGGGTTAACAACACCCCACCCCCTCTATCTATAACCACGCACTGAGTTCTACAAACAAAGTGTTTGCAACATCTTGTGTGTGTGTTTGTGCAATTACGTACATTTTATTCCATGCCCATACTTCATACAATTCTTTACAACTAATGAATTTTGTACTTTGTTGCCAGTCACGCCCTGAGCAACGCACCCCTGCAAATTCCTCACACGATGCAAATGTGTAAAAAAAACAGCAGACAAAAGGTGTCAGGGTCAGGTTTAATTTCACCGGCACGAATCGTGAAAGTCGTTTTGAGGCAGCGGTAAGGTGCAGTACATAAAGACTAAATTACAATAAATATATTTAAAAAATTAACTAAGTATTACAAAAAAGAGGCGGGGGGGAAGAGAAATATTGAGGTAGTGCTCATGGGTTCAATGTCCATTCAGAAATCTGATGGCAGAGGGGAAGAAGCTGTTCCTGAATCGCTGAGTGTGTGTCTTCAGGCTCCTGTACCTCCTCCCTGATGGCAGAGGGGAAGAAGCTGTTCCTGAATCACTGAGTGTGTGTCTTCAGGCTCCTGTACCTCCTCCCTGATGGCAGAGGGGAAGAAGCTGTTCCTGAATCGTTGAGTGTGTGTCTTCAGGCTGCCTGACGGGAGCAATGAGGAGAGGGCATGTTCTGGGTGATAGGGGGCCCTTATGATGACAGATGCTGCCTTTCTCAGGCATCGCTGGGGAGTCTGGTGCCCACGATGGATCAGTCAGAGTTTGCTACTTTCTGCAACTTACACCTGCCCCACCTCAGATCGTGTGCATCGGAACCTCCATACCAGACGGCGATGTAGCCAGAGAGGGTGCTCTCCCTAATCTTCAACTGCTCTGTTCAGGACCCCAGGCTGTGCAAGCACAACCGGCTACCCACCAGCCCCTCCGGGGGAATCATGAGACCAACAGCGATAGTCCGGGAGGGGGGGGGGGGGGAATTTGCAACTTCATTCGCACACCAACTTCAAATCAAGACGATACACCCTGCCTTGTGCGGGCTGGATCCTGGATTTCTTGTCAGATCGCCGGCAGGCGGTAAGAGTGGGCTCCCTCACCTCTGTCCCTCAACACAGGTGCCCCTCAGGGCTGTGTCCTAAGCCCCCTCCTTTACTCCCTGTATACCCACGACTGTGTCGCCACCCACAGCTCCAATCTGCTAAGTAAGTTTGCTGACGATGCTACACTGACTGGCCTAATCTCAAATAATAACGGGGCAGTCTACAGAGAAGTCATCATCTCTCTGACACAGTGGTGTCAAGAAAACAACCTCTCCCTCAATGTCACGAAAACAAAGGAGTTGATTGTGGACTACAGGAGGAATGGAGATGGGCTAGCCCCTGTTGGCATCAATGGATCTGGGGTTGAGAGGGTGAACAGCTTCAAATTCCTCAGCATAAACATCACCAAGGATCTCACGTGGTCTGTACATACCGGCTGTGTGATGAAAAAGGCACAACGGTGCCTCTTTCACCTCAGACGGTTCAGGAAGTTTGGTTTGGGCCCCCAAATCCTAAGAACTTTCTACAGGGACACAACTGAGAACATCCTGACTGGCTGCATCACTGTCTGGTATGGGAACTGTACCTCCCTCAATCGCAGGACTCTGCAGAGAGTGGTGCGGACAGCCCCGCCCATCTGTACATGTGAACTTCCCACTATTCAGGGCATTTACAGAGACAGGTGTGTAAAAAGGGCCCAAAGGATCACTGGGGAGCCGAGTCACCCCAACCACAAACTGTTCCAGCTGCTACCATCCGGGAAACGGTACCGCAGCATAAAAGCCAGGACCAACAGGCTCCGGGACAGCTTCTTCCACCAGGTCATCAGACTGATTAATTCATGCTGACACAACTGTCTTTCAATGTTATATTGACTGTCCTGTTGTACATACTATTTATTATAAATTACTATGATTTGCACATTTAGACAGAGACATAACGTAAAGATTTTCACTCCTCGTGTATGTGAAGGTTGTAAGAAATAAGTCAATTCAATTCATTGAGGGTGGTATAGAGGGCAGGTAATGCAATGATTACTGTGAATCAAGTTAATTCTTGAATTTTGTATCTTACATAGAAGAGCAGGGTGGAGATACGTCTCTACCAAAGGAGGTGTGAGGCGCCCCTTCCCTCCGCTAGCCTGCAGGTCACCCTTGGGCAAGGTGCAGCACCTGCTTAGCCCCCCGATCAGGGTCAGGTGAAACCATGGGAGCAGGTGGTGGACGGTTGTACGAGCAGCCGGTGCAGATCACAAGTCCTGGTGATGCGACCACTGACGCCAGGCAGACAATCTCTTAAGAGTGTTGATAATGGTTGGGGCGGGGGGGGGGGGGGGGTCACCTGTCTAGTAAAGTCACTGCCCAGAAGGCGGCGATGGCAAACCACTTCTGTCGGAAAATTTGCCAAGCACAATCACGGAAAGACCGCGATCACCCGCGTCAGGCGACGTGGCACACAGTGACGACAACCCTAGCCCGGCAGGTAGTGCTGCTGCCTCACAGATCCTGTGATCTCGGTTCAGTGCAAATGTTTGTTGTGACCAAAGGCCATAGGTATCTTACATTGAAGAGGGACAGCAAGTACCACCGGGAACATTTTAACTGTTGACTGATCAAATAAGTCTGAAGCTTCACGACTTCTATTGTGCAATTTCTTCTTGTGCAATGTGGAGAAGGTAAACAAACGACACACACACACTGCTCGAGGAACTCAGAAGGATGGATGGGGAAAAAATGGTGTAAACAGCCGGCGTTTCCACGAGACGCTGCGTCTGAACACCGTTTACTCGTTTGCAGTGCTCTGGATTTCCAGCACCCGCAGATTTTTCTTGTGTTTGAAATAAAAGCTGCCTCTCGGTACGCTCTGCTGTTGCACCCACACCAATGGGCCGGAAGTCCCTACAAAGGACTGTCAGCACGGCCCGAGAGGTGGGGGGTGGAAGAAATCAGAGGTCCCCTCCCCCCACAGAAAACAACCCAAGTTTGGCCAATCGCAAAGAAAGAGAAAATCTGCAGAAACTGGAAACACACACACACTCTCACCAACTGCGTGAAGGGTGTCTTCCCCACGGAAAGAGCAGATTAAAGACCATGATCGCCCATGTCCTCTGACGCAGCACCTAATGATGATAGATGGCATCTCCCTGGAGTTTTTGTATCCCTCTTCTGAAATGGTGGACAAGGATCTCTGTAGCCTGGTGGACAAGTGGCTGGGACGGATGTCTTCATCTCTGAACACACTCTCCTGCTGACAGCTTTGGAACACGTGCACAAAATATTGGGGGAACTCGGCAGGCCAGGCAGCATCTATGGAAAGGAGACCTGCTGAAGGGTCTCGGCCCGAAACTGTTCACTCTTTTCTGTAGATGCTGCCTGGCCTGCCGAGTGCCTCCGGTATTTTGTGCACGTGTTCCAAAGCTATCAGCAGGAAAGTGCGTTCAGATATCTGTCCCAGCCACTTGTCCACCAGGCTACAGAGATCCTTGTCCACCATTTCAGAAGAGGTACACAAAAATTCCAGGGAGATACCATCCATCATTATGTGCTGCGTCAGAGGACATGGGCCATCATGGTCTTTAATCTGCTCTTTCTGTGGGGAAGACACCCTTCACGCAGTTGCTGTTAATCTTTTCTCCATCCGTGACCATGATTGCTCTTGGCAAATCTTTCTACCGAAGTGGTTTGCCATCGCCTTCTTCTGGGCAGTGACTTTACAAGATGGTTGACCCCCCCCCCCCCCCCCCCCAGCCATTATCAATACTCTTCAGAGATTGTCTGCCTGGCGTCTGTGTTCGCATCACCAGGACTTGTGATCTGCACCGGCTGCTCGTACAACCGTCCACCACCTGCTCCCATGGTTTCACCTGACCCTGATCGGGCAGCTAAGCAGGTGCTACACCTTGCCCAAGGGTAACCTGCAGGCTAGCGGAGGGAAGGAGCGTCTCACACCTCCTTTGGTAGAGACGCATCTCCACACTGACACCCAATACCACCTCCAAAAATAAAAAAAAAATTTAGATAAGCAGAATAACCCCGTAGAGACCATTAGCCTCAGCAATTGGGGTTCTAATTATACTCAGCCAGACGCAATAGATGGGCAACATGATTTACCTGGCGCAGCAGCAGATGCCCGCAGTTCGCTCAACTCCGAGCTCCGTCACAGCTGGAACAGTTAGGAGACCACCCCCACAGACACACTTTGAAAAGCAACTCCCATGAGAAGCCCCCCCCCCCCCCGGCTCGGGGGGATTTCAAGTCAGGCAGGTTTTCACAGGAGGACCGGCGATTGCCCAGACAATACCGACCGTGCCAGAGTCTGCCAACCGCACACGGATCAAGTCCTTGCAACCAGGGTGGGCGCAAAACCATCCTCGGCTCCAGGCGGGCAGCTGAAGCTTCGCCAAGATTGCAGCTCTTTATGGGCACAGGGTGAGGTGGGTTGATAGGGGTGAGATCGGTATGTGGAATGAGAACACCACGTGGCAAAGCTTACATTGTTGGCCAGTTAGCTCGTACAACATAGCAGAATTAATCCATTGACTCTGCATCGTCACTCCATCGTGGCTAAATTATTTTCCTTCTCAACCCCACTCTCCCGCCTTCTCACGTATCCTTTGATGACCTTACTAATCAAGAAGTCAACCTCAGTTTTAAATACACCCAATGACTTGGCCTCCACAGCCACCTGTGGCACAGATTCACCACTCTCTGGCCAAGGAGACGTCCTTCTATTCTGAGGCTGTGCCCTCTGGTCCTAGACTCTCCCACTATAGGAAACATCCTCTCCACATCCACTCTATCTGTGTCCTCTGGTCCTAGACTCTCCCACTATAGGAAACATCCTCTCCACATCCACTCTATCTGTGTCCTCTGGTCCTAGACTCTCCCACTATAGGAAACATCCTCTCCACATCCACTCTATCTGTGTCCTCTGGTCCTAGACTCTCCCACTATAGGAAACATCCTCTCCACATCCACTCTATCTGTGCCCTCTGGTCCTAGACTCCCCCAGTACAGGAAACATCCTCTCCACATCCACTCTATCTGTGCCCTCTGGTCCCAGACTTCCCCACTATAGGACACATCCTCTCCACATCCACTCTGTCTGTTCCTCTGGACCTAGACTCCCCCACTATAGGAAACATCCTCTCCACATCCACTCTATCTGTGTCCTCTGGTCCTAGACTCCCCCAGTATAGGAAACATCCTCTCCACATCCACTCTATCTGTGCCCTCTGGTCCAAGACTCCCCCACTATAGGAAACATCCTCTCCACATCCACTCTATCTGTGCCCTCTGGTCCAAGACTCCCCCACTATAGGAAACATCCTCTCCACATCCACTCTATCTGTGTCCTCTGGTCCTAGACTCCCCCACTATAGGAAACATCCTCTCCACATCCACTCTATCTGTACCCTCTGGTCCTAGACTCCCCCACTATAGGAAACATCCTCTCCACATCCACTCTATCTGTACCCTCTGGTCCTAGACTCCCCCCACTATAGGAAACATTCTCTCCACATCCACTCTATTTACATTTGGTAGGTTTCAATGAGATCCCCTTTCATTCTTCTAAACTCCACAACCAGAACTAAATAGTGAGAGCCTCCTTAAAAAAAATAATCAGAACAGCACAGGAACAGGCCCATCGGGGAACTCGAACCCCAATGCATGCCAAACCAACTTAAAAGCCCATCAAAAAAAAACCAAAAAATAACCCCTTCTACCTACATAAAATCTATAACCTCATCTTCCTCACGCTCAAGTGCCTGTCTAAACATCTCTTCAAAGCCTCTGTAGCATCCCCCCCCGGCCACTCTCAGGGTCGCTCAGCTCGCTGTCGTCTCGGGAAACAGCCTCGGCCCCGCCAAACTGGGTAATTAGTTTGTGTGGATGCTGTGTGATGTACCCCACCCCACCCAAATAACAGACAGTACACCAGAGATGATGAAATGAATTAGTTTATAGATATTACTGGAACTATATAATTAATAGAGAATAAAGTATAAAAGGAAAATAAAAGGGGCCACACTTATCAAAGTTCAATCTCTTCGTGCACAAACCGTTGGAGCTCAGGACCCTCCTTCTTCACCCTGGGATCCCCTCAGACCACCTCGACCTGCCGCCTGGGACCAACAACGGTGGCCAACCAGACGCTCCCCACGAGTCCGTCTCCGTCTCCTCTCCTTGCCGAACACCCTGGACCTCGGACTCCTGCTCAGGGTCCGACCCCAATAGCAGACTCACAGCACCTGGTCCATCCTCTGTCTCTCTCTCTCCCCCCTGCCTTCTGCCCCAAAACCCCACGCAACACTCTAACTTACAGATACATGGAAAGAGTTACATCTATCCCAATTGGTTCGTAACACCTTCTTATCAATAACATAATCCAAACCAACTGCCAGCGGGATGACTTTCCTCAGCAGTTAACATAACAAAGAAGCCATTTCAATTATAACATCACAAAGAAGCCATTTTAATTAGACTACGCAGTAACATAAAAGAAGAAACCCCCTTACACCTCTAATGTATCTGGTGCTACCACCACCCCAGGCAGCACATTCCAGATGCCCACCACTGCAAAAAATAACTTGCCCCTCACATCTCATTTGAAAATTACCCCCACTCTCACCTTCAATGCATGCCCTCTGGCATTAGACATTTCTACCCTGGGGGAAGAAAAGATACTTCCCTTCTACTCTTATCTACGCCTTTCAAGCTTATACGCAAACCTCTTATCAGATTCACCCTGAGCCTCCAGCGAAAATAACTCAAGTCGGTCCAGCCTCTCATGACAGCACCTGCCCTTTAAACCCGGTAACACACAGAAAACGCTGGAGGAATTCAACAGACCGGGTAGCATCTACGGAAAAGCGCAACGAGTCAACGTTTCAGGCCGAGACCCTTCATCAGGACTGGCAAACGTCTTCTGCACCCTCTCCAAAGCCTCAACAGCATCTTCCTACAGTGGGGGCGGGGGGCAACCAGAACGGCAAATTGGAACCCTACAAGACTTTTGGATCCGTTGTGGAGGGGAAGGCGTTTTTCGAAGAGTCACAGCATTCAAGACAGTTGGGTTGACTTGTACAGGCCAACACCCTCTATCAGGAGAGACTCATCTTTGTCTTTCCTATTCTGAATGTATGCCATCTGGTCCTCAACCCAACCATCAACCACCTTCAAACGAGACGTTTCTCCAAAGTATTGTGCAAAGCATACATAACACACAACTTCAGAAAGTTAAAATCTACAGATGAGTTAGGCATAAATTAAATACTGCCGGGTATAGGGACAGATTAAGAAGAAGAATGTTTCTTGCACATTGGTACATTGATATCACGCAAGAATGTTTCAAATAAATTCATCAGGACACGTTTGCAAAATAAGGTATTAGAAGACAAATCACGTGAATTCAATACTGTTCCAATGCACAGGGAAATTTCCCCCCACTCTCCACCTCCCAATGCTGAACACTGCTCCAACGCACAAAGAATTTCTCCACCTTCCAGTTCTGAACACAATTCAGATGCACAGCGAACTTAACCTCCCAATACTGAACACAATTCAGATGCAAGGAGAACATCTCTACCCCCCAGTACTCAATACTATTCCAATGCACGGGGAACTTCTCTATCCCCCAATACTGAATATTATTCCAGTGCAAGGGGAACTTCACCTCCCAGTACTGAATACCATTCCAATGCAAGGGGAACATCTCTACCCTCCAGTACTGAATACCATTCCAGTGCAAGGGGAACTTCACCTCCCAGTACTGATCACTATTCCAATGCACAGGGAACATCTCTACCTCCCAATACTGAATACTATTGCAATTCAAGGGGAACTTCACCTCCCAGTACTGATCACTATTCCAATGCACAGGGAACATCTCTACCTCCCAATACTGAATACTATTGCAATGCAAGGGGAATTTCACCTCCCAGTACTGATCACTATTCCAATGCACGGGGAACATCTCTATCCCCCAGTACTGATCACTATCCCAGTGCACGGGGAACATCTCTACCCTCCAGTACTGATCACTATCCCAGTGCACGGGGAACATCTCTATCCCCCAGTACTGATCACTATCCCAGTGCAAGGGGAACTTCTCTACCTCCCAGTACTGATCACTATCCCAGTGCACGGGGAACATCTCTATCCCCCAGTACTGATCACTATCCCAGTGCACGGGGAACATCTCTATCCCCCAGTACTGATCACTATCCCAGTGCAAGGGGAACTTCACCTCCCAGTACTGAATACTATTGCAATGCAAGGGGAACATCCCTACCTCCCAGTACTGATCACTATCCCAGTGCACGGGGAACATCTCTATCCCCCAGTACTGAATACCATTCCAATGCAAGGGGAACTTCACCTCCCAGTACTGAATACTATTGCAATGCAAGGGGAACATCCCTACCTCCCAGTACTGATTACTATTCCAATGCACGGGGAACATCTCTATCCCCCAGTACTGAATACCATTCCAATGCAAGGGGAACTTCACCTCCCAGTACTGATCACTATTCCAATGCACGGGGAACATCTCTATCCCCCAGTACTGATCACTATCCCAGTGCACGGGGAACATCTCTATCCCCCAGTACTGAATACCATTCCAATGCAAGGGGAACTTCACCTCCCAGTACTGATCACTATTCCAATGCACGGGGAACATCTCTATCCCCCAGTACTGATCACTATTCCAATGCACGGGGAACATCTCTATCCCCCAGTACTGAATACCATTCCAATGCAAGGGGAACATCTCTATCCCCCAGTACTGATCACTATTCCAATGCACGGGGAACTTCACCTCCCAGTACTGAATACCATTCCAATGCACGGGGAACATCTCTATCCCCCAGTACTGATCACTATCCCAGTGCACGGGGAACATCTCTATCCCCCAGTACTGATCACTATCCCAGTGCAAGGGGAACATCCCTACCTCCCAGTACTGATCACTATTCCAATGCACGGGGAACATCTCTATCCCCCAGTACTGATCACTATTCCAATGCACGGGGAACATCTCTATCCCCCAGTACTGAATACCATTCCAATGCAAGGGGAACATCTCTATCCCCCAGTACTGATCACTATTCCAATGCACGGGGAACTTCACCTCCCAGTACTGAATACCATTCCAATGCACGGGGAACATCTCTATCCCCCAGTACTGATCACTATCCCAGTGCACGGGGAACATCTCTACCCTCCAGTACTGATCACTATCCCAGTGCACGGGGAACATCTCTATCCCCCAGTACTGAATACCATTCCAATGCAAGGGGAACATCTCTATCCCCCAGTACTGATCACTATTCCAATGCACGGGGAACTTCACCTCCCAGTACTGAATACCATTCCAATGCACGGGGAACATCTCTATCCCCCAGTACTGATCACTATCCCAGTGCACGGGGAACATCTCTACCCTCCAGTACTGATCACTATCCCAGTGCAAGGGGAACATCCCTACCTCCCAGTACTGATCACTATCCCAGTGCACGGGGAACATCTCTACCTCCCAGTACTGATCACTATCCCAGTGCACGGGGAACATCTCTATCCCCCAGTACTGATCACTATCCCAGTGCAAGGGGAACTTCTCTACCTCCCAGTACTGATCACTATCCCAGTGCACGGGGAACATCTCTATCCCCCAGTACTGATCACTATCCCAGTGCACGGGGAACATCTCTATCCCCCAGTACTGATCACTATCCCAGTGCAAGGGGAACTTCACCTCCCAGTACTGAATACTATTGCAATGCAAGGGGAACATCCCTACCTCCCAGTACTGATCACTATCCCAGTGCACGGGGAACATCTCTATCCCCCAGTACTGAATACCATTCCAATGCAAGGGGAACTTCACCTCCCAGTACTGAATACTATTGCAATGCAAGGGGAACATCTCTATCCCCCAGTACTGATCACTATCCCAGTGCACGGGGAACATCTCTATCCCCCAGTACTGAATACCATTCCAATGCAAGGGGAACTTCACCTCCCAGTACTGATCACTATTCCAATGCACGGGGAACATCTCTATCCCCCAGTACTGATCACTATTCCAATGCACGGGGAACATCTCTATCCCCCAGTACTGAATACCATTCCAATGCAAGGGGAACATCTCTATCCCCCAGTACTGATCACTATTCCAATGCACGGGGAACTTCACCTCCCAGTACTGAATACCATTCCAATGCACGGGGAACATCTCTATCCCCCAGTACTGATCACTATCCCAGTGCACGGGGAACATCTCTATCCCCCAGTACTGATCACTATCCCAGTGCAAGGGGAACATCTCTATCCCCCAGTACTGAATACCATTCCAATGCAAGGGGAACATCTCTATCCCCCAGTACTGAATACCATTCCAATGCAAGGGGAACATCCCTACCTCCCAGTACTGAATACCATTCCAATGCAAGGGGAACATCTCTATCCCCCAGTACTGAATACCATTCCAATGCAAGGGGAACTTCACCTCCCAGTACTGATCACTATCCCAGTGCAAGGGGAACATCTCTATCCCCCAGTACTGATCACTATCCCAGTGCACGGGGAACATCTCTATCCCCCAGTACTGATCACTATCCCAGTGCAAGGGGAACTTCACCTCCCAGTACTGAATACTATTGCAATGCAAGGGGAACATCCCTACCTCCCAGTACTGATCACTATTCCAATGCACAGGGAACATCTCTATCCCCCAGTACTGAATACCATTCCAATGCAAGGGGAACTTCACCTCCCAGTACTGAATACCATTCCAATGCACGGGGAACATCTCTATCCCCCAGTACTGAATACCATTCCAATGCACGGGGAACATCTCTATCCCCCAGTACTGATCACTATCCCAGTGCACGGGGAACATCTCTATCCCCCAGTACTGATCACTATTCCAATGCACGGGGAACATCTCTATCCCCCAGTACTGATCACTATTCCAATGCACGGGGAACATCTCTATCCCCCAGTACTGATCACTATCCCAATGCACGGGGAACATCTCTATCCCCCAGTACTGATCACTATCCCAGTGCACGGGGAACATCTCTATCCCCCAGTACTGATCACTATCCCAGTGCACGGGGAACATCTCTATCCCCCAGTACTGATCACTATCCCAGTGCACGGGGAACATCTCTATCCCCCAGTACTGATCACTATTCCAGTGCACGGGGAACATCTCTATCCCCCAGTACTGATCACTATCCCAGTGCACGGGGAACATCTCTATCCCCCAGTACTGAATACTATTGCAATGCAAGGGGAACATCCCTACCTCCCAGTACTGAATACCATTCCAGTGCAAGGGGAACTTCACCTCCCAGTACTGATCACTATCCCAGTGCACGGGGAACATCTCCATCCCCCAGTACTGATCACTATTCCAGTGCACGGGGAACATCTCTATCCCCCAGTACTGATCACTATCCCAGTGCAAGGGGAACTTCACCTCCCAGTACTGATCACTATCCCAGTGCACGGGGAACATCTCCATCCCCCAGTACTGATCACTATTCCAGTGCACGGGGAACATCTCTATCCCCCAGTACTGATCACTATTCCAGTGCAAGGGGAACTTCACCTCCCAGTACTGAATACCATTCCAATGCAAGGGGAACATCCCTACCTCCCAGTACTGATCACTATCCCAGTGCAAGGGGAACTTCACCTCCCAGTACTGATCACTATCCCAGTGCAAGGGGAACATCCCTACCTCCCAGTACTGATCACTATCCCAGTGCAAGGGGAACTTCACCTCCCAGTACTGATCACTATCCCAGTGCAAGGGGAACATCCCTATCCCCCAGTACTGAATACCATTCCAATGCAAGGGGAACATCCCTACCTCCCAGTACTGATCACTATCCCAGTGCAAGGGGAACTTCACCTCCCAGTACTGATCACTATCCCAGTGCAAGGGGAACATCCCTATCCCCCAGTACTGAATACCATTCCAATGCAAGGGGAACATCCCTACCTCCCAGTACTGATCACTATCCCAGTGCAAGGGGAACTTCACCTCCCAGTACTGATCACTATCCCAGTGCAAGGGGAACTTCACCTCCCAGTACTGATCACTATTCCAATGCACGGGGAACATCTCTATCCCCCAGTACTGAATACCATTCCAATGCAAGGGGAACTTCACCTCCCAGTACTGAATACTATTGCAATGCAAGGGGAACATCCCTACCTCCCAGTACTGATCACTATTCCAATGCACGGGGAACATCTCTATCCCCCAGTACTGAATACCATTCCAATGCAAGGGGAACTTCACCTCCCAGTACTGAATACCATTCCAATGCAAGGGGAACTTCACCTCCCAGTACTGAATACCATTCCAATGCAAGGGGAACTTCACCTCCCAGTACTGTTCAAATGCACAGGGAACTTCCCCACCTCCCAGCACTGAACTGGACGCTCATTGAATGGGCTCCCACCCGCGCTTTCGGTCCCGGATCTCCGTGCACCCCGGGAGCAGACAGGCTGCCCGGCCTCTCCCGGGGGAAAACGTGGCCAGGCCCGGCAGCGGCTCGGACAAGCTGTGCTGCCCCCCTCCCCTCACTGATGCCGGCAGCCCCCCACACACAGGCGCACGCATGCTACCCAGAGCCCAGGATATCAGGCCTGCAGCCTCGCCTCACCTCACCTCAACGCACCGGGGCCTCGGCGAGATCCGCGTGTGCGTGTACGCGTAGACGGGCGTCCGCTCCAAGCCGGACCGGCGACCGCTGTGAGGCGAATCCTCCCCCGGGGGGCCCTCTTCTCTCGCCTCAGCATCTGCTGATCGGGCAGCCCGGCCCGCTGATTGGCCGGCGCGCCCTCACGTCAGCGCCCGCCCCGCCAATAGCAGCCGCGCCCGCCCTCTCGCCTGCTTATGCAAAGCAGGTTACGCCATCGAGATTTTTTGGCGAGCGGTCGGGAGGAAAATGCATGCCGGGAGTTGTAGTCTTTAGTCCTCCATGATTTGTTGTTTAGAGAAATAGAGAGAGAGAGACAGGTAGATAGATAGATAGATAGATAGACAGACAGATAGATAGATAGACAGATAGATAGACAGACAGATAGATAGATAGACTGACAGATAGACAGATAGATAGATAGACAGGTAGGTAGATAGATAGGCAGATAGATAGACAGATAGATAGACAGACAGGTAGATACAGTCATAGATAGACAGATAGATAGATAGATAGATAGATAGATAGACAGACAGATAGATAGATAGACAGATAGATAGACATTCAGATAGATAGACAGACAGATAGATAGATAGACTGACAGATAGACAGATAGATAGATAGACAGGTAGGTAGATAGATAGGCAGATAGATAGACAGACAGGTAGATACAGTCATAGATAGACAGATAGATAGATAGATAGATAGATAGATAGACAGACAGGTAGATAGATAGATAGATAGATACTTTATTGATCCCAAAGGAAATTACAGTGTCATCGTGACATTACAAGTGCGCAGATATAAAAATATTGGAAGAGAATTAAGAAAGAATAAAAAATAAGCTACCACAAACAGTCTAACGGGTGGGGGGTGTCATCACATCCCCGGCTATAGGCTGACTGATTATAGAGCCTGATGGCTGAAGGTAAGAATGACTTCATACAGAGCTCTTTGGAGCAGTGCAGTTGTCTCACTCTGTCACTCAAAGTGTTCCTCTGTTCAGCCAAGGTGGCATGCAGAGGATGAGAAACATTGTCCAGGATCGCCAGGATTTTCCGTAGTGTCCTTTGTTTCTACCGCAGCCTGCAGTGTGTCCAGTTTAAGATAGTTTAATGTCATTTCCAGTACACAAGTGTAGCTTTTTAAACATTTTATAGGCTCTTCTGGCCAGGCAGCGTAGCAGTCCCTCGACTTAACCCCAGCCTAATCACAGGACAATTTACAATGACCAGTTAACCGACTGTGGGAGGAAACCGGAGCACCCGGAGGAAACCCACGCAGTCACAGGGAGAGAACGTATGAACTCCTTACGAGCAGCGGTGGGAATCGAACCTTGGTCGTCAGTACTATAAAGCATTGTGCTAACCACTACGCTACCAAGCCGCCCCACAGAAGATAATTGTTACTCCGGATCTTATGTGGCACAAAAAAAAACACATGTGCACATACACAATAAGATAAGGAACACAATAATAATTTAAAAAAGAATAAAGATAAACCTCCCCACTGCTGCCTGTAAGGAGTTTGTACGCTCTCCCACCAGTAGGTTTCCTCCACGTGCTCCAGTTTCCTCCCATAGTCCCAAAGGCGTACCGGCTGGTAGGACAGTTGGGCATTGTAAATTGTCCCGTGACTAGACTAGGATTAAATCAGGGCAGCGTTCTCGAAGAGCCGATTCCGAGCTGTAGCTTAATGTATAAATAAGCACCGAGCAACACACTCACACCCACACACACTCACACTCACACACACACACACACACACTCAGACACTCACACACACTCACACACACACACACACACTCACACACACACACACTCAGACACTCACACACACTCACACACACTCACACACACGCACACACACACTCACACTCACACACACACGCACACATACACACACACACACTCACACTCACACATGCACACATACACACACTCACACACACACTCACACACGCACACATACACAGACACAGACAGACACACACACACTCACACACATACATACACACACACACATACACATACACACACACGCACACATACACACACTCACACACACACTCAGACACACATACACACACACACATACACATACACACACACACACACTCACACACACACACAAACACAGGCACATACAGATATACACATGATGCTGGAGGAACTCAGCAGGTCAGGCAGCGTCTGTGGAGAGGAATAGACAGCTGACGTTTCAGGCCGAGATCCTTCCCTGGGACGGATAGGTTAAGAATACATATAGATCGCTTATAGACGTGCCATTAACCATGTGAGATTCTGCAGAGCAGGAAATCCAGAGCCACGCACGCAACATGCTGGAGGGACTCAGCAGTTCAGGGGGTCAGGCAGTATCTACGGAAAAGAGCACAGTCGAAGTTTCAGGCTGAGGCCCTTTTTCAGTCCTGGAGCACCCAAAAACGTCGACTGTCCATTCTTTCCCATTGACACTCCCTGACCTGCTGAGCTCCCCCAGCATTTTGCGTGCTTGTTGCTTGGCACACACTGCACTTCGGTTGAACGTCCCAGTTGGGTGGTCTTCCAAGGATTATTATTCAAAAGGTTTATTGAGTCGCCTCACAGGAAAATTAATCTTGGGGTTGTATATGGTGACGTTTACGTTCTTTGATAATAAATTTATTGAACTTTGGACATAGATTGATTGTACGCATCGAATGGCTGTTTTGGGGGAGGGGGGTCATAATGGACTTGCTTCCACTACTTGGGAATATTACTGGGACTGAAGGGCTTCCATTATAAGACCATAAGATACAGAAGATATAGGAGCAGAAGTAGGCCATTCAGCCCATCGAGTCTGCTCTGCCGTTCAATCATGGGCTGATCCAATTCTTCCATTCATCCCCACACCCTTTGATTCCCTGGCTAATCAGGAACCTATCTATCTCTGCCTTAAACACACCCAATGACTTGGCCTCCACAGTTGCTCATGGCAACAAATTCCACAGATTTACCACCCTCTGACTAAAGTAATTCTCCGCATCTCAGTTCTGAAAGGACGTCCTTCAATCCTGAAGTTGTGCCCTCTTGTCCTAGACTCCCCTACCATGGGAAATAACTTTGCCATATCTAATCTGTTCAGACATTTTAACATTCGGAATGTTTCTATGAGATCCCCCCTCATTCTCCTGAACTCCAGGGAACACAGCCCAAGAGATGCCAGACTTTCCTCATACGGTAACCCTTTCATTCCTGGAATTATTCTTGTGAATCTTCTCTGAACCCTCTCCAATGTCAGTATATCCTTTCTAAAATAAGGAGCCCAAAACTGCACACAATACTCCAAGTGTGGTCTCATGATCACATCCCTGCCTCAGCGTCACATCCCTACTCTTATATTCTATCCCTGTATAGGGAGAACCTGGGTTTTTTTTTCCTCTTAGACTGCATTGGAGGCCGGGGGAGCGTGGCTTTCTAGAGATTTATAAAATCATGAGGGGGCATTGATGAGTTGAATCATCACCGTTCTTCCCCCACCCCCACCCCCGGGGTCAGGGAGTCTCAAACTAGAGGGCAAAGATTTGAAATGAGAGGAGAAGGTTTATAGGGAGCCAAAAGGGCAGGCTTTGCACCAGGAGGGTGGTGGATGGGTGGACCGAGTTGCCAGAGGAAGTGGTAGAAGAGGGCGTGAGTCCATTTGGCCCATCTACCCCATGCAAAACTTATTCTGCCTACTCCCATTGACCTGCGCCCAGTCCTCAGCCCTCCCTACCTCTCCCAGACATGTACATCTCCAAATGTCTCTTAGATATTGCAGTCAAACCCACATCCACCACATCCTCTGGCAGCTGGTTCCGCACTTTCACCACCCTCTCAGTGAAGAGGTCCCCCTTCCCCTCCACCGCCCCCCCCGGTTCCCCTCGAACACTTCACCTTTCACCTTTCACCCTTAATCCGCAATCTTGAGTTCTAGTCTCACCCAACCTCTGTGGAAAGAGCCCGCTTACACTGACCTGATCTACGCCCTTCATAATTATGTGCTCCTTGTCCTATGATGTCGACAATCATGGCCTATCCATGACCATGATTGTTCTTGGCAAATTTTTCTACAGATGAGGTTTGCCATCGCCTTCTTCTGGGCAGTGACTTTACAAGATGGGTGACCCTCCCCCCTTACGCAGCCATTATCAGTACTCTTCAGAGATTGTCTGCCCGGTGTCAGTGGGGTTGCATAACCAGGACTTGTGAGACTCTGTGTGGATGGTATGGATACTCATTTTGGATGGATGGATACTCATTGTGGATGGACGGATACTCTGTGCAGATGGTATGGATACTCTGTGTGGATGGATGGATACTCTGTGTGGATGAATGGATATTCTCTGTGGATGGATGGATATTCTGTGTGGATGGATGCATACTCATTGCAGATGGATGGATGCTGTGTGGATGGATGAATACTCTGTGTGGATGGATGGATACTCTGTGTGGATGGATGGATACTGTGTGGATGGATGGATACTGTGTAGATGGTTGGATACTCTGTGTGGATGTATATTTTGTGTGGATGGATGGATACTATGTGGATGGATGGATACTCTGAGTGGATGGATGAAACTCTGTGTGGATGGTACGGGTACTGTGTGGATGGATGGATACTATGTGGATGGATGGATACTCTGCGTGGATGGATGAAACTTTGTGTGGATGGTACGGGTACTGTGTGGATGGATGGATTCCATGTGGATGGATGGATACTCTGCGTGGTTGGATAGATGCTCTGTGTGGATGGATGGGTACTGTGTGGATGGATGAATACTGTGTAGATGGATGGATACTCTGTGTGGATGGATGAAACTCTGTGCGAATGGTACAGATATTGTGTGGATGGATGGATACTCATTGTGGATGGATGGATACTCTGTGTGGATGAATGGATATTCTGTGTGGATGGATGGATACTCGGTGTGGATGGATGGATACTCTGAGTACTTGGTATACAAAAAAAACGATCTTCACAGCTACAAGAGATTCTGCAGATGCTGGATGTTTTGGACACACACACACACACACACAATGCTGCTATCTATGGAGAGGAATTTACATTCGACATTTTGAGCTGAGACCATTCATCAAGACCGGACAAGAATTGGGGAGGAAGCCAGAATTCCTTTCCAGTCCAGTCTTAGCCTGAAATCTTGAGTTTTTTCTCCTCCGGAGATGCAGCCTGCCTGACCTGCTGTGTTCCTCCAGCATTTTGTGGGTGTTGCACAAAGTTTATGACCACACTGCACCAGTGTGGTTTCTAAGCTGACAGAGGAAACTAACAGAGGTCAGCACAAAGGTGACTGACAGAGATCGTGGAGAAATGGCATATTTATTCGAGTTTGAGTTTTTTTTTTAAGTCTTGACCAACGTGGATGGAGTTGGTCTAGTAGATTCCAAGTTGAAAGTTCAAAGTAAATTTGTGATCAAAGCACAGTTACATCAGTACATACAGCCCTGAGATTCATTTTCTTGCAGCCATTCACAGTAGACAGAAAGAAAAACAATGGAATCAAATGAAAAACTATGCACAAACAAAGATGGACGGACAACCAATGTGAAAATACAAAAAAAAATCAATAATTAACTAAATAAATATTGAGAACATGAGTTGTGGAGTCATTGGAAGTGAGTCCATAGGTTGTGGGAACAGTTTCAGTGTTGAGGTGAGTGAAGTTATCCCCTCTGGTCCAGGAGACTGATGGTTGAGGGGTAATAACTGTTCCTGAACCTGGTGGTGTGGGTCCTGAGGCTCCTGTACCTCCTTCCTGATGGTTGATGGGTAGTAACTGTTCCTGAACCTGGTGAACTGTACTTGCATTTGCATGGTGATGGGCTTCAGGAAGACTGAGCCTGCACTGCTCCCTGTTACTATTGATGGTCAGGACCGGATGCGGTGAGGACCTACATGTACCTGGGGGTGCACCTGGACGACAGACTTGAGTGGAGCACTAACACAGAGGCTGTGTACAAGAAGGGACAGTGTTGCCTCTCTTTCCTGAGGACTTTTGGAAAATATAGGCCTCTCCTTCACATGTCTGTTGTCACCAGTACAATCTTCTATGTGGTGGTGTGTGCTGGGGCATTGGCACCAACACGGGTGATGCCAAAACAGGCTCAATAAACTGATTGGAAAGTCTGGCTCTGTTATGGACACACTGGGGGCTGTGGCAGAACAAAGGACCCCACGGAAAATCCTGGCCATTCTGGACAATGTTTCTCACCCTCTGCATGCCACCTTGGCTGAACTTTAAGACAACTGAGCTGCTCCAAAGAGCGCTATGTGAGGTCATTCTTACCCTCGGACATTAGGCTCTATAATGAGTCAACCTATAGCTGGGGAACTGATGCTCCCTCCCCCCTTGTTAGATTGTTTGAGGTAACTTATTTTTTATTCTTTCTTACTTCTCTTCTAATATTTGTATATCTGTGCCCCTGTAATGCTACTGTGACACTGTAATTTCCTTTGGGATCAATAGAGTATCTCTCGATCTACCTATCAAAGAGCCTCACAAAACTCTGATGTCCAAGAGCCCACAGTGTTGGAGGAAACGTATTGGCTTACCTTTTTGTACACTTATTCAATAAAAAGATTTAAAAAGAAAGAAAGACTGGTTAACAGGAAGGAAGTATCAGGTAGGGGGTGAGAGCAATAATCCGTGACTGGCGCCTTCCCTGCTCACCTTGACCGTCAGAACGCGGAGAAGCTATCCCGAACTCCCACGGTGATCTCAGTCTCTGAAGCCGGCGCACGGGCTGCCTTCCGGGGGGGTGAACCACAGAAGAGCACCCGGCCGCGTCCGGAAGACCTGCGCTGGTCGACCGGCTGGCGCGCCTGCTAGGATCCTTCACCGCTGGCTTCGGGAGTGCCGGCGCCCGGAAGGGGAGCGCGGTGCTCTCCCTCACTGACCATCGCCCGGTGGCACTTACACCCTCAGTGACGAAGCGTTGTGCGAGGCTGGCGCTGAAGTATGTCAGCCCTGGCGGAGTGGCGGCTTGAATCCGCTCTAATTCACCGACTGAAGCAACAGCAGATGTCACCTCACTGGCTCTTCACTCAACCCGGGAAGATCCGGACAGCACTCAGTTCAGTTCAGTTTTCTTTTATTGTCATTTAGAAATGCGTGCATTAAAAAATGATACAACATTCCTCCAGAATGGTATCACAAGAAAAACACAGGACAAACCAAGACTAAAACTGACAAAACCACATAATTATAACATATACACAACAGTGAAAAGCAATACCGTAATTTGATAAAGAGCAGACCATGGGCACTGTAAAAAAAAAGTCTCCAAGTCCCGATAGCCTTATTATCTCATGCAGATGGCAGAAGGGAGGAACTCTCCCCGTCATGAACCGCCAAGTGCCGCCAACTTGCCGATGCAGCACCATTGGAAGCACCCGACCGCAGCAGACTCTGAGTCTGTCTGAAAACTTCGAGCCTCCGACCAGCCCCTTCGAGCACCATCCTCTGCCGAGCACTTCGACCCTGTCCCAGCTGCCGAGCAACAGGCAGAGCCGAGGACTCGGGATCTTCTCCTCCGGAGATTCTGGACCCCACAGTAGCAGCGGCAGCGAAACAGGCATTTCAGAAGTTTCACCAGATGTTCCTCCGTGCTCTCACGTCCGTCTCCATCAAATCAGGATTGTGCACGGCACCTACCTGCCAGATTACAGATACCGTTCACCGGAGTGGCCGTGGCGCGCTGCGTCATGCCGCCATCTTCCGCTTTCGTAGATGCAAACGTCAGGATGCTCTCTATTGATTACAGATCAGCATTCAATACCATCATCCCCTCAAAGCTAATCGGTAAGCTCCAAGTCGTCCCTGATCCTCAATACCTCCTTGTGCAGTTGGATCCTGGATTTCCTCACTTGTAGACCCCGTCAGTTCGGATTGGCTACAGCATCTCCTCCGTGATCTCCAGGTGGGTCACAGGGCTGTGTGCGTAGCCCCCACACGCTCACACCACCCCCCCCCGCCCCGGCTCTACTCACTTCACACTTGTGGCTGCATGACGAAGCACCGAATCAGGTTTACTGACGACACCGCTGCTGTGGGCCAAATTATAGACGAGTCAGCATATAAGAGGGAGATTGAGAGTCTGGGTGAGTGGTGTCACAACGACAGGCTCTTACTCAATGTCAGCAAGACCGAGGAGCTGGCTATTGACTTCAGGAGGAGGAAACCAGAGGATCAGAGGTGGAACGTTGAATTCCCGAGTGCTACTATTCCCGGGGATCTCTCCTGGACCCAGCAGGCAAGTGCAATCGCAGAGAAAACACGACAGCGCCTCGACCTCCTCAGGAGTTGGTGAAGATTCGTCATGAGGAAAGATGGATTCAAGTACAGGAGCAGGGAGGCACTACTGCAGTTGTACAAGGCCTTGGTGAGACCACAGCTGGAGTATTGTGTGCAATTTTGGTCCCCTAATCTGAGGAAAGACATCCTTGCCATAGAGGGAGTACAAAGAAGGTTCACCAGATTGATTCCTGGGATGGCAGGACTTTCATATGATGAAAGACTGGATCGACTAGGCTTATACTTGTTGGAATTTAGAAGATTGAGGGAGGATCTTATTGAAACGTATAAAATCCTAATGGGATTGGACAGGCTAGATGCAGGAAGATTGTTCCCGATGTTGGGGAAGTCCAGAACGAGGGGTCACAGTTTGAGGATAAAGGGGAAGCCTTTTAGGACCGAGATGAGGAAAAGCGTCTTCACACAGAGAGTGGTGAATCTGTGGAATTCTCTGCCACAGGAAACAGTTGAGGCCAGTTCATTGGCTATATTTAAGAGGGAGTTAGATATGTACCTTGTGGCTAAAGGGATCAGGGGGTATGGAGAGAAGGCAGGTGCAGGGTTCTGAGTTGGATGATCAGCCATGATCATACTGAATGGCGGTGCAGGCTCGAAGGGCCGAATGGCCTACTCCTGCACCTATTTTCTATGTTTCTATGTTTCTATGACATCTAAAACTTGGACAAATGTGCAGTGGGGAGTGTACGGACTGGCTACATTGCAGCCTGGTATGGAAACACCAAAACCGGACTGGAAATCTTACAAAACGTAGTGGATCTGGCCCTGCATCTCATGGGTGAACCCTACTTTCACCGGGAGTCTCGAGCGAAGGGGCTCGTAGCCACTGGACTCAACGCTGTGAAAGCCACCTTTCATAGACTCTGTACATCCAGGGTGACCTGACTTGGGTGCCACCAAACCTGGGAGGCTGGGGTGTCTGGCCCCACCTGAACCCAGATCTGTGCGAATACCGTGTAAACAAGGCCCCCACATGAGCGCCTGCCGGCAAGAAATAGCAGCTCATACACGAGTGCGCTTATAAAGAAAACGCCAACTTTATCGAATGGTTAGTAGGGGAAGGAAAAGGGGAAAAAAAAACAAAAAAAGGCCCAAATACAAGGAACTCTGCAGATGCTGGAAATTCAAGCAACACACACCAAAGTTGCTGGTGAACGCAGCAGGCCAGGCAGCATCTCTAGGAAGAGGTACAGTCGACGTTTCGGGCCGAGACTCTTCGTCAGGACTAACTGAAAGAAGAGCTAGTAAGAGATTTGAAAGTGGGAGCGGGAGGGGGAGATCCAAAATGATAGGAGAAGACAGGAGGGGGAGGGATGGAGCCAAGAGCTGGACAGGTGATTGGCAAAAGGGATATGAGAGGATCATGGGACAGGAGGTCCGGGGAGAAAGACAAGGGGGAGGGGGAACCAGAGGATGGGCAAGGGGTATAGTCAGAGGGACAGAGGAAGAAAAAGGAGAGAGAAAGAAAGAATGTGTGCATAAAAATAAATAACGGATGGGGTACGAGGGGGAGGTGGATCTCCCAGTGGCCACACATTTTAATTCCACATCCCATTCCCATTCTGACATGTCTATCCACGGCCTCCTCTACTGTAAAGATGAAGCCACACTCAGGTTGGAGGAACAACACCTTATATTCCGTCTGGGTAGCCTCCAACCTGATGGCGTGAACATCGACTTCTCTAACTTCCGCTAATGCCCCACCTCCCCCTCGTATCCCATCCGTTATTTATTTTTATACACACATTCTTTCTCTCACTCTCCTTTTTCTCCCTCTGTCCCTCTCACTATACCCCTTGCCCATCCTCTGGGTTTCTCCCCCGCCTTGTCTTTCTCCCTGGGCCTCCTGTCCCATGATCCTCTCGTATCCCCTTTTGCCTATCACCTGTCCAGCTCTTGGCTCCATCCCTCCCCCTCCTGTCTTCTCCAAATCATTTTGGATCTCCCCCTCCCCCTCCCACTTTCAAATCTCTTACTAGCTCTTCCTTCAGTTAGTCCTGACGAAGGGTCTCAGCCCGAAACGTCGACTGTACCTCTTCCTAGAGATGCTGCCTGGCCTGCTGCGTTCACCAGCAACTTTGATGTGTGTTGCTTGAATTTCCAGCACCTGCAGAATTCCTGTTGTTCCCATCACAATTAACCCAGCCCAATTGTGCACATAACTTGGAGCTCATCTTGAGCTTGCCAACAACTCCTTTTGAAAGTCGCTCGAAAGCCATCTCGAACCAACGGGCCCCGCCCCCGCCGTGGGAGTATTGGCCCTTCCTCCATGAAGCCATTCACCTGCACCAAGCACCTTGTGCAACAGCCATCTTCAGCCATCTTCCCTCCTGTCTTCCCCCAACTCCCGCCAAAAAAAGACCCCGGCCCTCACCCGTGCCCATCACAAAAGCCTCTTCACCCAGCGTTCCCCAGAACCTTCTTCCAGTTCCACCATCCTGACTGGCTGATACCACATACCTAAGATGAACAACAAAGCCCCTGATCTTTAGCTCAAACCCAAACAAGCTGAAAGCAGAACAGACTGCTCTTACAACATTGTTATAATGAAATACTCACAGCAGAGCAGTAAAAATCTTAACCGGGGTAAAACCCTCCCAACCATTGAGCACATCTGCATGAAACGTAGCCAGAGGAAAGCAGCGTCCCATCATCAAAGATCCTCACCACCCAGGACGTGCTCTCTTCTCATTGCTGCCATCAGGAAGGAGGTACAGGAGCCTCAGGTCCCACACCACCAGGTTCAGGAACAGTTATTACCCTTCAACCATCAGGAAGGAGGTACAGGAGCCTCAGGACCCACACCACCAGGTTCAGGAACAGTTATTACCCCTCAGCTATCAGAAAGGAGGTACAGGAGCCTCAGGACCCACACCACCAGGTTCAGGAACAGTTATTACCTCCTCAACCATCAGGAAGGAGGTACAGGAGCCTCAGGTCCCACACCACCAGCTTCAGGAACACTTATTACCCCCTCATCCATCAGGAAGGAGATACAGGAGCCTCAGGACCCACACCACCAGGTTCAGGAACAGTTATTACCCCTGAACCATCAGGAAGGAGATACATGAGCCTCAGGACCCACACCACCAGGTTCAGGAACAGTTATTACCCTCAACCATCAGGAAGGAGGTACAGGAGCCTCAGGACCCACTCCACCAGGTTCAGGAACAGTTATTACCCCTCAACCATCAGGAAGGAGGTACAGGAGGACCTGAGGCTCCCCTTGTGTTGGTACATCCCTTATGGTTTTAGGTTTTGAATTCCACACTTTGGGAGAATTTTCAAAGAAGAGCTAACCTGCCAATTGTCTTCTGAGGGAGATGGTTTAAATTTAAGAGACCTGAGAGCTCGAGCAGGATTGTAATACAAAAGTGATTCTGTGATGTACTCTGGTCCCAGGCCTTTGAGAACTTTTAAAGCAAGTATGAGAACTTTAAAATCAATTCTGAAAGATATAGGACATTAAATGTCGAGTAGCTCGGATGGGAGTGATCGTGGCGAGTGGGTGCATTACAGCCTGGTATAGAAATACCAATGCCCCTGAACAGAAAATCCTACAAAAATTGGTGGATACGGCCCACTCCAGCACGAGTACAGGCCTCCCCAACATTCAGCACATCTACGTGAGAAGTCTGTCACAGGAAACCAGCATCCATCATTGGGGACCCCCCCCCCCCCACCCAGGACATGAAATTGGAATGTGCGGTGTCCAACGAGGGGAGAGTTTTTCCTTTCTTGTGTGCCCGAGAGTGAGGGATTCACGGGCTTTTGGTTCGGCGGAAGATGGAGAGAGAAGGTCTCAGAATGGGGAAGTCATAGACTGCAGGACTGAGGGGACTTGGAATGGGGTCGGGAGTCGACGATACCCGGGGGGGGAAATCGGTAGAGAATGAACAGACGGGGAAAACCGTGAGCTGATAGTTATAGTAGTCATAGTCATACTTTATTGATCCCGGAGGGAAACTGGTTTTCGTTACAGTTGCACCATAAATAATAAATAGTAATAGAACCATAAATAGTTAAATAGTAATATGTAAATTATTCCAGGAAATCAGTCCAGGACCAGCCTATTGGCTCAGGGTGTCTGACCCTCCAAGGGAGGAGTTGTAAAGTTTGATGGCCACAGGCAGGAATGACTTCCTATGACGCTCTGTGTTGCATCTCGGTGGAATGAGTCTCTGGCTGAATGTACTCCTGTGCCCAACCAGTACATTATGTAGTGGATGGGAGACATTGTCCAAGATGGCATGCAACTTGGACAGCATCCTCTTTTCAGACACCACCGTCAGAGAGTCCAGTTCCATCCCCGCAACATCACTGGCCCTTACGAATGAGTTTGTTGATTCTGTTGGTGTCTGCTACCCTCAGCCTGCTGCCCCAGCACACAACAGCAAACATGATCGCACTGGCCACCACAGACTCGTAGAACATCCTCAGCATCGTCCGGCAGATGCTAAAGGACCTCAGTCTCCTCAGGAAATAGAGACGGCTCTGACCCTTCTTGTAGACAGCCTCAGTGTTCTTTGACCAGTCCAGTTTATTGTCAATTCGTATCCCCAGGTATTTGTAATCCTCCACCATGTCCACACTGACCCCCTGGATGGAAACAGGGGTCACCGGTATCTTAGCTCTCCTCAGGTCTACCACCAGCTCCTTAGTCTTTTTCACATTAAGCTGCAGATAATTCTGCTCACACCATGTGACAAAGTTTCCAGCGTGTGCATTAGACTATTTCATGACAACCTGCCCTTTTTCTTTTTGTTTTTCTTCACTAACTCTCTAGTCAAATTCAGAATTATAAAGCTCAATCGTTTAATTGCATATGGTGCGCTGATTTGCTATCCCGTGGCACGGTGTTGATTTGTAACAGGGGAAAACATTACGCGGCATTCACACAAACAAGATTTCTCAAGTTTGGCCGGGCCGGAGGCTGTCTCTCCACTAGACTAACGTAGCTGGCCAACCCTGAGGGTTGCATCAGTGATATCTAAAAGTCTAATGCTTTTCAGAAAGTCAGATACGTATTTGTGAACATTACAATGCCATTGATATCCGAACAAACTTTCCATGTCTGTCCTAAAGATCTCAATTTAGCAATTAGATGTTTCATTCTGCATTCGCTGGAAATCCATAGCAACACACACACAGACACAGACACACACACACACACACACACACACACACACACACACACACACACACTCACACACACACAAAATGCTGGAGGAACTCAGCAGACACAAGGAAATCTGCAGATGCTGGAATTTCAAGCAACACATGTAAAAGTTGCTGGTGAACGCAGCAGGCCAGGCAGCATCTCTAGGAAGAGGTACAGTCGACGTTTCAGGCCGAGACCCTTCGTCAGGACTAACTGAAGGAAGAGCTAGTAAGAGATGTGAAAGCGGGAGGGGGAGTGGGAGATCGGAAATGATAGGAGAAGACAGGAGGGGGAGGGATGGAGCCAAGAGCTGGACAGGTGATTGGCAAAAGAGATATGAGAGGATAATGGGACAGGAGGCCCAGGGAGAGGGAAAGGGGGGAAGGGGGAAAAAACCCAGAGGATGGGCAAGGGGTATAGTCAGATGGACAGAGGGAGAAAAAGGAGAGAGAGAGAAAGAATGTGTGTATATAAATAAATAACAGATGGGGTACGAGGGGGAGGAAGGGCATTAGCAGAAGTTAGAGAAGTCCATGTTCATGCCATCAGGTTGGAGGCTACCCAGACGGAATACAAGGTGTTGTTCCTCCAATCTGAGTGTGGCTTCATCTTTACAGTAGAGGAGGCCATGGATAGACATGTCAGAATGGGAATGGGATGTGGAATTAAAATGTGTGGCCACTGGGAGATCCTGCTTTCTCTGGCGGACAGAGCGTAGGTGTTCGGCGAAACGATCTCCCAGCAGGTCAGGCAGCATCTATGGAGGTGAATAAACAGTTGACATTTCGGGCCGACAGCGAGATCCTTCATCAGGACTGAACAGGAGGTGGGGGGGGGGGGGGTGGAGAGCAAGAAGCCAGAATTAAAAAAAAAGGTGGGGGATGAAAAGGAGGACTGGCTACTCGGTGAGAGGTGAGGCCAGGTGGGTGGAAAAGGTAAAGGGCTGGAGGGGAGAGTGGGCCGCAGGAGAAAGGGAAGGAGAGACAGATGTTTATGTCTTCTATTTCTGATTTTATTTTCATTTTTGCTCTCTGTCCTATTGTAAAGCACTTTGAACTATGTCATCTGTCTGAAAAAGTCTCTGTATGTTATTATTATGAAAAGTGTTGGTCTAAAGTTCTGGTTGGGTCAGTGAAAATGTTCCTGTACTCTGAACAAGGTTGCCCCCTGCTGGTGGCAATCTGACTTGCAGGCTGAGTCGGTCAGGAGGAAGGCAACTGCGATGTCCGCATTCGTTTGGAGAGGACTTGGAGTATAAAAGCAAGGATGTAATGCTGAGGCTTTGTAAGGCACTAGTGAGGCCTCACTTGGAGTATTGTGAGCAGTTTTGGGCCCCTTATCCAAGAAAGGACGTGCTGGCGTTGGACAGGATCCAGAGGAGGTTCACCAGAACGATTCCGGGAATGAAAGGGTTACCATAGGAGGCGCGTTTGATGGTTCCGGGCCTCTGCTCACTGGAATTCAGAAGACTGAGAGGTGACTTCATTGAAACCTATCGAATGTTGAAAGGCCTCGATATACTGGACGTGGAGAGGATGTTTCTCATACTCGGGGGAGTCTAGGACCAGGGGGCACAGATGGAGTGGATGTGGAGAGGATGTTTCCTATAGTGGGGGAGTCTAGGACCAGAGGGCACAGATAGAGTGGATGTGGAGAGGATGTTTCCTATGGTGGGGGGAGTCTAGGACCAGAGGGCACAGATAGAGTGCATGGGGGAGGATGTTTCCTATAGTGGGGGAGTCTAGGACCAGAGGACACAGATAGAGTGGATGTGGAGAGGATGTTTCCCATACTGGGGGAGTCTAGGACCAGAGGACACAGATAGAGTGGATTTGGAGAGGATGTTTCCTATACTGGGGGAGTCTAGGACCAGAGGACACAGATAGAGTGGATGTGGAGAGGATGTTTCCTACAGTGGGGGAGTCTAGGACCAGAGGACACAGATAGAGTGGATGTGGAGAGGATGTTTCCTATAGTGGGGAAGTCTGGGACCAGAGGACACAGCCTCAGAATAGAGGGACGGAGAAGAGTAGAATTTCTTTAGCCAGAGAGTAGTGAATCTGTGGAATTCGTTGCCACAGGCAGCGATGGAGGCCAAGTCTGTATGTATATTTAAGGCAGGGGTTGATAGAGTCTTGATTGGTCAGGGCATGAAGGCAGGAGATTGGGGTCTGAGAGGGAAATGATTCAGCCATGATGAAATGACAGAGCAGACTCGACGGGCCGAATAGCCTAATTCTGCTCCTTTATCTCATGGCCTTATCGTCGGCTTCTCGTCGCAGGGGTACTTTAGCCTCTGTTTTACGGCCGATATTGAATGAGTCCATCTACCTCAAGGCACATGGCATTCATACATTATCCACAGCGGCTACTCTTCTTCGTCTGGTGAAGTTTTGATTGTAGTTGGCAGACTGACATAAGGTGCATTACCGCCACCTGCTGGGCAGGAGTGTGGAGCAAAGAGACAGGAAGTAGATAGATAGATATCTTACTGATCCCAAATGAAATTCACAGTGTCCCAGTAGCATTACAAGTGCACAGATATACAAATATTAGAAGAGAAGTAAGAAAGAATTAAAAAAAAAGTTACCACAAACAGTCTAACAGGAGGGGTCATCACTTCCTGGCTATAGATAGACTCATTATAGAGCCTAACGGCCGAGGGTAACAGTGACCTGATATAGCACTCTTTGGAAAGTGCAGTTGTCTCAGTCTATTATTAAAAGGGCTCCTCTGTTTAGCCAAGGGGGCAAGCAGAGGTTGAGAAACATTGTCCAGAATCGCCAAGACTTTCTGTAGGGTCCTCTGCTCTACCACAGCCTCCCATGTGTCCAGTTTGACTCCTATGACAGAGCCAGACCTTTCTAATCAGTTTATTGAGCCTGTTGGCATCACCGGCGTTGATGCCATTGCCCCAGCACACACCACACTGGCGACAACAGACTGGTAGAATGTGTGAAGGAGAGGCCTGCACAGTCCAAAGGACCTCAGTCTCCTCAGGAAGTTGAGGCAACTCTGGCCCTTCTTGCACACAGCCTCCACCCAAGCCTGCAGGTCCAGGTGCATCCCCAGCTACTTGAAGGTCCTCACCACATCCAGGTCCTCACCATCGGGAGCAACAGGGAGCAGTGCAGGCTCAGTCTTCCAAAAGTCCATCACCAAGTATACCCACTTAATTCCTGACCCCCCCCCCACACAAAAAACTCAACAGTACCAGAAAGTCTAATGTTTTCCAGAAAGCCAAACAGGTAATTACATGCATTACAGCGCTGCAGATATCCAAACAAAGTTCCCACGTTGAACTCCGTCTGTCCCAAAGCTGCCAATTTAGCAATTAGCTGTTTCTTTTGCACCTCCTGGGAGCTGCAGTCAAACGACACGTGCTCTGCCCGTTCCTCAACAAATGCACTCCCGGCGTCGAGCAGACTAATTAAGAACCGGGGTTATTGAACTTAACATGCTCAATATGGCAAGTGCGAATGTAATTTCTTCCCACCTGACCAATCAAGAATCTATCAACCTTGTAGACCCATTCACCGTCCCCTGAATTCTATATAAATGCCATCCTTCCATCTCCTTACCCCAACTTTGCTGCCACAGGACCAAAGGACCATAAAGTCAGATGATACAGGAGCAGAATTTGGCCGTTTGGCCCCTTGTGTCTGCTCTGCCATTTCACCATCGCTGATCCGTTTCCCCCTCAAGCCCCACTCTCCTGCCTAACCTCCCCGTAACCTTTCACGTTCAGACTAATCAAGACCCTATTGTCCTCTGCCCTATATACACCCAGAGACCAGTCTTCCAATGAATCCCACAGATTCAACACCCTCTGTCTAAATAAATTCCTCCTCATCTCCGTTCTAGATGGACGTCCCTCTGTTCTGAGGCTGTGCCCTCTGGTCCTAGACTCCCCCCACTATAGGAAACATCCTCTCCACATCCACTCTATCTGTGCCCTCTGGTCCTAGACTCCCCCACTATAGGAAACATCCTCTCCATATCCACTCTATCTGTGTCCTCTGGTCCTAGACTCCCCCCACTATAGGAAACATCCTCTCCACATCCACTCTATCTGTGCCCTCTGGTCCTAGACTCCCCCACTATAGGAAACATCCTCTCCACATCCACTCTATCTGTGTCCACTGGTCCTAGACTCCCCCACTACAGGAAACATCCTCTCCACATCCACTCTATCTGTGTGCTCTGGTCCTAGACTCCCCCCCACTATAGGAAACACCCTCTCCACATCCACTCTATCTGTGTCCTCTGGTCCTAGACTCCCCCACTATAGGAAACATCCTCTCCACATCCACTCTATTTGTGCCCTCTGGTCCTAGACTCCCCCACAATAGGAAACATCCTCTCCACATCCACTCTACTGTGTCCTCTGGTCCTAGACTCCCCCACTATGGGAAACATCCTCTCCACATCCACTCTATCTGTGTCCTCTGGTCCTAGGCTCCCCCACTATAGGAAACATCCTCCCCACATCCACTCTATCTGTGTCCTCTGGTCCTAGACTCCCCCACTATAGGAAACATCCTCTCCACATCCACTCTATCTGTGTCCTCTGGTACTAGACTCCCCCAGTATAGGAAACATCCTCTCCACATCCACTCTATCTCGGCCTTCAACGTTCAATAGGTTTCAACAAGACCCCCCCCCCCCACCATTCTTCTATTCTTCTAAATTCCTGGAAGTACAGGCTCAGAGTAATCACTCTTTATGTATTAACCTTTTCATTCCCAGAATCCTCTGGAACCTCTCCAATGTCAGGACATCCTTTCTCAGAGACGGGGCCCAAAACTGTTCACAATGCTCCAGGTCACCAGTCCAGCCTTGGCTGCATTTGAAATACTGCGTATCTCTCCCCAGGACACAAAGACAGCAAAGATTATGCTCCCTGAATACTTTTGGATGTGTCTTATGGATTTTAGGCTGTTTGATCATGAAAGTCACTATGAAATTTCCTTATCATGCACCATTTAAAAAAAAATCACCTATATTTGTTATTTCAATCTATAACTCAAATCGGAATAACTGATGCCAAGATTAAGGAAGGTATTTTTGTTTGTTCTCAAGTGAAACAGGTCATCAATGTCAGGCGATTCGAAGAACTTCTAGTGGGACCTGAGGAAATTCGCATGGAAGGCATTCAAGGGTGTTGTTGAAAATTTCCTCGGCAACTCCAGAGCACCAAACTACTGTGCGGCTGGCTGACCAGCATACAAAACCTTGGAGCGCAACATGTCGCTAAAGATTCATTTTCTGCATTCCTTCCCTGCCAACCTTGGAGCTGTCAGCGGTGAAAGGTTTCACCAGGACATTGTGGTCATGGAGAAACGGTATCAGGGCAACTAGAATCCGTCGGTGCTGGCTGAATTATTGTTGGGCACTTCGGCGAGAAGCCTCCGACACCAAGTACAAGTGAAAATCATTTTTAGCTGGGTTGAACTATTGCAAAGCACCGTGAGGCAAATAAACGCATTATATTCAATTAAAAGTTAATTTTCTGTATCTCCAAACCCCTTCGTGGTACGAGCAGCCTGAATTTATACTTGTGTTCGGCTTCCAGCCGTCTATCGTAAACAACAAGGACAAAAAAAAAGTTTCCGAGGGGGCGACACCTCCGACACGAAACCGTCTGGACACGAAACTGTCCGCCCGCCGCGGAGATATCGTCCCGTCCATCGTCAGGGGGACGGTGAAATATTCGCACCGGCAGCTCGCCCGCGGGGAACGGAGGCGATCGAGAGGGCGACGCCTCCCTCGGTGGGAATTGGCCCGCGTCCCGTCGTTAAGGGAAGTAGCGGGGGGGTTGCTAGGAGACCAGCTGGTTACCTCGCAAACAGTTGCGGCCACCGGCGGGAGGAGCGACGGCTGATGCCCCGGGACCATGGCCGAGGACGAGGAGAACATCGCGGCCGGGCCGATCTGTTCCTACCTGACCTACAAGTCGGAGGGAGACCGGCTGTACCGGCGGGGCGAGTACGAGAAGGCCGTTCAGAGCTACACCCTGGTAAGTGGCGGCCGCCCCGCTCGGGTCCGGGGGTGGGGAGGGAACTGAGGGGCGCGCAATTCTCCGGTGCAAGATTCAAGATAGATTAACATCGTACCCTGTCCAAGAGTGTGAATAATTGTTACTCCGGATCTGGAGCATACAAAAAAAAGCGATCAGGTAAAAAAATATTTTATTAACAACGCGCAATAAATATAAAAACATAAAATAGCAGATTGATTGCATGTCCACAAAGTGACGGTAGGTGGGTCAGTGGGTGATGGGGGGTGTGGATGGGTGGGTCAATGGGTGATTGGGGGTGTGGACGGGTGGGTCAGTGGGTGATTGGGGGTTTGGAGGGGTGGGTCAGTGGGTGATTGGGGGTGTGGAGGGGTGGGTCAGTGGGTGATTGGGGGTGTGGAAGGGAGGGTTAGTGGGTGATTGGGACTGTGGACGGGTGGGTCAGTGGGTGATTGGGGGTGTGCAGGGGTGGGTCAGTGGGTGATTGGGGGTGTGGAAGGGAGGGTTAGTGGGTGATTGGGACTGTGGACGGGTGGGTCAGTGGGTGATTGGGGGTGTGGAGGGATGGGTCAGTGGGTGGTTGGCAGTATGTGAAGGGGTGGGTCAGTGGGTGATTGGGGGTGTGGAGGGGTGGGTCAGTGGGTGATTGGGGGTGTGGACGAGTGGGTCAGTGGATGATTGGGGGTGTGGAGGGGTGGGTCAGTGGGTGATTGGGTGTGTGGAGGGGTGGTTCAGTGGGTGATTGGGTGTGTGGAGGGGTGGGTCAGTGGGTGATTGGGGGTGTGGAGGGGTGGGTCAGTGGGTGATTGGGTGTGTGGAGGGGTGGTTCAGTGGGTGATTGGGTGTGTGGAGGGGTGGGTCAGTGGGTGATTGGGGGTGTGGAGGGGTGGGTCAGTGGGTGATTGGGGGTGTGGAGTGGTGGGTCGGTGGGTTGTTGGGGGTGTGGAGGGGTGGGTCAGTGTATGATTGGGGGTGTGGAGGGGTGGGTCAGTGGGTGATTGGGGTGTGGAGGGGTGGGTCAGTGGGTGATTGGGGGTGTGGAGGGGTGGGTCAGTGGGTGATTGGGGGTGTGGAGGGGTGGGTCGGTGGGTGATTGGGGGTGTGGAGGGGTGGGTCGGTGGGTGATTGGGGGTGTAGAGGGGTGGGTGATTGGGGGTGTGGAGGGGTGGGTCAGGGGGTGATTGGGGGTGTGGAGGGGTGGGTCGGTGGGTGGTTGGGGGTGTGGAGGGGTGGGTCGGTGGGTGATTGGGGGTGTGGAGGGGTGGGTCAGTGGGTGATTGGGGGTGTGGAGGGGTGGGTCGGTGGGTGATTGGAGGTGTGGAGGGGTGGGTCAGTGGGTGATTGGGGGTGTGGAGGGGTGGGTCAGGGGGTGTGGAGGGGTGGGTCGGTGGGTGGTTGGGGGGTGTGGAGGGGTGGGTCGGTGGGTGATTGGGGGTGTGGAGGGGTGGGTCAGTGTATGATTGTGGGTGTGGAGGGCTGGGTCATGGGTGGTTGGGGGTGTGGAGGGGTGGGTCGGTGGGTGATTGGGGGTGTGGAGGGGTGGGTCACTGGGTGATTGGGGGTGTGGAGGGGTGGGTCAGTGGGTGATTGCGGGTGTGGAGAGGTGGGTCAGTGTGTGATTGGGGGTGTGGAGGGGTGGGTCAGTGGGTGATTGGGGGTGTGGAAGGGAGGGTTAGTGGGTGATTGGGACTGTGGATGGGTGGGTCAGTGGGTGATTGGGGGTGTGGAGGGATGGGTCAGTGGGTGGTTGGCAGTATGTGAAGGGGTGGGTCAGTGGGTGATTGGGGGTGTGGAGGGGTGGGTCAGTGGGTGATTGGGGGTGTGGACGAGTGGGTCAGTGGGTGATTGGGGGTGTGGAGGGGTGGGTCAGTGGGTGATTAAGGGTGTGGAGGGGTGGGTTAGTGGGTGATTGGGACTGTGGAGGGGTGGGTCAGTGGGTGATTGGGGGTGTGGAGGGGTGGATCAGTGGGTGATCGGGGGTGAGGAGGGGTGGGTCAGTGAGTGATTGGGTGTGTGGAGGGGTGGGTCGGTGGGTGATTGGGGGTGTGGAGGGGTGGGTCAGTGGGTGATTGGGGTTGTGGAGGGTTGGGTCAGTGGGTGATTGGGGGTGTGTGGAGGGGTGGGTCAGTGGGTGGTTGGGGGTGTGGAGGGGTGGGTCAGTGGGTGATCGGGGGTGTGGAGGGGTGGGTCAGTGGGTGATTGGGGGTGTGGAGGAGTGGGTCGGTGGGTGATTGGGGGTGTGGAGGGGTGGGTCACTGGGTGATTGGGGGTATGGAGGGGTGGATCAGTGGGTGATTTGGGGTGTGGAGGGGTGGGTTGGGTGATTGGGGGTGTGGAGGGGTGGATCAATGGGTGGTTGGGGGTGTGTGGAGGGGTGGGTCAGTGGGTGATTGGGGGTGTGAAGGGGTGGGTCACTGGGTGATTGGGGGTGTGGAGGGGTGGATCAGTGGGTGATTGGGTGTGTGGAGGGGTGGGTCAGTGGGTGATTGGGCGTGTAGAGGGGTGGGTCGGTGGGTGATTGGGGGTGTGGAGGGGTGGGTCGGGGGGTGATTGGGACTGTGGAGGGGTGGGTCAGGGGGTGATTGGGGGTGTGGAGGGGTGGGTCGGTGGGTGGTTGGGGGTGTATAGGGGTGGGTCGGTGGGTGATTGGGGGTGTGGAGGGGTGGGTCGGTGAGTGATTGAGTTTTCTGGCTCGCCTTTTCCTTGCCCCGGTTTGGGGTGGGGTGGGGTTCTGGGGGGGGCGGGATTCCAAATGAACGTATCAGCAATTCCTTTACCCGTCAGCCCAGAACTTCCACCCCACGTCCACTGTCACAACAGACTTCTACCGCAATGCTCTCGGGAAGCCGTTCCAGCAATCCCTTCTGCGGTTGGAGTCGGGTTACTGGGTGACGGGCTGGGTGGTGTGGAGTGAGGTTAAAATCCCTCAACGAATGCACTGAAGCTGTCCCCTGCTTCACCTCTCTCTCCTTTCTCCCAACTTTTTCTTTCAGAATTGTCTTGCCCCCAAGAGGTTGGTGTGCGGGATGGTAGATGGGGTCTATTCTGTTTGATGGGTTGGTCTGCGGGGGTGGGGGGGGGGAGGAGTTGGTCTATCTGTTCTGGGACTGCCCCCGCCCCAGCCCTCTTGTGACCTTTACAAAGGTGGAGGGAGGTGGAAGGGCGGGTTAGTGAGTCTGCAGATGTCACCGGGTCGGGGGGGGTGGTCAGCGGTTTGTGGAGAGGGCACAGGGCTGCCGGTGGTTACAGCGGGACGTCGATAGGACGGGGAGCTGGGCTGAGAAGAGGCAGGCGGGGCTCCCTCTGGGGCAGGCGGGATGAGATTCATGTTGGAAGGGGCAGAGGAAGCTGGAGAAGGTTGCAGACACATTACGGGCTCTAGGCTCCCCACCGGTGAGGACATCTTCCACAGGCTTTGTCTCAGAAAGGCAGTGCCCATCAGTAAGGATCCCCCCCAACCCCAAGCTGTCTTCTCACTGTTACCATCATTGAGAGTGTGAAGACCCACACTCAACGATTCAGGAACAGCTTCTTCCCCTCTGCCATCAGGGAGGAGGTACAGGAGCCTGAAGACACACACTCAGCGATTCAGGAACAGCTTCTTCCCCTCTGCCATCAGGGAGGAGGTACAGGAGCCTGAAGACACACACTCAACGATTCAGGAACAGCTTCTTCCCCTCTGCCATCAGGGAGGAGGTACAGGAGCCTGAAGACACACACTCAACGATTCAGGAACAGCTTCTTCCCCTCTGCCATCAGATTCCTGAATGGACATAGAGTGGTGGTAGAGAATTGCTTCTCCGAGTGGAGGCCTGTGCCTAGTGGTGTGCCACAGGGATCAGTGCTGGGTCCATTGTTATTTGTCGTCTATATCAATGATCTGGTTGATAATGTCGTAAATTGGATCAGCAAGTTTGCTGATGATACAAAGATTGGAGGTGTAGTAGACAGTGAGGAAGGTTTTCAGGGCCTGCAGAGGGACTTTGACCAGCTGGAAAAATGGGCTGAAAAATGGCAGATGGAGTTTAATACAGACAAGTGTGAGGTATTGCATGTTGGAAGGACAAACCAAGGTAGAACATACAGGGTTAATGGTAAGGCACTGAGGAGTGCAGTGGAAAAGAGGGATCTGGGACTACAGATACAAAATTCCCTAAAAGTGTCGTCACAGGTAGATAGGGTCGTAAAGAGAGCTTTTGGTACATTGGCCTTTATTAATCGAAGTATTGAGTATAAGAGCTGGAATGTTATGATGAGGTTGTATAAGGCATTGGTGAGGCCGAATCTGGAGTATTGTGTTCAGTTTTGGTCACCAAATTACAGGAAGGATATAAATAAGGTTGAAAGAGTGCAGAGAAGGTTTACAAGGATGTTGCCGGGACTTGAGAAACTCAGTTACAGAGAAAGGTTGAATAGGTTAGGACTTTATTCCCTGGAGCGTAGAAGAATGAGGGGAGATTTGATAGAGGTATATAAAATTATGATGGGTATAGATAGAGTGAATGCAAGCAGGCTTTTTCCACTGAGGCAAGGGGAGAAAAAAACCAGAGGACATGGGTTAAGGGTGAGGGGGGAAAAGTTTAAAGGGAACATTGGGGGGGCTTCTTCACACAGAGAGTGGTGGGAGTATGGAATGAGCTGCCAGACGGGGTGGTAAATGCGGGTTCTTTTTTAACATTTAAGAATAAATTGGACAGATACATGGATGGGAGGTGTATGGAGGGATATGGTCCGTGTGCAGGTCAGTGGGACGAGGCAGAAAATGGTTCGGCACATCCAAGAAGGGCCAAAAGGCCTGTTTCTGTGCTGTAGTTTTTCTATGGTTTCTATGGACATAGAACCCATGAACAATACCTAAAAATTTCTCTCTTTCTGCTCTTCTTATCCTCGACATTTATTTTAATTTTTCTAACTTAATTTCATGTAATTTATATAAAATTTATAACATATAATATATGCTATAATTTAATTTTTTTATTATTAAGCCCTGCCCTGTACTCCCGCCTCAAATACAACAAATTTCACTCCGTTTGCCGGTGATTTTAAACCTGATACTGATGCTGACGGCCGAGTCCGGGGTGGAGTGTTGAGGAACGATGGGATCCTGGGGTAGCTCGACCACACGTGAAGGCCGGGAGCTGGACTTGGTTGTCAGAGGCTGTTTGAGACGCACGCCGTTGGGAGCTTATCCCCATTACCACCACTTAGTAGGTCGCGGGAGTTTTTTCCCCATTACCACCCCTTGCTTTAACAACCCGAAGGAAGCAGGACTGAACGCAGCACTCCAAGTGTGGTCTAGCCAGGGTTATATAGACCTGAAACATTCCCTCGTCGCCCTTAAACTCAATTCCCCGACTGGTGAAGGCCAACACATCACAGTCCTTCTTATAATGAGAGGCCAAGGTAAAGCGAATATTTAAGTTCGAAGTAGGTTCAAAGCTTAAAGTAAATTTGTTACCAAAGTACCTATAGGTCACCATATACAACCCCGAGATGCATTTTCTTGCGGGCATACTCAGTCAATCTATGGAACAGGGGTTCCCAGCCTTTTTAATACTGTGGACTCCCGCCGTTAACTGAGGGGTCCGTGAACCCCAGTTTGGGAACCCGTGCTCTTCAACAATAACCGTAACAGAATCAGTGACAGCCCACACCAACTTGGGTGTTCAAGCAGGGTGTAGAAGACAACAAAAAGCAAAGAAATAATAATAAATAAATAAGCAATAAATATCGAGAACTTGAGATGAAGAGTCCTTGAAAGTGAGTCCATAGGTTGTGGGAACATTTCAGTGATGGGGAGAGTGAAGTTATCTCCACTGGTTCAAGAGCCAGGTGGCTGAGGGGTAATAACTGTTCCTGAACCTGGTGGTGTGGGTCCTGAGGCTCCTGTACCTCCTTCCTGATGGTTGAGGGGTAATAATTGTTCCTGAACCTGGTGGTGTGGGTCCTGAGGCTCCTGTACCTCCTTCCTGATGGTTGAGGGGTAATAACTGTTCCTGAACTTGGTAGTGTGGGTCCTGAGGCTCCTGTACCTCCCTCATGATGGTTGAGGGGTAATAACTGTTCCTGAACCTGGTGGTGTGGGTCCTGAGGCTCCTGTACCTCCTTCCTGGTGGTTGAGGGGTAATAATTGTTCCTGAACCTGGTGGTGTGGGTCCTGAGGCTCCTGTACCTCCTTCCTGATGGTTGAGGGGTAATAATTGTTCCTGAACCTGGTGGTGTGGGTCCTGAGGCTCCTGTACCTCCTTCCTGATGGCTGAGGGGTAATAACTGTCCCTGAACCTGGTGGTGTGGGTCCTGAGGCTCCTGTACCTCCTTCCTGATGGTTGAGGGGTAATAACTGTTCCTGAACCTGGTGGTGTGGGTCCTGAGGCTCCTGTACCTCCTTCCTGATGGTTGAGGGGTAATAACTGTTCCTAACCTGGTGGTGTGGGTCCTGAGGCTCCTGTACCTCCTTCCTGATGGTTGAGGGGTAATAACTGTTCCTGAACCTGGTGGTGTGGGTCCTGAGGCTCCTGTACCTCCTTCCTGATGGTTGAGGGGTAATAACTGTTCCTGAACCTGGTGGTGTGGGACCTGAGGCTCCTGTATTTTCTTCCTAATGTGAGAAGGGAGCATGCCCTGGGGAGGGTTTTTAATCTTTAAAGTTCAGCCAATCTCGCCGAGCGGTGGTCTGGACGAACTAACGTTGAATCCTTCATTTCAGGCCCTTCAACGGGAACCGAAAAACAAGAACTGTCTGGTGGCTCGATCCCACTGCTTCCTGTTGATGGGGAACACTGCTGCGGCCTTGAGCGATGCTGAGGCCTCCCAGGCGGAGAGTAAGGATTTCCCCAAGGTAACCCTCCTGCAATAAGTTATTCAGTTGATTCCCTCTCCTTTGTAGCAGTGAGGTTGCGGATGGTATTAAACAGGAGATTAGAAATGTGTGCAATAAAGGAACAGCAGTTATAATGGGTGACTTCAATCTACATATAGATTGGGTGAACCAAATTGGGTAGGGTGCTGAGGAAGAGGATTTCTTGGAAAATATGCGGGATAGTTTTCTGAACCAACATGTCGAGGAGCCAACTAGAGAGCAGGCCATCCTGGACTGGGTATTGAGCAATGAGGAAGGGTTAATTAGCAATCTTGTCGTGAGAGGCCCCTTGGGTAAGAGTGACCATAATATGGTGGAATTCTTCATTAAGATGGAGAGTGACATAGTTAATTCAGAAACAAAGGTTCTGAATTTAAAGAGGGGTAACTTTGAAGGTATGAGACGTGAATTAGCTAAGATAGACTGGCAAATGACACTTAAAGGGTTGACGGTGGATATGCAATGGCAAGCATTTAAAGATCGCATGGATGAACTACAACAAGTCCTGACGAAGGGTCTCGGCCTGAAATGTCGACTGTACCTCTTCCTAGAGATGCTGCCTGGCCTGCTGCGTTCACCAGCAACTTTGATGTGTGTTGCTTGAATTTCCAGCATCTGCAGAATTCCTGTTGTTTACAACAATTGTTCATCCAGGTTTGGCAAAAGAATAAATCAAGGAAGGTAGTGCACCCGTGGCTGACAAGGGAAATTGGAGATAGTATCAATTCCAAAGAAGAAACATACAAATTAGCCAGAAAAAGTGGCTCACCTGAGGACTGGGAGAAATTCAGAGTCCAGCAGAGGAGGACAAAGGGCTTAATTAGGAAGGGGAAAAAAGATTATGAGAGAAAGCTGGCAGGGAACATAAAAACTGACTATGAAAGCTTTTATAGATATGTGAAAAGAAAAAGATTGGTTAAGACAAATGTAGGTCCCTTACAGTCAGAAACAGGTGAATTGATCATGGGGAACAAGGACATTGCAGACCAATTGAATAACTACTTTGGTTCTGTCTTCACTAAGGAGGACATAAATAATCTTCCGGAAATAGTAGGGGATCGAGGGTCTAGTGAGATGGAGGAACTGAGGGAAATACATGTTAATAGGGAAGTGGTGTTAGGTAAATTGAAGGGATTGAAGGCAGATAAATCCCCAGGGCCAGATGGTCTGCATCCCAGAATGCTTAAGGAAGTAGCCCAAGAAATAGTGGATGCATTAGTGATAATTTTTCAAAACTCTTTAGATTCTGGATTAGTTCTTGAGGATTGGAGGGTGGCTAATGTAACCTTGCTTTTTAAAAAAGGAGGGAGAGAGAAACCGGGGATTTATAGACCGGTTAGCCTAACGTCGGTGGTGGGGAAAATGCTAGAGTCAGTTATCAAAGATGTGATAACAGCACATTTGGAAAGCGGTGAAATCATCGGACAAAGTCAGCATGGATTTGTGAAAGGAAAATCATGTCTGACGAATCTCATAGAATTTTTTGAGGATGTAACTAGTAGAGTGGATGGGGAGAACCAGTGGATGTGGTATATTTGGATTTTCAAAAGGCTTTTGACTAGGTCCCACACGGGAAATTAGTGTGCAAACTTAAAGCACATGGTATTGGGGGTAAGGTATTGATGTGGATGGAGAATTGGTTGGCAGACAGGAAGCAAAGAGTGGGAATAAACAGGACCTTTTCAGAATGACAGGCAGTGACTAATGGGGTACCGCAAGGCTCAGTGCTGGGACCCCAGTTGTTTACAATATATATTAATGACTTAGACGAGGGAATTAAATGCAGCATCTCCAAGTTTGCGGATGACACGAAGCTGGGTGGCAGTGTTAGCTGTGAGGAGGATGCTAAGAGGATGCAGGGTGACTTGGATAGGTTAGGTGAGTGGGCAAATTCATGGCAGATGCAATTTAATGTGGATAAATGTGAGGTTATCCACTTTGGTGGCAAGAACAGGAAAACAGATTATTATCTGAATGGTGGCCGATTAGGAAAAGGGGAGGTGCAACGAGACCTGGGTGTCATTATACACCAGTCATTGAAAGTGGGCATGCAGGTACAGCAGGCGGTGAAAAAGGCGAATGGTATGCTGGCATTTATAGCAAGAAGATTCGAGTACAGGAGCAGGGAGGTAATATTGCAGTTGTACAAGGCCTTGGTGAGACCACTCCTGGAGTATTGTGTGCAGTTTTGGTCCCCTAATCTGAGGAAAGACATCCTTGCCATAGAGGGAGTACAAAGAAGGTTCACCAGATTGATTCCTGGGATGGCAGGACTTTCATATGATGAAAGACTGGATCGACTAGGCTTATACTCATTGGAATTTAGAAGATTGAGGGGGGATCTTATTGAAACGTATAAAATCCTAAAGGGATTGGACAGGCTAAATGCAGGAAGATTGTTCCCAATGTTGGGGAAGTCCAGAACGAGGGGTCACAGTTTGAGGATAAAGGGGAAGCCTTTTAGGACCAAGATGAGGAAAAACTTCTTCACACAGAGAGTGGTGAATCTGTGGAATTCTCTGCCACAGGAAACAGTTGAGGCCAGTTCATTGGCTATATTTAAGAGGGAGTTAGATATGGCCCTTGTGGCTAAAGGGATCAGGGGGTATGGAGGGAAGGCTGGTACAGGGTTCTGAGTTGGATGATCAGTCATGATCATACTGAATGGCGGTGCAGGCTCGAAGGGCCGAATGGCCTACTCCTGCACCTATTTTCTATGTTTCTATGTTTCTTTGTCACTGTGCTCTGGAATCTGCAGCAAGACAGGGGTCAGTATAATGTCCAGGCTTGAATAGTTTTGCAAGGTTTCAAATACATTTATTATCAAAGCCTGTATGCTGACCCTTGTCTTCCCCACCGACAACCCCGAAACAAAGAACAACCGTTCAGAGAGGAAAAAAAACATCAAACCCGCGCCCCCACCCAACGTGTAAAACAAAAAAGAATTGCGCGAGGAACGAAACAGCAAATCGGAAGGCACGTTTCAGCTCAGCCCGGAGTCCGTGGCCCGCAGGCTGCCCCCGATCCGCAAGGCCTCGGAAGAGTGGCCTAGGAAAAGGAGCGGGATCGGGGCACCGGCTGCTCGTCGTAACGTAACCGCGAGCCCAGGACGCAAAGTGATTTGGTTAAACCTCGCCCGGGCACCAACCTCCGGCGACAGCGAGGGGGTTGTGGGGGGGGAGACAGGGAGAGAGGGAGGGAGAGAGAGGGAGATAGAAGGAGGGGAGAGGGTGCGAAGGGAGGGGTGGGAGACGGAGAGGGAGAGGGAGACAGAAAGGGAAGGAGAGGGAAGGAGAGGGAGGGAGAGAGAGAGAAATGGGAAGGAGGGAGAGAGAGATAGAAAGAGAGTGGGAGGGAGGGAGAGAGAGGGAGATGAGGGAAGAGAAGAGAGAGGGGGGAGGGAGAGAGAGAGAGCGTATTGGAGTTGACAGATAGAGTGCGGTCAGCCTGGGAAATAAAGGTCTTTCAAGAAATTCTGGTTCTGATTCTGACAGTGCTTTTGTCTACATCAATGTTTGGCTGAAGCAAATATTTACTCCAAATATTGGCTAAAGGAGAAGGGAACTTCCATAAGTATTAAAAACGCAAACAGGAGGAAATCTGCAGATGCTGGAAATTCAAGCAACACACATCAAAGTTGCTGGTGAACGCAGCAGGCCAGGCAGCATCTCTAGGAGGAGGTACAGTCGCCGTTTCGGGCCGAGTCCCTTTGTCAGGTGTTGTTCCATAAGTATTACCTGCCCAGAGCTCGCAATTCAAGCAGGTTCAAGAATTCGCGCAGCCTAGCTTAGGCAGACAATGCCCGGGGTTCAGAATCCGTTTCACTACCACTGACGAGTTCCAAACCTGAAGCTTCGTTTATCGTCAAAGAAAGCATAAGCTACCCAGCCTCGAGAGTTGCTTGCTCGCTCACAGCTTGCCACAGAGCGAGAAAGCCCGAAAGGACCCAATGGAAGAAAAGAAAAGAATAAAACTGAAAATAGATGATTTTGAGAAAAGATGGGGTTCATTTGCTCGTTATTATCATTTGAGTTAATTGATGGATTCTCCACGATCTAATTGTAAATTTTTTGGTACTTTTTTCTTGCTGGCGGTTTGATGTTTATCTTTAGAAGCTTTGTGTATGAGGCATGGATCCGGGGTTGAACACCTAATGGGGTTTTGCTCTTTCCCCACTTTTCTTCCTCCTTCTGTCTGCGTTAGATGTGGGACTTCTGAGAGACTTCGAACTTTTTTACTGTGCTCATGGCCTGTTCTTCATCAAGTTATGGTATTGTTGCACTGTTGTAACCATATGTTATAATTATGTGGTTTTGTTAGTTTTTTCAGTCTTGGTCTGTCCTGTGTTTTGTGATATCACACCGGAGGAAATATTGTATCACTTCTTAATGCATGCATTACTAAATGACAATAAAAGAGGACTGCGTGTCCTCATAATCTAATCTAATCTTGTTTAGTAGGGGTTTTCTTTTCATCACAAAATTTTTTCAATCTTTATATAATGTTTTTTTTCTTGATACATTGTAAGTGCTGTTTACTTCAATGTGCTCCTGTTTATCTTGGATAAAAATAAAAAAAAAAGATTTGAAAAGAACAGAAAACTGAAAACAGAAGAGCAGCACCCGATGCGTGAAAGGAAGTGGGGGGGCGGGGGAACCAGAATTATAAACTGTGCAAGGAATTGAAGCGAACGACAGCGTTCCAAAGTCGGGTCCTGCGATCCGAGCCTCGGGGCGGCCCCCGAGAAAGCCGTACTTTCTTCGCAGTTGGACTTAGAGGACGGGTCCCCTGAAATAATAACAGCGAGGAATTTAAAGTGGGTGACCTTCTTCCCCCTTCTGATTCCACCCCCCCCCCCGCCATCGATGAGGACCCCTGGTTTCCTCCTCCTGAGGTCAGTAAAGAAATGCAGTGGAATTTTATGAAACACTATCAGAAGCCGGCGCCAGTTCTCTAGGAGAGCAACCTGGTGTGACCTTCTGCAACTTCAAGGCGTGAAACTGGCTGAAAGGAAGACGCGGGAGTCCGGGAATGCAGGTCTAACTTTGCGCCTACTTGAAGTCAAGAGCCACGCACCTATCAGGTGGTTACGGGCATGTAATTCACGTATTTCGATTAGATTAGATTATGAGGACACGCAGTCCTCTTTTATTGTCATTTAGTAATGCATGCATTAAGAAATGATACAATGTTCCTCCAGTGTGATATCACAGAAACACAGGACAGACCAAGACTAGAAAAAATGACAAAAACCACATAATTATAACATATAGTTACAACAGCCCAAAGCAATATCGTAATTTGATAAAGAACAGACCATGAGCACAGTAAAATGACTCAAAGTCTCTCCAAAGTCCCATGATCTTACGCAGACTGTAGAAGGGAGAAACTCTCCCTGCCATGAGCCTCCAGCGCCGCAAACTTGCCGATGCAGCATCCTGGAAGCACCCGACCACAGTCCGATTCTGAGTCCGTCCGAAAACTCCGAGCCTCCGACCAGCCCTCCAACACCGAGCACCGAGCACCATCTCTGCCGAGCGCTTTGACCCCGGTCCCAGCAACAGGCAACAGGCAAAGCCGAGGATTCGGGGCCTCCCCCTCCGGAGATTCTCGATCGCACAGTAGCAGCGGCAGCGAAGCAGGAATTTCAGAAGTTTCTCCAGATGTTCCTCCGTGCTTCTCAACATCCGTCTCCATCAAATCAGGATTGTGCACGGTTCCCTACTTAACAAATACCGATATCATTCACCGGAGAGGCCGCGCGCGCTGCATCGTGTCACCATCTTCTCCTCCATTTGTACGTATAACCTGTAATGAGTTATTCAGATGAACAAGAGTGCTTAATCAAATGATATACATATACACACGAGATTACTCAAGTATTACTGCAATATTAAATCTACCACACACCGCTAATCCACTCCTTTGGTTTCGCCCCGCGGGTCTGCAACTTTTTGCCTACGTCCAGATTTATCTGCCACCTGTACTTCAAAACAGACAGAGGACTGCGTCATTGGCGCTGACAGGCAGCACTACCCAAGGATGTGCTGGGGGCGGCCCACGAGCGTGCCCACCGCATTCAGCGGGACCAAGGCGACCAGGCCGAAACAAGCCCCTTCCTACCCCACTCGCGCTCACAGACAGGCCTCCAGCTGCAGGGCGGGCTGCCTCTCTGACCTCGGACTCTCAGACTCGCAGACATCGGGCCTACGACCTCCGGTCCTTTTGGCCTGAACTCACAGAGATCCGGTCCACAACCTCCAGTCCCTGACATTGGGCCTGTGATCTCCAATCCCTGGGCCTGAACTCGCAGACATCAGGCCTATAGTTTCAGGTGTTAGGGCCTACAACCTGCAGTCCCTGGGCCTGTACTCACAGGCATCAGGCTTACAACCTCCAGGCCCTGGGCCTGAACTGAGAGACATCGGGCCTACAACCTCCAGTCCTTGTGCCTGAACTTGCAGGCATTGGGCCTGCAACCTCCAGTTCCTTGGCTTGAACTCACAGATATCGGGCCTACAACCTCCAATCCTTTGGCCTGAACTCGCAGACCTCGGGCCTAGAACCTCCAGTCTCTGGGCCTGAACTCGCAGATGTCGGGCCTCTGGACAAGCTGACCCAGGGCCTTCGACCTTAGGGGCTCTCTTTCCGGACTGAACCTATTTCATCTTTGAAAGCCTTGTGATAATCTACTCTCAAACCACATTTTGGCTTTTTCAAACCAGATCACTGGCTGTTTTGAAAAATTACAGCTCATGTTGGATTTTCTCTTCTTGGTCACTCGCTCCAGGCTGAGTTTAAATCCAGAATCCCTTTACGTAATGTTTTAAATAATTCAAATAATGAAATCCCCCAGATTATCGTGAACGTCCTGCAAATTACAGTGGCATGCAAAAGTTTGGGCACCCTTGGTCAAAATTTCTGTTACTGTGAATAGCTGAGCCCAAAAGTTCTATTTTAACTTCATCAGTCCACAGGACTTGTTTCCAAAAGGCATCAGGCTTGTTTAGATGTTCCTTTGAACCTTTTGAATAGAATTTTTTGGCTGCAATGAGCAAAGGTATGTTTGGAGGAAAAAGGGAGCAGAATTTCATGAAAAGAACCCCTCTCCAACTGTTAAGCACGGGTGGATTGATCATGCTTTGGGCTTGTGTTGCAGCCAGTGGCACAGGGAACATTTCACTGGTAGAGGGAAGAATGAATTCAATTAAATACCAGCAAATTCTGGAAGCAAACATCACACTGTCTGTAAAAAAGCCGAAGGTGAAAAGAGGATGGCTTCTACAACAGGATAATGAACCTAAACACACCTCAAAATCCACAATGGACTACCTCAAGAGGCACAAGCTGAAGGTTTTGCCATGGCCCTCACAGTCCCCTGATCTAAACATCATCGAGAATCTGTGGATAGACCTCAAAAGAGCAGTGCATGCAAGACGGCCCAAGAATCTCGCAGAAATAGAAGACTTTTGCAAGGAAGAAGGGGCGAAAATCTCCCAAACAAGAATTGAAAGACTCTTAGCTGGCTGCAAAAAGCATTTCACACCAAAGTTGCTGGTGAATGCAGCAGGCCAGGCAGCATCTATCAGAAGAGGTACTGTCGACGTTTCGGACTGAGACCCTTCATCAGGACTAACTGAAAGAAGAGCTAGTGAGAGATTTTTCTTATCTCTTACTAGCTCTTCTTTCATTTAGTCCTGACGAAAGGTCTTGGCCTGAAACGTCGACTGTACCTCTTCCTAGAGATGCTGCCTGGCCTGCTGCATTCACCAGCAACTTTGAAGTGTGTTGCCTGAATTTTCAGCATCTGCAGAATTCCTCGTGTTTACAAAACACATTTACAAGCTGTGATACTTGCCAAAGGGGGTGTTACTAAGTACTGCCATGCAGGGTGCCCAAACTTTTGCTTCAGGCCCTTTTCTTTTTTTGTTATTTTGAAACTGTAAAAAGGTGGAAATAAAAAAGTTTTCTTGCTTAAAATATTAAAGAAATGTGTCATCTTTATTTTATGCCTTTTGGAAATCAGTTCATCTTTTACTCGCTCAGCTACTCACAGTGTCAGAAATTTTGACCGGGGTGCCCAAACTTTTGCATGCCACTGTATTCTGTTCAGTTCCGGTCACTTCATTCCGGTATGGAGGGAAATGTTTCAGGGACAGAGGCAGAGCAGCAATGGATGAAGCTTCTGGGGGCAATTTGGAAGGCACAGGATAGATACCCGCAAAGAAGAAGGGGCATTCTAAAGGGAGGACGAGGCAACTGTGGCTGACGAGGGAAGCCAAAGGCGGCACAAAGGCAGAAGAGAGGCCATAGATGATAATGGTTTTTGTCTGTCTCCATGGACAATGGAGTCAAACCTGGCTGATGGAGGTGTGGAGATCCTGAGATGCCCCAGTCGTCAAGAACCCCCTCTCGGCCTCACCAGTGTAGCCCAAAGGAAAGCTTATGAAGCAATACGTTTGGCACCAGCTTGTCTGCAGGAGCTGCTGGAAGGATTTTCAGTGACGTCCACTGGGGCTGCACTCCGGACTTGCTGTCTGGGTTCACTCCCGTAGTCTTCGTCTCTCCCCGAGGCTGCCCTCAAGACAGTGGGGCTCTTTCCCCATAGCTGGGGGTCTGGTTCACGAGCACCAGGGCGTGTCCGCACACTGGTGGGCCCGGCGTGCTACGTGTAGGGTCCGGACATTGTCCCCGTCCTCTGTAGTTCAGCCCGAGTCCGAAAGGATTTCAGTTTCCGTGAGTCGCCGGCGAGGAGGCACGACACGAGGCTTACCGTTGAAGAGGCTGCGTACTGACAGGGAGAGTCTTACACACTCAGCTCCCCTGTTTGCGAGACTGCCAGCCAGCGGTGGGAGCTGAAAGTGAGAGCGTCAGGCACTGCCCACTACACTGCCAGACTGGACGCGTCACAACAACCATCCTGACACCAGTTACCTCAACAACAAATGAAATACATTTGACGATAAGCTAGCCAGCAGCGTGAAAGACGGTACCATAATCTTTCTTTAGATATATAAAGAGTAAAAGATGGTTGCTGTGACGCGTCTGGTGTGGCGGTGTGGTGGGTGGTGCTTGTGGCTCTCACTTTCAGCTCCCAGCGCTGGCTAGCAGTCTTGCGAAAAGGTGAGCTGAGTGTGTAAGACTCTCCCTACCAGTACCCAGCCTCTGCAACAGCAAGTCTCGTGCTGTCCCTCCTTGCTGGCGACACATGGAAACTGAACTCTTTTCGGACTCGGGGTGAACGGCGGAGGACGGGGAGGAGGTCTGGCCCCTGCACAACGTAGCGCACAGCCCCACCGGCGTGTGGACACACCCCCCTGCTCGTGAACCAGATCCCCAGCTGGTGCCAAACGTATTGCTTCATCAGCTTTCCTTTGGACTGCACTGGTGAGGCCGAGAGGGGGGTCTTGACCAACTGGGCATCTCAGGATCTCCAGACCTTCCGCCCAGACTTGTGAAGATGATCATCATCGTCACCCACTGTCCTTCGAGACAGACGGATGCCAACCACCACCAACCAAAGAGTAACCAGAAAAGGCCCCTTTTATTCCCACTCACTGTTACCTGCCGGTCACCCATTCCTCTATCCATGCCAGTATCTTTCCTGTAACGCCATGGGATTTTATCTTGTTAAGCAGCCTCATGTGTGGCACCTTATCAAATACCTTCTGAAAATCCAAGTAAATGACAGCCACAGCCTCTCCTTTGTCCACCCTGCTTGTTACTTCCTCCAAGAACTCTAACAGATTTGTCAGGCAAGATTTCCCTTTACAGAAACTATGCTGACTTTGATATGTTTTATCATTAGTCTCCAAGTAACTCAAAACCTCGTGCTTAATAATAGACTCCAACACTTTCCCAACTACTGAGGTTAGGCTAACTGGCCTATAATTTCCTTTCTCTTGCCTTCCTCCCTTCTTAAAGAGTGGAGTGACGTTTGCAATCTTCCAGTCCTCCCGGACCATTCCAGAATCAAATGATTCTTGAAAGACCATGACCAAGTCATCTATATCTCCTCAGAAACCCCTCTCAGGACTCTGAGATGTAGTCCATCCTAAGACCTTTGAGTTTGCCTAGCACATTTTCCTTTGTAATAGCAATAACACTCACTCCTGCTCCCGGACACTCAGAAACCTCCGGCACACTGCTAGTGTCTTCCACAGTGAAGACTGATGCAAACTACCCATTAAGTTCATCTGCCAGTTCTTTGTTCCCCATTACTACCTCACCAGCATCATTTCCCAGTGGTCCAATATCAACTCTCGCCTCCCTTTTACTCTTTCTATAACTGAGAAAAACTTTTAGTATCCTGCTTTAAATTATTGGCTGGCTTGCCCTCGTGTTTCATCTTTTCCCTTCTTATAGCTTTTTTTGTTGGATTTTAAAAAGCTTCCCAATCATCCAACTTCCCACTCACTTTTGCGACCTTATATGCCCTTTCCTTGGCTTCTATGCAGTCCTTAACTTCCCTTGTCAGCTATGGTTGCCTACTCCTTCCATTTGAGAACTTCTTCCTCTGTGGGACATAACTATTCCTGCGCCTGTGAACTATCCGCAGAAGCTTCAGCCATCTTGGTTCTGCTGTCATCCCTCCAATCCACCTGGGCAAGCTCCTCTCTCTTGCCTCTGTAATTCCCTTTACTCCATTGTAATACTGATACATCTGATGAATGTTTCCCTTTATGACAGGTAATAAACACACTCTCAGGTCAGGAGGTCTAAACCTTTTGAATTGCTCACATTTCTGGACACCAAAATGTCAGTGGTCTGCCAGGGCAGTCACATGCTCCCCCCCCCCCCCCCGTCACTTCTCATTTGCGTGGCAGCACAAAAGCAGTTGTTTGGGGAAAAACTTGGATTGCTCTATAAAACGGTGGGAGGAGAGAGTGCAGCGCGCCGTGCGTGCGCAGCTCTCCGGTGAAAAATGATGTCGTATCCATTAGATAGGGGCCGTGGACAATTCTGATTTGATGGAGACAGATGTGAAAGCACAGAGGAACATCTGGAGAAATTTCTGAAACGCCAGTTCGCTGCTGTGGTTACTGCGCGGTCGGGAATCTTCCGGAGGGAAGGCCTCAAAATCCCCGGCTTTGCCTGCTGTTGGCGACCGAGGTTGAGGTCCAATTGCTCGGATAGAGATGGCGCTCAGTACTCAGTGTCGGAGGCTCGAAGTTTTCGGACGACTCAGAGTCGGACTGTGGTCGGGCATGGCAGGGAGAGTTTTCTTCCTTCTCCCGTCTGCGTGAGATGTGGGACATTTGAGAGACTTTGAACTTTTTTACTGTGCTCACGGCCTGTTCTTCATCAAGTTATGGTATTGTTGCACTGTTGTAACTATATATTACAATTATGTGGTTTTGTTAGTTTTTCAGTCTTGGTCTGTCCTGTGTTTTGTGATATCACACTGGAGGAAATATTGTATCATTTCTTAATGCATGTATTACTAAATGAAAATAAAAGAGGACTGTGTGTCTTCATAGTCTAAAACGTGTTGCGTGTTGGTAATACCAGAAGTGTTGGGGAACAGCAGTTCCTAGTCATAAAAATTGCATTAAAAAAACCCCACATGAATTTGGCATGTCTTTAAAAAGTTCTTGTGAGAAAATACAACCTAAAAGTTTCATGAATTTAATACCTATTATTACTTTATTTTGACTTACAAGTTACTTTGCTCCACTTTGCTGTAACTTGTAAGTTACAGAGTCTGGGTAGGGGACAAGCCCAAAATAGTGAAATTCTGGCACCTTCAAGTTTTTATCTCACTTAAAAAGTCAGAAAATATTACTTATGAAGCTTACTGGGAAAAAAAAAGTTTATGGTTACTATTGCCTAACTTTTAAAGCTACAGTACTTGTTTTTGCGAGAAAAAAAAACTTTTTTTTCCCCTTGAAAGTCTACCCCAGGGGCAGAAAAGTTACCCTAATTAAAGAACCACCAGGATACTGGTGGGCCAGATAGTGTTGCGGAAGCAGGCAGCCTGCAGGACTTAGGCCAAACGTGGACAAAGAAGTGGCAGATGGGATACAGTGTCGGGAAGTGTATGGTCACGCAATCTCAGATCATGAGGACGCGCAGTCCTCTTTCATTGTCATTTAGTAATGCATGCATTAAGAAATGATACAATATTTCCTCCAGTGTGATATCACAAAACACAGGACAGACCAAGACTGAAAAACTGACAAAAACCACATAATTATAACATATAGTTACAACAGTGCAACAATACCGAAACTTGATGAAGAACAGTCCATGAGCACAGTAAAAAAGTTCAAAGTCTCTCGAATGTCCCACATCTCACGCAGACGGGAGAAGGAAGAAAACTCTCCCTGCCATGCCCGACCACAGTCCGACTCTGAGTCGTCCGAAAACTTCGAGCCTCCGACCAGCCCTCCGATACCGAGTACCGAGCACCATCTCTGCCGAACGCTTCGACCTCAGCCTCGGTCACCAGCAGCAGGCAAAGCCGGGGATTTTGGGGCCTTCCCTCTGGAGATTCTCGATCGCACAGTAGCAGCGGCTGTGAACTGGGCATTTCAGAAATTTCTCCATATGTTCCTCTGTGCCTTCTCACATCTGTCTCCATCAAATCAGAATTGTCCACGGCCCCTATTTAACAGATACGATATCATTTCACCGGAGAGCTGCGTGTGCTGCGTCGTGCTGCCATCTTCTCCTCCCGCCTCGGAAGTCTGTCAGAAGGGGTGAACGTCAATTTGCAGGTTGAGTCAGCGGTGAGGAAGGCGAGTACAATGTTCGTACTCCGTTCGAGAGGACAAGAATACACAAGCAAGGATGTGATGCTGAGGTTTGGTCAGGCACTGGCCAGACTGCACTTGGAGTATTGCGAGCAGTTTCAGGCCCTTCACCTTATAAATGACCCGCTGACACTGGAAAGGGTTCAGAAGAGGCTCACGAAGACTGATTCTGGGATGCGAAGGCTTGTCGGGACGAGGAGCGTTAGGTGCCTCTGGGCCTGTACTCACTGGAACTCGGAAGGATGAGCAGGGCAGGATCTAATCGAAAGCTGTCGAGTGTCGGAAGGCCTCGGAAGAGCGGATGCGGAATTTGTTGGCCGCGGGCAGTCTTTGGAGGCCAAATCGCTGGGTGTAACTAAGGCAGAGGTTGATAGGTTCTTGATTGGTGAAAGGTTACCGGGAGACGGCAGGAGACTGGGGCTTGAGAGGGAAAATGGATAAGCCGTGATGAAATGGTGGAGCAGACTCGGCAGCTTAATTCCGCTCCAATATCTTATGGTCCTGTGGTCACAGCACACTGATTTTAGATGATGAGAACACTCAGTCCTCTTTTATTGTCATTTAGAAATGCATACATGCATTAAGAAATGATACAATGTTTCTCCGGAGTGATATCACAGAAAACAGGACAAACCAAAGACTAACACTGACAGAACTACATAATTATAACATATAGTTACAGCAGTGCAAAGCAATACCATAATTTGATGAAGAACAGACCATGGGCACGGTAAATAAAATCTCAAAAGTCCACGAGTCAATCGACTCCCGAGTCTCCGATAGCAGGCGGCAAAAAGGAGAAACTTCCTGCCATAAACCTCCAGGCACTGTCAACTTGCCGATGCCTTGGAAGCAGCCGACCACAGCCGACACTGAGTCCGTCCGTCTGAAAACTTCGAGCCTCCGACCAGCCTCGCCAATACAGCCTCCCGAGCGCCATCCTCTGCTGAGTGCCTTCAACCTCCCCTCGGCCGCTGAAACACGCAAAGCCGCGGATTTCGGGGCCTGCTGCTCTGAAGATTCCGGTTACCACACAGTAGCGGCGGCAGCGAAGCGGGCATTTCAGAAGTTTCTCCAGATGTTCCTCCGTACTCTCACATCCATCTCCATCAAATCAGGATTGTGCACGGTACCTGCTTGACAGACAACAGATATCATCACCGGAGAGGCCGCACGTGCTGCATCGCGCCACCATCTTCTCCTCCTCCTTATTAATATTATTATTAATATAATTAATATTAACAAATATTCTGCAGATGTACAAGCTGACATGGAGTACATTTATGACCTATAGTTAAATAGACAACAGTGTAATGCTACTGGTAATGTCGTAAATAATGGGTACTGGTGGCAACAGGGCATTCAGATGTTTCACAGCCTTGGGGGAAGAAGCTGTTACCCAGCCTAATGTTCTTGGGCTGCGGTACCTCCAGCCTGACAGTCGGAGGCCTCAGGGACCGTGGGACGGGCGAGAGGAGTCCCCTCGTGAGGGAAGAGAGGCAGACAGAGAGACAGAGCAGGACGATTCACTCGGCAGCCCTGACAATCTGTGGTGCCGGCTGTTCCACGAGAATACGGTTAGAACGGGAGTGGGGGGAGCTCCTCGCTCGCCCCAGTCTTCCTGGGCAGTGGAGCCCAATGCTTATTAAGGTCATCGGCAACACCTAAAGCTTCCAGACTGTGTGCACACACGTGTATTTTTTCTTCTTTGTTGTCGTTGTAGGGGCTTTATCGAAAGGCCGAGAGCCTGTACGCCAAGGGCGAGTTTGAGCTGGCCTTGATGTACTATCACCGTGGGCACAAACTCCGCCCGGACGACCGCCTGTTCCGGCTGGGAATCCAGAAAGCCCAGGAGGCCATTGCCAACTCGGTCGGCAGTAAGTACCGCTCGTTGGGGGGGGGGCAGGGTCGGGGAGTTAGCCGGCTCAACTCGTCCCCCAGGGTTCAAGTGTAATCGTCATTCAACCACGCAGGCGAACGTGGCCGAGCGAGACAGCGTTCCCCCGGGGCTTAGGGTGCAAAAACACCGACAGTCACACACAGCGCGTATAATTATGAAAGCAGGAAACATTATCGTGATCGTCATCGTCATCCTGCACCATGTTGCATGACATCATCATTATGCGCCACGTCGTATGACGAGGGTGGTCACGGTCTTTCCACGACCATGACTGTTCTTGGAAAATTTTCCTACAGAAGTGCTTTGTCATCGTGTTCTTCTGGGCAGTGACTTTACAAGATGGGTGACCCCCAGCCATTATCGATACTCTTCAGAGATTGTCTGCCTGGCGTCACTGGTCACATCACCAGGACTTGTGATCTGCACCGGCTGCTCGTACGACCGTCCACCACCTGATCCCACAGTTTCACCTGACCCTGATCGGGGGGCTAAGCAGGTGCTGCACCACGCCCAAGGGTGACCCACAGGCTAGCGGAGAGAAGGAGCACCTCACACCGCAGGGAAACACACAGTTACAAATAATAACAATAAACAACTCTGGTGACATCTGTAGGGAGTTTGTACGGTCTCCCCGTGGAATGGCGTGCGTTCCCCTCCGGGTGCTCTGGTTTTCTCTCGTAGAGGGACTCGCGAGTCCTTGTGCAGATACGCCCTAAAGGTTAACTTGCAGGTAGGGTTGGTGGTGAGGAAGACAAATGCCATGTTAGTTGTCCACGAGCAGGTTATTTGCCCCCTGAGTAGGGTTAAATCGAGGGTTGCTGGGTGCCACAGCTTGAAGGGGGCAGAAGGACATATTCCATGCTGTATCAATCAATCAATCGATCAATAAATAGATAAACAGCCAGATAAATAAATACTATTGATGGTTGATTGTGCAGGGATGGAGTCAGATTGTCTTTCATCGAGTGAACAGTAGAGGACAGCACCAACGGGAGGGCAAGCCGCCAACCCAGTGTGGATCCCGGCCGCCATCAGCCGGCTGTGGCGTCCCCCTTCCCCGGCGGCTGCGGCAGGCGGGCTTGAAGGCCAGGGGCCTGGTTCGGCGCCCCGGCAGAGGCCACGCTGCTCCCCCCGGGCTGCTGGCGCTCCCGCCACGAGCCGGCGAACCAGGCTCAGCGATATCACGCAGGGCCGGTGTCCAGCGATGGCCACGAAGGTGCCCGAGCCAATCAGTTGCTGGATCGCATGCCACCCCTGACCAGCCCGGATGGCGGATAATTTGCCTTAACTGAGATAGCCCTATTTGCCAGTTTTTGTTTTAAAGGGTCACAACTGTACCCGGCCTCGTAACTATATCACTTCCTTTACTCACAATCTCCAGTGTGAAAACGTTGCCCCCTTAGGTCCTTTTTAAATCTCTCCCTTCTCACTTCAGACCGGCAGTACTGTGTTGAAAAGTGCATGCAGCTCGGGTGCCTAAGACTTCTGCACCCAGCACTGTATTTGTCAGCGTGGAGCGGAAAGCGAACTTGTAAGTCTGGCGGGAGCAAAGGATGTTGGAAAAGGCAATTTGTTCCCCCTTTTCCCCAACATGATTCCCCTCTCCCTGCCCCACCCCCCCAATTCCCACTCCCAGTCCCCAGTCGAGACCCGTATCAGAATCAGGTTTATCATCACTCATGTACATCATGAAATTTGCCATTTTATTTTCAGGCAGCAGTACAATGCAACACATAAATTAACTGCGGTGCTGTGCGCAGAAGTCTCAGGCACCCTCGCTAAATATACCTGCCTGAGCCGGTAGGTTTGGACTCCCCAACGGCGGGGAGAAAGAAAGAAAGAAAGATTACTTCTATTTGGTACATGTGCCTGGAAACATAACAGCAGAGATGCATCACTTGAGCGAGCGAAGGCTTGTCTCTTTGGACTGAAGGAGGATGAGAGGCTTTTTTGATAGGGGTGTCCAAGATCATCAACAGCAAAGTGGCAAACCATTTTCTCAGGGTGGTACGAGGGGGCATAACTTTAAGGGGTTTGGAGGGAAGTTTAGGAGGAGCCGGAGAGTGGTGGATAGTTAGCTCACAGTCTATAGTTCAGGTTAGTTTATGAAGACACGCAGTCCTCTTTTATTGTCATTTAGTAATACATGCATTAAGAAATGATACAATATTCCTCCGGTGTGATATCACAAAACACAAGACAGACCAAGACCAAAAAAACTGACAAAACCACATAATTATAACATATAGTTACAACAGTGCAACAATACCATAACTTGATGAAGAAGTCCATGAGCACAGTAAAAAAGTTCAAAGTCTCTCAAATGTCCCACATCTCACGCAGACGGGAGAAGGAAGAAAAACTCTCCCTGCCATACACGACCACTATCCGTCTCTGAGTCATCCGAAAACTTCGAGCTCTGATCAGCTCTCTGACACCAAGTACTGAGCGCCATCTCTGTCCGATCGATTCGACCCCAATCTCGGTCGCCAACAGCAGGCAAAGCCGGGGATTTTGAGGCCATCCCTCTGGAAGATTCCTGATGGTGCAGTAGCAGCGGCAGCGAACGAGCGTTTCAGAAATTTCTCCAGATGTTCCTCTGTGCTTTCACGTCCATCTCCATTAATTGATTTATTGATTTGTTTAATTGATAGTCGGCCGTACGTGAAAACTCGTGAGTACAGCCAAACGACGCGGTGTTACTCTGGGGCTGAAACACAGTACAAGGTGCAGATAGCCCATGAAAGTTATAGGTAAAGTACAGTCACACACACACACACAAAAAGTCACCGAAGTCCCTGATTCCATGAACATTGCAGCAGTCTGCAGTCGACCTTAATGGGGCAGCCTCGACTCCAGCTTGGACACCGCGCCACACCGCCTCCGGGGGGCCTCTGACGACTCTCACCGCTGAAAAAAAGGGTGGCACTGCGGCTTGAGGCCCGGTCCTTGCTACGGCTGAGGCTGCACGGCTTCCCCGCCACCCTCCGGTCAGCCCGTGATAGGGAGTTGCAGCCTTCCGTGTCGACGATGTCCAGCAGGGTGCTGCAATGATAGTGGCTACCGCTCGCTGTCACACTGCACGCCATCTTCGCGCCCCAACGCCTCTCTGTCGGACGGGCGGAATGACCCGCCAGGCGTGGCGGGAGAGGCAGACGCACTGGGAACGTTTTCAGAGACTCTTCGGTAGGACGGATGACGCAAAAAATGGAGGGTGATGTCAGAAGGAAGGGTTAGATTGATCTTAAGAGAATGTTAAAGGGTTAGCACAGCATCGCAGGCCGAAGGGCCTACAGTGCTGCTCAATGTTCTAAAGAGGAATATTTAATTTTGTTCACATAGGTCCCTCCTTAGTGAGGCTGGATACGAAAGGTGACCTGTCCTTTTTCTACAGAAAGGAGGAGGTGAGTCACTTCATTGAAGCTTTGGGGGGGATCGAACGCTTTACTGAGTTGTGGGACATAGGAAACAGGAGCAGGGGTCGGCCATCCGGCCCGCCGAGCCTGCTCCGCCAATCAATGAGATCATGGCTGACTTGGCCGTCTCCAGCCAACTGCCTTTCTCCCCCGTAACCCTTAAGTCCCCGACTACGTGGGAGATGAAACAAACTCCGAATTCAGACGCGGAAAATATTGTCCCCGGCCTCGGCGACCTCGTCACGCACCTTCCACTGAACGCCTGGAGGCCGGCGTTCCGATTGGGAACGCTGCCCTGTAGAAAGAAGATGAGGAATTTCTTCGGCCAGAGGCTGGTGAATCTGTGGAATTCGTCACCGCAGACGGCCATGGAGGCCAAGTCATTGGGTGTATTTAAAGCGGGGGTTCTGGATTAGTCGGGGCGTCAAAGGTTACGGGGAGAAGGCCGGAGTAGTTATATCAAATAGGTGGTGTAAAATTAGAAATTAAACAAAAAATGTAGTGAGGTAGTGTTCATGGGTTGAATGTCCATTCCGAAATCGGATGGCAGAGGGGAAGAAGCTGTTCCTGAATCGTTGAGTGTGTGTCTTCAGGCTCCTGTACCTCCTCCCTGATGGCAGAGGGGAAGAAGCTGTTCCTGAATCATTGAGTGTGTGTTTTCAGGCTCCTGTACCTCCTCCCTGATGGCGGAGGGGAAGAAGCTGTTCCTGAATCGTTGAGTGTGTGTCTTCAGGCTCCTGTACCTCCTCCCTGATGGCAGAGGGGAAGAAGCTGTTCCTGAATCATTGAGTGTGTGCCTTCAGGCTCCTGTACCTCCTCCCTGATGGCAGAGGGGAAGAAGCTGTTCCTGAATCGCTGAGTGTGTGTCTTCAGGCTCCTGTACCTCCTCCCTGATGACAGAGGGGAAGAAGCTGTTCCTGAATCATTGAGTGTGTGTTTTCAGGCTCCTGTACCTCCTCCCTGATGGCAGAGGGGAAGAAGCTGTTCCTGAATCGTTGAGTGTGTGTTTTCAGGCTCCTGTACCTCCTCCCTGATGGCAGAGGGGAAGAAGCTGTTCCTGAATCGTTGAGTGTGTGTCTTCAGGCTCCTGTACCTCCTCCCTGATGGCAGAGGGGAAGAAGCTGTTCCTGAATCGTTGAGTGTGTGCCTTCAGGCTCCTGTACCTCCTCCCTGATGGCAGAGGGGAAGAAGCTGTTCCTGAATCGTTGAGTGTGTGTCTTCAGGCTCCTGTACCTCCTCCCTGATGGCAGGGGGGAAGGAGCTGTTCCTGAATCGTTGAGTGTGTGTCTTCAGGCTCCTGTACCTCCTCCCTGATGGCAGAGGGAAAGGAGCTGTTCCTGAATCGTTGAGTGTGTGTCTTCAGGCTCCTGTACCTCCTCCCTGATGGTAACAATGAGAAGAGGGCACGTCCTGGGTGACGGGCGTCCTTAATGATGGACGCTGCCTTTCTGAGACACCGCTCCTGGAAGACGTCCAGGACGCCGGGGAGGCCGATGCCCGTGACGGAACTGGCCGAGTTTACAACCTTCTGCAGCTTTTTTCCGATCCTGCGCAGTATTCACCACAACACCCCCCCTCCCCCCAGGTCGGTGACGCAGCCAGTTGAGGTTGGAGGGAAGGGCGAAGGAAGAGGTAAGAGTGGGGAGAAAGGGAATGGTGAGGAACATGGGAGGAAATTGGAGATTGCTGATATGGAGAGCAGGAGGAGGAGAGGAAGATTGGATATAGAACAGTGCAGGCCCTTCGGCCCACAATGCTGTGCTGACCCTTTAACCTACTCCAAGACCAATCTCACCCTTCCCTCCCACGTAACCCTCCGTTTTTCGATCACCCACGTCCCTATCTAAGAGTGATCTGCCTTTTCCTCCATCCTTGGCAGGGACAATTTCCTCCCCCCCCAACACACACACTTATTTCCAATCACCCTAAAATTATGCCCCGCTTGTATTAGCCATTTCTGCCCTGGGAAAAAGTTTCCGGCTGCCCCCATTTGCTTTCCTCCGCCATCTTCTTGTCAGCCCCCTTCTTAGGATATGGAGCATCACAGCACAGTACAGGCCCTTCGGCCGAGGCTGTTGTGCCAACCTTTTGACCCACTCTAAGACCGATCTGACCCTTCCCCCCCCTCACCCTCGCTCGCTGCCCATTACCCCGCTGGCTCTCCCGGCGGTGGCGAAGGTCCTCCGAATGTGGCGGTGTTCGGGGCTTCCTTCATCGTGTCGGTAGCCTCCTCTCGGTTCTCACCGCTGTGCCGGCTGGAGACTCAGGAATACCATCACACTCAGATGTAGGATTCCTCACTGCTGTTTCCGTAACAATTGTGTTTGACCATCAGGGTTGTTAGCCCTGAGCTGAACCCCCCACCCCCCCGAACCCGGAGGGCCAGCGGACCGCTCTCAGTCTGACCTCTACCCTTTGACCCTGTTTGGCACTGGGTGACCCGGCTGAGAGCCATAGCACAAGGCCCACAATAGCTCTCCGGGTCACTGAGGCACGCGAGCCTTCAAACCCTACGAGGAGGCTGTGCTCCCCTTGGATTCTCGCCCCCACCCCGACCCCTCCACCCTGCCCTCCATACTTCCTTCTCATCTCGTTGGAGATATTCTTGTGCCGACCCTGGAGCCGACTCTAAAGTCCACCGGACCCTTTCCCCCCTCTATTCTTCCATCATCGGTGGAGAGGGCATCTGAGAAGTGGGAGAAGATGGGGAAGGAGACAGAGGTGAGGGGTGAGGGGTGAAGGGGGAGGCTGAGTAGTTTCAGAATATAAACCGTTGTAACCCTCAGTTTCGGCCGGCGGTGTCTCTGGCCCCGCCGAACGTGTGGGCTCTGACGTGCAAAACCTCTTGTTTGTGTGGCAGCTGTGTGATCTGCTCCCCTGTTACGATCAGCACCACGAAACAACAGACAATACACCATATGCAACTAAACCATTTAGCTTTATAGTTCTTAATTTGACTACGGGGTTAGTAAAGTAAAACAAAAAGAAAAGGGTCCATTTTAATGAAACGGTCTAACGTGCAGAAGTTGGAGCTCACGGTTTCCCTTCCGTTGGTCCTCCATCGATTTCCGCGGGTTTTGTCGACTCCTGGACCCACTCCAAGTCCACTCCATCCTCCCGTCTACGACCTCCCATTCTAGCATCTTCTGTCTCCATTTTCCGCCGTACAAAAGACCCAGATCACCTCGGTCTCGGGCACACAACAAGAAAAGAGTGCTCCCTTCATTGGACATGCTCCCGTTATCTCCAGCCAAAACCCAAACACTGCTGCGACAGAAAAACCATCACGCCAGCTGTGAAACCTTTCCCAGGGCGTTACACTGTTCGAAAAGCTTTCACTGGCATGTCAACCACACTCAGAACTCATGCTGTCGAGAATGAGGAGAGGTTAAGTGAGCGAGGGCCTTTCCTTCTGGGGCGAAAAAGGACGAGAAGTGACTTGATAGAGGCAAGGTGATCACAAACATAGTTCTTGTGCAGAGGTTTCCCAACGCAGGATCCACTGACCCCTTGCTTAATGTTATTGGTCTGTGGTATACTTAAAAAAAAAGTTAGCAACCCCTGATTCTACCACTGGCCAGAGATATTTCCCCAGGGCAGGAACGACTGATACTGTGAACTATTGTGTTCAGTTCTGGTTGCCTCATTTGAGGAAGGGTGTGAAAGCTTTAGAGAGGGTGCAGAGGAGATTCACCAGGATGCTGCCTGGATTAAAGAGGGTGCAGAGGAGATTCACCAGGATGCTGTCTGGATTAGAAAGTGTGCAGAGGAGAGTCACCAGGATGCTGCCTGGATTAGAGGGGGTGCAGAGGGAGATTCACCAGGATGCTGCCTGGATTAGAGAGGGTGCAGAGGAGATTCACCAGGATGCTGCCTGGATTAGAGAGGGTGCAGAGGAGATTCATCAGGATGCTGCCTGGATTAGAGAGAGTGCAGAGGAGATTTACCAGGATGCTGCCTGGATTAAAGAGGGTGCAGAGGAGATTCACCAGGATGCTGTCTGGATTAGAAAGTGTGCAGAGGAGAGTCACCAGGATGCTGCCTGGATTAGAGGGGGTGCAGAGGGAGATTCACCAGGATGCTGCCTGGATTAGAGAGGGTGCAGAGGAGATTCACCAGGATGCTGCCTGGATTAGAGAGGGTGCAGAGGAGATTCATCAGGATGCTGCCTGGATTAGAGAGAGTGCAGAGGAGATTTACCAGAAAACTGGGGGGGGGGGGTGGGTTGTATGTGGGAGGGAAGGATTAGATTGACCCTAGAGTCCGTTAAAAATGTTGGCACAACTCTATCTCCGAGGAGGCACGCGGATGTGAGAAAAGATAGGTAGGGTGATGAGGGAGGGAAGGGTTAGACTGAACTTAGAGTAAGTGAAGAGGTCAGCACAACATTGTGGGCCTGTGCTGTAATGTTCGATGTATTTTTAAAATCTACTCATTTACGGGATGTGAGCATTTGTTGCCCATCCCGAGTTGCCCTTGAGAAGGTTCAAAGTAGGAGAAGATGGGGAAGGAGGTGGGCAATGGGGAGAAGATGGTGAATAGTTTCCTATCTAAGTCATTTCTTAACTAAGTCACAAGCGCCAAGGTACAGTGAAAATAAACTTTCATTAGAATGCCAGTGGTAAAGATAAGTACGTCAGGCGGGATCGTTAAGGCAAATGGCACATTTGTCTGTACGTTTCGATGTGATAAGGAGCCCTCGTCGGTCAGAGTCGACCATGGATGCTGCATCTGAGATCCACAAGCCAGGGCAGTACGATACGGACAGTGAGCTGCTGCCCGTGTGGCAGGCTCCCCCTCTCCACACAGCTGATGAACCCAAAGGAACGGCACAGACCGATACAGTTTGGCACCAGGAGTTGCCAGTCAGCGTTGAACTCGACGTAGGGACTCCAGCTCCGGACTTTTCCCTCGGGGTTCACTCCCAAAGCCGTCCCCGTGAGTGGGTACAGCCGCAAGACAGTGGGAGGTTTGAGATCAGAGTTTTCCTTCTCCTAGATGAGCTGACGAGCCCCATCTGCCCAGAGCGACTGGTTTTAAGGCGCCAGTGACCCACCTTTGCCCCTTCTCCTGTCAGCAGAAACGGTTCCGCCGGGTTTAGTAGCTAAACCACACGTGAAGGCCGGGAGCCGGACTTGGCTGTCAGAGGCTGTTTGAGACGCACTGGGAGGATTTAATAGGTCGTGGGAGCTTGTCCCCATTACCAATCCCGGTTAAAACAACCACAAGGAACCGGAACATTTAATAAGTAAACTTGACTCTTGAATTTTGAATCGAGTTAGTGCTAAAGGCAGACAAAAGTATGGATAGGGAGAGGATGTTTCCTATAGAGGGGGAGTCTAGGACCAGAGGGCACTGATAGAGTGGATGTGGAGAGGATTTTCCCTATAGTGGGGGAGTCTATGACCAGAGGACACAGATAGAGTGGATGTGGAGAGGATTTTCCCTATAGTGGGGGAGTCTATGACCAGAAGACACAGATAGAGTGGATGTGGAGAGGATGTTTCCGATAGTGGGGGAGTCGAGGACCAGAGGGCACAGATAGAGTGGATGTGGAGAGGATGTTTCCCATAGTGGGGGAGTCTAGGACCAGAGGACACAGATAGAGTAGATGTGGAGAGGATGTTTCCTATAGTGGGGGAGTCTAGGACCAGAGGACACAGATAGAGTGGATGTGGAGAGGATGTTTCCTGTAGTGGGGGAGTCTAGGACCAGAGGGCACAGAGTGGACTTGATGGGCTGAATGGCCTGATGATACTCCTGAGGCAGAACGCAGGATGGAGTGTGACCGAGACGGAGACAGTGCGGGTAGACGCTGCGTGGTGCTGGGGGTTTTGCTGTCTGTGGGACACAGCTCTCCTTCCGTCTCTCCACAAGAAAGTGGTCCCGAAAACAAAATCGCAGCTGCGGCGACAGAAGCTGAACCTGAAGCAGCCGCAGGCCAATCTGGACCAGGTGGAGCCCAAGACCAACCGGACGGTCAGAGTGCTGCTGGGCGAGCTGTACCGTGACAAGGAGTACCTGGAGAAGCTGCTACTGGACAAAGGTAATGGCTCCTCACCTCCCCCGCTCACCTGTCCGACAGCTTCTTCCCTCATCTCTCCGACAGAGCCTCCCCTCACCTCTCTGACCCCTCCTCCCCTCACCTGTCCAACACACCCTCCCCTCACCTGTCTGACAGAACCTCCCTCACCTCTCTGACACACCTTCCCCTCATCTGACTGACACCCCTCCCCTCACCTGTCCGACACACCCTCCCCTCATCTGTCCGACCCCTCCTCCCCCCACCTGTCCAACACACCTTATCCCCACCTGTCCAACACTCCCTCACCTCACCTGTCCAACACACCCTCCCCTCATCTGACCGACACCCTCCCCTCACCTGTCTGACGAAACCTCCCTCACCTCTCTGACACACCCTCCCCTCATCTGATTGACACCCCTCCCCTCACCTGTCCGACACACCCTCCCCTCATCTGTCCAACCCCTCCTCCCCTCACCTGTCCAACACACCCTCCCCTCATCTGACCGACACCCTCCCCTCTCCTGTCTGACACACCCCTCCCCTCACCTGTCCGACACACCCCTCCCCTCACCTGTCCAACACCCTTCCTCCCCTCACCTGTCTGACACCCCCTCCCTCACCTGTCCGACACCTCCTCCACTCACCTATTCGACACCCGCTCCCTCACCTGTCCGACAGAACCTCCCCTCACTTGTCCGACACCCTCTCTCCTCACCCGTCCGACACTCCCTCCCTCACCTGTCCGACACTCCGTCCCCTCACCTGTCCGACACACCCTACCCCCACATGTCTGACACACCCTCCCCTTACCTGTCCGACGCCTCCTCCCCTCACCTGTCCGACACCCCTCCTTCACCTGTTCGACACCCCTCCCTCACCTGTCCAACACCCCCTCCCTCACCTGTCCGACAGCCTCTCCCTTCACCAGTCCGACACCCGCTCCCTCACCTGTCTGACACTCCCTCCCTCACCTGTCTGACACCTCCTCCCCTCACCTGTCCAACACTCCCTCCCCTCACCTGTCCGACACCCCCTCCATCACCTGTCCAATACCCTCCTCTCTCACCTGTCCGACACCCTCCCCTCACCTGTCTGACACCCCTGTCTCACCTGTCCGACACATGCTCCACTCACCTGTTCGATACCTCCTCCCCTCACCTGACACCCCTCCCTCATCTGTCCGACACCCCCTCCGTCACCTGTCCTATCACAGCTATTCCCAGCATGGATTCCATGGACCACTCTTTTAACGCCAAAGCTTCATTCGGTTGGGAAGCCCCCACTCAGTCCATGCGTTAAGTTGAGTTGGGGGGGGGGATTTCAAAAGAGTTGTGAGGGGCAAGTGTTTTTTTACACAGGGAGCGGTGGGTGGCGGGAATGCGCTGCCTGGGGTGGTGGTCGGGTCAGATACCTTAGAGATGTTTAAAAGACGTTTCGATAGGCACGTGACTGTGAGGGCAGTGGAAGGATATGGACATTGTGTAGGCAGAAGCGATTAGTGTAGTTGGCCATTTGATCACTAATTTAATTGGTCCAGCACAACACTGTGGGCCGAAGGGCCTGTTCCTATGCTGTACTGTTCGATGGTGGGTAGCAGGGTGGAGATACGTCTCCACCAAAGGAGGCGTGAGGTGCTCCTTCCCTCTGCTGGCCTGCAGGTCACCCTTGGGCAAGGTGTAGCATCTGCTTAGCCCCCCGATCAGGGTCAGGTGAAACCATGGGAGCAGCCGGTGCAGATCACAAGTCCTGGTGATGTGACCACTGACGCCAGGCAGACAATCTCTGAAGAGCATTGATAATGTCTTGTGGTCACCCCGTCTTGTAAAGTCACCGCCCGGAAGAACGCGATGGCAAACCACTTCTGCAGATAAAATTTGCCAGGAACAATCATGGTCACCGTGGCCGCCCAGGTCATAATGACACGGCGCATAATGATGATGTCATACTACACAGCGTATAGTGATGATGTTCTGTGCTCTTATAAACCTCAGAAATCTCCCTTGTTTCCCTTCTCGGTGACGAACCCAGAGCTGATGAAGACGAACACGGAGTCCGGCGGGACGATCCAGGACCTGATCGCCGGCGGGATCTCGTTCCTGGACGCTCAGACTGAGTTCTGGCGGGAGCAGAAGCCCATCTTCGCCCGGGAGCGCGAGCGGCGGCTGAAGGAGCAGGAGTGGAAGAGCCACCGGCTGCCGACCCAGGAGACCGCCGTCGTCCTCAAGAGGGTCGTGGAGATCGACGCCTGTACGTGAGGTGGTGGGGGTGGGGCCGCTCGGGGCCGAACACGGGCCATCCCCCGCACTAAAGCCAGGCTTCAGGCTGTGATATAGTTGAGCAGCTTCCTCCAGAACAAAGATAGTACATACTCGAGGGGCCAAATGGCCTGATTCTTCTCGAATGCCTTTTAGCCCCTTCAGGGCGTAACATCCCAGGGCGTAGGCGCAGAATCAGGCTCTTTGCTCCGCCGTTCCATCATGGCTCACTTAATTTTCCTGTAGCCTTCGTCGACCTCACTCGTCAGGTCTGGTGGCTGGTTCGGGACCCAGGTTCGATGGAGGGGGGCGGTGCTGTGCGCGCGGAAACTCGCGCTGAGGTGCGCCACTGGCACCAGTGACCAGCGCAGCCCGGATCCAACGACGGGCGCCCACCGCGCTCCGCAGAACAACGCGGGCGGCAGTAAAAGAAACCTCCTCCCCCTCGCCCCGCGCCCGGCTCAATACCTCTCGCCCAGTTGCCCGCGCACCCGCAAACGCACCTCTGACCCCAGGACAAGGCCGCCTTCGGGCCTCCAGCCTCCAGCAGACTCGCGGCCTTGCGGACGTCCAGCCAGACCAACGCTCCCTCTGTCCTGTCCCTGACCGGGAGCACCAGACTGAGAAACAGTGACGCTCCCTAAGCAGTGAGGCTGATCAACACCCCCACCCACTGACCCAGTGGGTGATCGGGGTTGTGGAGGGGTGGGTCAGTGGGTGATTGTGGGTGTGGAGGGGTGGGTCAGTGGGTGATTGGGGGTGTGGAGGGGTGGGTCAGTGGGTGATTGGGGTTGTGGAGGGGTGGGTCAGTGGGTGATTGGGGGTGTGGGGGGGGTCAGTGGGTGATTGGTGGTGTGGAGGGGTGGGTCAGTGGGTGATTGGGGGTGTGGAGGGGTGGGTCAGTGGGTAATTGGGGGTGTGGAGGGGTAGGTCAGTGGGTGATTGGGGGTGTGGAGTGGTGGGTCAGTAGGTGATTGGGGGTGTGGAGGGGTGGGTCAGTGGATGATTGGGGTGTGGAGGGGTGGGTCAGTGGGTGATTGGGGGTGTGGAGGGGTGGGTCAGTGGGTGATTGGGAGTGTGGGGGGGGTCAGTGGGTGATTGGTGGTGTGGAGGGGTGGGTCAGTGGGTGATTGTGGGTGTGGACGGGTGGCTCAGTGGGTGATTGGGGGTGTGGAGGGGTGGGTCAGTGGGTGATTGGGGGTGTGGAGGGGTGGGTCAGTGGGTGTTTGCGGGTGTGGAGGGGTGGGTCAGTGGGTGATTGGTGGTGTGGAGGGGTGGGTCAGTGGGTGATTGGGGGTGTGGAGGGGTGGGTCAGTGGGTAATTGGGGGTGTGGAGGGGTAGGTCAGTGGGTGATTGGGGGTGTGGAGGGGTGGGTCAGTAGGTGATTGGGGGTGTGGAGGGGTGGGTCAGTGGATGATTGGGGTGTGGAGGGGTGGGTCAGTGGGTGATTGGGGGTGTGGAGGGGTGGGTCTGTGGGTGATTGGGGGTGTGGAGGGGTGGGTCAGTGGGTGATTGGGGGTGTGGGGGGGGTCAGTGGGTGATTGGTGGTGTGGAGGGGTGGGTCAGTGGGTGATTGTGGGTGTGGACGGGTGGGTCAGTGGGTGATTGGGGTTGTGGAGGGGTGGGTCAGTGGGTGATCGGGGGTGTGGAGGGGTGGGTCAGTGGGTGATTGGGTGTGTGGAGGGGTGGGTCAGAGGGTGATTGGGGGTGTGGAGGGGTGGGTCAGTGGGTGATTGGGGTTGTGGAGGGGTGGGTCAGTGGGTGATCGGGGGTGTGGAGGGGTGGGTCGGTGGGTGATTGAGGGTATGGAGGGGTGGGTCAGTGGGTGATGGGTGTGGAGGGGTGGGTCAGTGGGTGATTGGGGATGTGGAGAGGTGGGTCAGTGGGTGATCGGGGGTGTGGAGGGGTGGGTCGGTGGGTGATTGGGGGTGTGGAGGGGTGGGTCGGTGGGTGATTGGGGGTGTGGAGGGGTGGGTCGGTGGGTGATTGGGGGTGTGGAGGGGTGGGTCGGTGGGTGATTGGGGGTGTGGAGGGGTGGGTCGGTGGGTGATTGGGGGTATGGAGGGGTGGGTCAGTGGGTGATGGGTGTGGAGGGGTGGGTCAGTGGGTGATTGGGGGTGTGGAGGGGTGGGTCAGTGGGTGATTGGGGGTGTGGAGGGGTGGGTCAGTGGGTGATTGGGGGTGTGGAGGGGTGGGTCGGTGGGTGATTGAGGGTATGGAGGGGTGCGTCAGTGGGTGACTGAGGGTGTGGAGGGGGGGTCGGTGGGTGATTGGGGGTGTGGAGGGGTGGGTCAGTGGGTGATTGGGACTGTGGAGGTGTGGGTCGGTGGGTGATTGGGGGTGTGGAGGGGTGGGTCGGTGGGTGATTGGGGGTGTGGAGGGGTGGGTCGGTGGGTGATTGGGGGTGTGGAGGGGTGGGTCAGTGGGTGATTGGGACTGTGGAGGGGTGGGTCAGTGGGTGATTGGGGGTGTGGAGGGGTGGGTCAGTGGGTGATTGCGACTGTGGAAGTGTGGGTCAGTGGGTGATTGGGGGTGTGGAGGGGTGGGTCAGTGGGTGATTGGGGGTGTGGAGGGGTGGGTCAGTGGGTGATTGGGGGTGTGGAGGGGTGAGTCGGTGGGTGATTGGGGGTGTGGAGGGGTGGGTCGGTGGGTGATTGAGGGTGTGGAGGGGTGGGTCAGTGGGTGATTGGGGGTGTGGAGGGGTGGGTCAGTGGGTGGAGGTGTTGATCAGCCTCACTGCTTGGGCGAGAGTCACTGTTTTTGAGTCTGGTGGTCCTGGCGTGGATGCTGCGTAGCCTCCTCCCCGATGGGAGTGGGACAGACAGTCGGTGAGCATCCTTCATGATGTTACTGGCCCTTTACCGGCACCTTTCTGCGTCTATGTCCGTGACAGTAATGCGTTGGGCAGTTCTGACTCCCCGTTGTGGAGAATTCCTGCCCTCCGCAGTCCAGTGTCCGAACCGGGCGGTGATGCAGCTCGTCAGGGCGCCCCCTATTGGCTATTTGTGGAATGACGGACGCGCGGGTTCCCCTCTGCTCTGCCCCATCACAGTATCAGCAGAGTTAGCAGCGTATTAACCCCCCTCTCTACACCGTTCTATCAGCCTTCCCCAAACGCACAGAAAAGGGAAGGCACTGCGCGGGGGCAGGCAAGAGGGCAGACGGAGAACTGGAGAAGAGAGAAAGGGGAAGGGAGATAATTTACCTGAAGTTGGGAGAAATCGACGTTCACGCCATCAGGGTTGGAGGCTGCCCAGACGGAACGTGAGGCGTTGCTCCTCACCCTGGGGGTGGCCCCACCGTGGCAGGATAGGGGAACGGCGATAGAAATTGAGATTGCAAACATGAGGAAACCTGCAGATGCTGGAATTTCAAGCAACACACGTAAAAGTTGCTGGTGAACACAGCGGGCCAGGCAGCATCTCTAGGAAGAGGTACAGTCGACGTTTCGGGCTGAGACCCTTTGTCAGGACTAACTGAAGGAAGAGCTAGTAAGAGATTTGAAAGGGGGACGGGGAGGGGGAGATCTAAAATGATAGGAGAAGACAGGAGGGGGAGGGATGGAGCCAAGAGCTGGACAGGTGATTGGCAAAAGGGATATGGGAGGATCACGAGACAGGAGGCCCGGGGAGAAGGAAAAGGTGGAGGGGGCGGAAACCCAGAGGATGGGCAAGGGGTCAGAGGGACAGAGGGAGAAAAAGGAGAGAGAGAAAGAATGTGTGTATATAAATAAATAACGGATGGGGTATGAGGGGAGGTGGGGCATTAGCGGAAGTTAGAGAAGTCAATGTTCATGCCATCAGGTTGGAGGCTACCCAGACGGAATATAAGGTGTTGTTCCTCCAACCTGAGTGTGGCTTCATCTTTACAGTAGAGGAGGCCGTGGATAGACATGTCAGAAATGGAATGGGACATGGAATTAAAATATGTGGCCACTGGGAGATGACATATTCCGTCTGGGTAGCCTCCAACCTGATGGCATCAGCATTGACTTCTCAAACTTCCGCTAATGCCCACCTCCCCCTCGTACCCCATCTGTTATTTATTTATATACACACATTCTTTCTCTCTCTCTCTCCTTTTTCTCCCTCTGTCCCTCTGACTATACCCCTTGCCCATCCTCTGGGTTTTTCCCCCCCACTCCCTTTTCCTTCTCCCTGGACCTCCTGTACCATGATCCTCTCATATCCCCTTTCCAGCTCTTGGCTCCATCCCTCCCCCTCCTGTCTTCTCCTATCATTTTGGATCTCCCCCTCCCCCTCCAACTTTCAAATCTCTTACTAGCTTTTCCTTCAGTTAGTCCTGACGAAGGGTCTCAGCCCGAAACGTCGACTGTACCTCTTCCTAGAGATGCTGCCTGGCCTGCTGCGTTCACCAGCAACTTTTTTATGTGTGTCGATAGAAATTAAGATGGCCGGCTCTTTGCGGACAGAGCGGAGGCACATGATGAGGCGGTCCCACCAATGTAGTTAGTTTCCTCCGCACCGTCCCCCCGGTACTGGGACATTTGCTGCCGGTTATGGGTTTATCAGTGTCGCCTGTGTGCAGATTCCATGAAAAGCACAGGCAGTTCTCCGAGGTGGTGGAAGGGGAAAAACAAAATGAACAGTTACAGTTATGGCAAAAGTGCAGTGCGCAGAGACAGTAAGGCGCACAGGCTGCGAGATGGAGGGGCCATCTTTTGCGGACAAGAGGACCATTGGAAGGTCTGGTAACAGCAGGGCAGAAGGTATCCTTGAATCAGGCGTAAGAGCTTTTGATGGGAGGAGGGAAACACCTGCTTGTTAATGCAAATATCTAATCAGACAATCAAGGATGTGGATGCTATAGAGAGAGCGCAGAGGAGGTTTACAAGGACATTGCCTGGATCGGAGGGTGAGCCTTGTGACAACAGGTTGAGTGAACTCGGCCTTTTCTCCTTGTAGTGATGGAGGATGAGAGGTGACCTGATAGAGGTGTATGAGATGATGAGAGGCATTGATCGTGTGGATAGTCAGAGGCTTTTCCCCAGGGCTGAAATGGCTGGCACGAGAGGGCACAGTTTTAAGGTGCTGGGGAGTAGGTACAGAGGAGATGTCAGGGGTAAGTTTTTCACACAAAGGGTGGTGAGTGCGTGGAATGGGTTGCCAGTGGCAGTGGTGGGGGCGGATACGATAGGGTCTTTTAAGAGACTCTTAGATAGGTACAGGGGGCTTAGAAAAATAGAGGACTATTCAGCAGGGAAATTCTAGGCAGTTTCTAGAGTAAGTTACACGATTGGCACAACATTGTGGGCCGAAGGGCCTGTAATGTGCTGTAGATGTCTATGTTCTATGATCAATGACATTGGCAGCAGCTCAATGCGTTAGAGCATGCAGACACGGTCAAGAAGTTCAGCTGTTGTTCAGACCAAACAGCAGAACGGGGAAGAAATGTGATCTTAAGTGACTTTGACCGTGGAATGGTTGTTGGTGCCAGATGGGGTGGTTTGAGTATCTCAGAAACTGCTGATCTCCTGGGATTTTCACACACAGCAGTCTCTGGAGTTTACAGAGAATGGTACAAAAAATGAAAAAAAAGCATTCGGTGAGCAGCAGTTCTGCAGGACAAAAATGCCCTGTTAACGAGAGAGATCAGAGGAGAATGGCCAGACTGGTTCAAGCTGATAGGAAGGCGATAGTAACTCAAATAACCACACGTTACAACAGTGGTGTCGAACCTTAAAAGGGAGGGAGAGAGACGGGGAGAGAGTGAGGGAAGGAGAGGGAGGGAGGGGGAGAGAGATAGAGGTGGGGGGAAGAGAAAGAAGAGAGGGATAGAGAGGGGAGGGAGGGAGAGAAAGGGGAAGGAAAGAGAGAGGGAGGGAAAGGGGAGAAAGAGGGAGGGAAAGGGGAGAGAGGAGAGGAGGGAAAGAGTGAAGGGGAGAGGGAGAAAGGGAGGGGAGGGAGGGGGAGGAAGGGAGGGAGGAAGAGGAAAAGAAAAAGAACTGAAAATTGGTGGTTGAAGTTAATATTTGCTGTCCACCCCAACTCCATCCGGAATATGCCCCAGCAAAGGGGTTAATGTGAGACTGGACTCACCTTTGCTCTCTGCCTGCACAGTGTTTGCTGACGGCCGGGCCAGCGAGTGCATGCGGATGGCCACCGAGCTTCTGGACACGCTGAGAGGGTGGACGACGAGGGAGGTCCCCAGCAAGGTGGAGTTCCTCACCCACCTGTACAACACCATCGGAAACGCCCAGGTTGAGCTGGGAGACGTGGAGGGCGCCATGAAAAGCTACCAGAAGGACCTGCGCATCTCGAGGAAGTAGTGAGTGAGACACCGGCTGGTCTGCCTCGAGGCAGCCGCGCGCCGGAACGGAGGGGCGGGTTATTCGAGAGCATCCCCTCCCTCCCCCCCAACCCCCGCCCACCTCCCTTGTCCAGGCCAACGATGCCGTCACAGCTCGGGGCGTCGGAGTCTGGGGTTCAATTCTGGACCTCTGCAGTAAGCAAATCTGTATGAGCCTACCCGTGAGAGCATGCAGGTTTCCTCTGGGTGCTCTGGTTTCCTCCCACAGTCCAAAGGCGTACGGGTCGGCAGGTCAATTGGTCATTGTGAATTGTCCCGTGGTTTAGGCTGGGGTGAAGTCCGTGGGCTGTTGGGCTGGGCCAGGAGAATTTAGAATCAGGTTTATTATTGGCGGCATGTGTCAATAGACAATAGACAATAGGTGCAGGAGTAGGCCATTCGGCCTTTGAGCCAGCACCGCCATTCACTGTGATCATGGCTGATCATCCACAATCAGTACCCTTTTTCCTGCCTTCTCCCCATATCCCTTCACTCCGCTATCGTTAAGAGCTCTATCCATCTCTTTCTTGAAAGAATCCAGAGACTTGGCCTCCACTGCCTTCTGAGGCAGAGCATTCCACAGATCCACAACCCTCTGTGTGGAAAAGTTTTTCCTCAACTCCGTTCTAAATAGTCCACCCCTTATTCTTAAACTGTGGCCTCTGGTTCTGGACTCCCCCAACATCGGGAACATGCTCCCTGCCTCCAACGTGTCCAATCCCTTAATAATCTTATATGTTTCAATCGGATCCCCTCTCATCCTTCTAAATTCCAGTGTATACAACCCCAGTCGCTCCAATCTTTCGACATATGACAGTCCCGCCATCCCGGGAATTAACCTTGTGAACCTACGCTGCACTTCCTCAATAGCAAGAATGCCTTCCTCAAATTTGGAGACCAAAACTGCACACAGTCCTCCAGGTGTGGTCTCACCAGGCCCCTGTACAGCTGCAGAAGGGCCTCTTTGCTCCTATACTCAACTCCCCTTGTTATGAAGGCCAGCAATGTATTAGCTTTCTTCACTGCCTGCCATGTCATGAAATTTGTTAACTTAGCAGCAGCAGTTCAATGCAATACACAATAATATAGAAGAAGAAAAAATAAATAAGTAAATCAATCACAGGATAAATATATTCAATAGATTTAAAATTGTGCAAAAACAGAAATAATATATTTTTTAACAGTGAGGTGGTGTTCATGGGTTCAATGTCCATTCAGAAATCTGATGGCGGAGGGGAAGGAGCTGTTCCTGAATCGTCGAGTGTGTGTCTTCAGGCTCCTGTACCTCCTCCCTGATGGCAGAGGGGAAGAAGCTGTTCCTGAATCGTTGAATGTGTGTCTTCAGACTCCCTGTACCTCCTCCCTGATGGCAGAGGGGAAGAAGCTGTTCCTGAATCATTGAGTGTGTGTCTTCAGGCTCCCTGGACCTCCTCCCTGATGGTAGCAATGAGAAGAGGGCACGTCCTGGGTGGTGGGGGTCCTTAATGTTGGACGCCACCTTTCTGAGGCATCGCTCCCTGACGATGCATTGGATACTATGGAGATTGGTGCCAAGATGGAGCTGACTTAAGTCTACAACTTCCTGTAGCTTCTTTTGATCCTGTGCTGTAGCGCCCTCTCCCAACCCCACATACCAGACAGTGATGCAGCCAGTCAGAATGCTCTGTAGAAGTTTTAGGTGACAAGCCAAATCTCCCGAAACTCCCAGTGAAAAATAACCGCTGTTTTGCCTTCTCTGTAACTGCATCAACTGGTTGGGACCAGGTTAGGTCCTCAGACAATTCGACACCCAGGAAACATGAAATTTCACTCTCTCTCTCTCTGTTTCTGGTCCCCCTATGAGGATTGGTTCATGTCCCCTCATGTTACCCTTCTTGAAGTCCTCAGTCAGCCCTTTTGACTTACTGACGTTGAGTCGTCAACAAGCACAGTGTCCTCTTCCACCCTGCATATCCAACCAGAATAAAAAGAAAAGGAAAGACCTTCATCCTCGGCGTCCAAAGTCAGTTGGTGGGCGGAAAGCTCAAGGAGTTGATGATTCTTGGCCTGACCGTAGAATCTGACGCAAGGTGTCCAATGTGATGTAGTTGGGTTAAAACTCACTCGCCACACCTCACGGTGCACGAGACTGAGAGGGAATGACCATAGGATCTGTGTACTTCAACCATCCATTGATTTGGATGGGATTTGGGGGAAAGCAAAGAACGACAGAGAATATCTCCTTGGTGGGGGAGTCTAGGACCAGAGGACACAGATAGAATGGATGTGGAGAGGATGTTTCCTATAGTGGGGGAGTCTAGGACCAGAGGACACAGATAGAGTGGATGTGGAGAGGATGTTTCCTATAGTGGGGGGAGTCTAGGACCAGAGGACACAGATAGAGTGGATGTGGAGAGGATGTTTCCTATAGTGGGGGACCAGAGGACACAGATAGAGTGGATGTGGAGAGGGTGTTTCCTATAGTGGGGGAGTCTAGGACCAGAGGACACAGATAGAGTGGATGTGGAGAGGATTGTTTCCTATAGTGGGGGAGTCTAGGACCAGAGGACACAGATAGAGTGGATGTGGAAAGGGTGTTTCCTATAGTGGGGGAGTCTAGGACCAGAGGGCACAGATAGAGTGGATGTGGAGAGGATGTTTTCTATAGTGAGGGAGTCTCAGACCAGAGGACACAGATAGAGTGGATGTGGAGAGGATGTTTCCTATAGTGGGGGAGTCTAGGACCAGAGGGCACAGATAGAGTGGATGTGGAGAGGATGTTTCCTATAGTGGAGGAGTCTAGGACCAGAGGGCACGGATAGAGTGGATGTGGAGAGGATGTTTCCTATAGTGTGGGGAGTCTAGGACCAGAGGGCACAGATAGAGTGGATGTGGAGAGGATGTTTCCTATAGTGGGGGAGTCTAGGACCAGAGGCACAGATAGAGTGGATGTGGAGAGGATGTTTTCTATAGTGAGGGAGTCTCAGACCAGAGGACACAGATAGAGTGGATGTGGAGAGGATGTTTCCTATAGTGGGGGAGTCCTAGGACCAGAGGGCACAGATAGAGTGGATGTGGAGAGGATGTTTCCTATAGTGGAGGAGTCTAGGACCAGAGGGCACGGATAGAGTGGATGTGGAGAGGATGTTTTCCTATAGTGGGGGAGTCTAGGACCAGAGGACACAGATAGAGTGGATGTGGAGAGGATGATTTCCTATAGTGGGGGAGTCTAGGACCAGAGGACACAGATAGAGTGGATGTGGAGAGGAATGTTTCCTATAGTGGGGGAGTCTAGGACCAGAGTGACACAGATAGAGTGGATGTGGAGAGGATGTTTCTTATAGTGGGGGAGTCTAGGACCAGAGGACACAGATAGAGTGGATGTGGAGAGGATGTTTCCTATAGTGGGGGAGTCTAGGACCAGAGGACACAGATAGAGTGGATGTGGAGAGGATGTTTCCTATAGTGGAGGAGTCTAGGACCAGAGGGCACGGATAGAGTGGATGTGGAGAGGATGTTTCCTATAGTGGGGGAGTCTAGGACCAGAGGGCACAGATAGAGTGGATGTGGAGAGGGATGTTTTCTATAGTGAGGGAGTCTCAGACCAGAGGGCACAGATAGAGTGGATGTGGAGAGGATGTCTCCTATAGTGGGGGAGTCTCAGACCAGAGGACACAGATAGAGTGGATGTGGAGAGGATGTTTCCTATAGTGGGGGAGTCTAGGACCAGAGGGCACAGATAGAGTGGATGTGGAGAGGATGTTTCCTATAGTGAAGGAGTCTAGGACCAGAGGGCACGGATAGAGTGGATGTGGAGAGGATGTTTTCCTATAGTGGGGGAGTCTAGGACCAGAGGACACAGATAGAGTGGATGTGGAGAGGATGTTTCCTATAGTGGCGGAGTCTAGGACCAGAGGACACAGATAGAGTGGATGTGGAGAGGATGTTTCCTATAGTGGGGGAGTCTAGGACCAGAGGACACAGATAGAGTGGATGTGGAGAGGATGTTTCCCATAGTGGGGGAGTCTAGGACCAGAGGACACAGATAGAGTGGATGTGGAGAGGATGTTTCCTATAGTGGGGGAGTCTAGGACCAGAGGACACAGATAGAGTGGATGTGGAGAGGATGTTTCTTATAGTGGGGGAGTCTAGGACCAGAGGACACAGATAGAGTGGATGTGGAGAGGATGTTTCCTATAGTGGGGGAGTCTAGGACCAGAGGACACAGATAGAGTGGATGTGGAGAGGATGTTTCCTATAGTGGAGGAGTCTAGGACCAGAGGGCACGGATAGAGTGGATGTGGAGAGGATGTTTCCTATAGTGGGGGAGTCTAGGACCAGAGGGCACAGATAGAGTGGATGTGGAGAGGATGTTTTCTATAGTGAGGGGAGTCTCAGACCAGAGGGCACAGATAGAGTGGATGTGGAGAGGATGTCTCCTATAGTGGGGGAGTCTCAGACCAGAGGACACAGATAGAGTGGATGTGGAGAGGATGTTTCCTATAGTGGGGGAGTCTAGGACCAGAGGACACAGATAGAGTGGATGTGGAGAGGATGTTTCTTATAGTGGGGGAGTCTAGGACCAGAGGACACAGATAGAGTGGATGTGGAGAGGATGTTTCCTATAGTGGGGGAGTCTAGGACCAGAGGACACAGATAGAGTGGATGTGGAGAGGATGTTTCCTATAGTGGAGGAGTCTAGGACCAGAGGGCACGGATAGAGTGGATGTGGAGAGGATGTTTCCTATAGTGGGGGAGTCTAGGACCAGAGGGCACAGATAGAGTGGATGTGGAGAGGATGTTTTCTATAGTGAGGGAGTCTCAGACCAGAGGGCACAGATAGAGTGGATGTGGAGAGGATGTCTCTATAGTGGGGGAGTCTCAGACCAGAGGACACAGATAGAGTGGATGTGGAGAGGATGTTTCCTATAGTGGGGGGAGTCTAGGACCAGAGGGCACAGATAGAGTGGATGTGGAGAGGATGTTTCCTATAGTGAAGGAGTCTAGGACCAGAGGGCACGGATAGAGTGGATGTGGAGAGGATGTTTCCTATAGTGGGGGAGTCTAGGACCAGAGGACACAGATAGAGTGGATGTGGAGAGGATGTTTCCTATAGTGGCGGAGTCCTAGGACCCAGAGGACACAGATAGAGTGGATGTGGAGAGGATGTTTCCTATAGTGGGGGAGTCTAGGACCAGAGGACACAGATAGAGTGGATGTGGAGAGGATGTTTCCCATAGTGGGGGAGTCTAGGGACCAGAGGACACAGATAGAGTGGATGTGGAGAGGATGTTTCCTATAGTGGGGGAGTCTAGGACCAGAGGACACAGATAGAGTGGATGTGGAGAGGATGTTTCTTATAGTGGGGGAGTCTAGGACCAGAGGACACAGATAGAGTGGATGTGGAGAGGATGTTTCCTATAGTGGGGGAGTCTAGGACCAGAGGACACAGATAGAGTGGATGTGGAGAGGATGTTTCCTATAGTGGAGGAGTCTAGGACCAGAGGGGCACGGATAGAGTGGATGTGGAGAGGATGTTTCCTATAGTGGGGGAGTCTAGGACCAGAGGGCACAGATAGAGTGGATGTGGAGAGGATGTTTTCTATAGTGAGGAGTCTCAGACAGAGGGCACAGATAGAGTGGATGTGGAGAGGATGTCTCCTATAGTGGGGGAGTCTCAGACCAGAGGACACAGATAGAGTGGATGTGGAGAGGATGTTTCCTATAGTGGGGGAGTCTAGGACCAGAGGGCACAGATAGAGTGGATGTGGAGAGGATGTTTCCTATAGTGAAGGAGTCTAGGACCAGAGGGCACGGATAGAGTGGATGTGGAGAGGATGTTTCCTATAGTGGGGGAGTCTAGGACCAGAGGACACAGATAGAGTGGATGTGGAGAGGATGTTTCCTATAGTGGCGGAGTCTAGGACCAGAGGACACAGATAGAGTGGATGTGGAGAGGATGTTTCCTATAGTGGGGGAGTCTAGGACCAGAGGACACAGATAGAGTGGATGTGGAGAGGATGTTTCCATAGTGGGGGAGTCTAGGACCAGAGGACACAGATAGAGTGGATGTGGAGAGGATGTTTCCTATAGTGGGGGAGTCTAGGACCAGAGGACACAGATAGAGTGGATGTGGAGAGGATGTTTCCTATAGTGGGGGAGTCTAGGACCAGAGGACACAGATAGAGTGGATGTGGAGAGGATGTTTCTTATAGTGGGGGAGTCTAGGACCAGAGGACACAGATAGAGTGGATGTGGAGAGGATGTTTCCTATAGTGGAGGAGTCTAGGACCAGAGGGCACGGATAGAGTGGATGTGGAGAGGATGTTTCCTATAGTGGGGGAGTCTAGGACCAGAGGGCACAGATAGAGTGGATGTGGAGAGGATGTTTACTATAGTGAGGGAGTCTCAGACCAGAGGGCACAGATAAAGTGGATGTGGAGAGGATGTCTCCTATAGTGGGGGAGTCTCAGACCAGAGGACACAGATAGAGTGGATGTGGAGAGGATGTTTCCTATAGTGGGGGAGTCTAGGACCAGAGGGCACAGATAGAGTGGATGTGGAGAGGATGTTTCCTATAGTGAAGGAGTCTAGGACCAGAGGGCACGGATAGAGTGGATGTGGAGAGGATGTTTCCTATAGTGGGGGAGTCTAGGACCCAGAGGACACAGATAGAGTGGATGTGGAGAGGATGTTTCCTATAGTGGCGGAGTCTAGGACCAGAGGACACAGATAGAGTGGATGTGGAGAGGATGTTTCCTATAGTGGGGGAGTCTAGGACCAGAGGACACAGATAGAGTGGATGTGGAGAGGATGTTTCCTATAGTGGGGGAGTCTGGGACCAGAGGATACAGATAGAGTGGATGTGGAGAGGATGTTTCCTATAGTGGGGGAGTCTAGGACCAGAGGACACAGATAGAGTGGATGTGGAGAGGATGTTTCCCATAGTGGGGGAGTCTAGGACCAGAGGACACAGATAGAGTGGATGTGGAGAGGATGTTTCCTATAGTGGGGGAGTCTAGGACCAGAGGACACAGATAGAGTGGATGTGGAGAGGATGTTTCCTATAGTGGGGGAGTCTAGGACCAGAGTAGCAGATTAGAGGGACGTCCCTCTAGAACAAAGATGAAAAGGAGTGCCCTTTCAGCTGTTGTGTGGTGAATCTGTGGAATTCATTGCCACAGACAGCAGTGGAGGCCAGGTCATTGGGTATATTTAAGGCAAGGTTCTTGATTAGTCAGAGTGTGAAAGGTTACGGGGAGAAGGCAGGAGAATGGGGTTGAGAGGGATAATAAATCAGCCATGATGGAATGGCAGAGCAGGCTCGATGGGCTGAATGGCCTATTTCTGTTCCTATGTCTCACGGTCTTATGGTCCCTATCCGGGGACGGTCAAAGGGGGATCAAACCGATCTGGAAATGCCCCAGGGGAACGTTACATCTTTGCAATCTGTGCCGTGGAGGTTTCACAGTCCCTTCCCTGCTCCAACCTTCTCTTGCTGAGACGCCTCTCGCCTCGCTGTCCCAAGTATGTCACCCTGACCCCAGAACTGACAGCATAGAACAGCAGAGCAGACTGAGTGGGCCGAATGGCCTCATTCTGTTCCTGTGTCCACCAGCGATCTTCGATAGGAGATCCCCGTTCTGAGCAGCTCACACACACATGCACACACACACAAAATGCTGGAGGAACTCAGCAGGTCGGGCAGCATCTGTGGAGAGGAATAAACAGTCTGCGTTTCGGGCATCGCCAGGACAGGGAAAAGAAAGGGTCCCGGTCAGAAACTTCGACTGCAGGGTTTATTCCGCTCCCTCGATGCTGCCCGACCTGCTGAGCACGTCCAGCACTTTCTGCACGTTGTGGTTAGGGATCCCATCCCTGAAGCTCTTCATCAGCCTTGCTCTGTCCTGCTGTGATTACCTCCTGGAGCCCCGCAGCCCCCTGAGATCTCAGGGCTTCCTTCCTGCCAACGCGGTCACCCTCCCGTCGAAGCCAACTCAACGACCCGGGCACTGGATACCCATGATTGAGGGGTAATAACTGTTCCTGAACCTGCTGGTGTGGGTCCTGAGGCTCCTGTACCTCCTTCCTGATGATTGAGGGGTAATAACTGTTCCTGAACATAGTGGTGTGGGTCCTGAGGCTCCTGTACCTCCTTCCTGATGGTTGAGGGGGTAATAACTGTTCCTGAACCTGGTGGTGTGGGTCCTGAGGCTCCTGTACCTCCTTCCTGATGGTTGCGGGGTAATAACTGTTCCTGAGCCTGGTGGTGTGGGTCCTGAGGCTCCTGTACCTCCTTCCTGATGGTTGAGCAGTAATAACTGTTCCTGAACCTGGTGGTGTGAGTTCTGAGGCTCCTGTACCTCTTTCCTGATCGTTGAGAAGTAATAACTGTTCCTGAAGCTGGTGGTGTGAGACCTGAGGCTCCTGTACCTCCTTCCTGATGCTTGAGGGGTAATAACTGTTCCTGAACCTGGTGGTGTGCGACCTGAGGCTCCTGTACCTCCTTCCTGATGGTTGAGGGGTAATAACTGTTCCTGAACCTGGTGGTGTGGGTCCTGAGGCTCCTGTACCTCCTTCCTGATGGTTGAGGGGTAATAACTGTTCCTGAACCTGGTGGTGTGGGACCTGAGGCTCCTGTACCTCCTTCCTGATGGTTGGGGGGTAATAACTGTTCCTGAACCTGGTGGTGTGGGTCCTGAGGCTCCTGTACCTCCTTCCTGATGGTTGGGGGGTAATAACTGTTCCTGAACCTGGTAGTGTGGGTCATGAGGCTCCAGTACCTCCTTCCTGATGGTTGAGGGGTGATAACTGTTCCTGAACCTGGTGGTGTGGGTCCTCAGGCTCCTGGACCTCCTTCTTGATGGTTGAAGGGTAATAACTGTTCCTGAACCTGGTGGTGTGGGGTCCTGAGGCTCCTGTACCTCCTTCCTGATGCTTGAGGGGTAATAACTGTTCCTGAACCTGGTGTTGTGGGTCCTGAGGCTCCTGTACCTCCTTCCTGATGGTTGAGGGGTAATAACTGTTCCTGAACCTGGTGGTGTGGGACCTGAGGCTCCTGTACCTCCTTCCTGAACCTGGTGTTGTGGGTCCTGAGGCTCCTGTACCTCCTTCCTGATGGTTGAGGGGTAATAACTGTTCCTGAACCTGGTGGTGTGGGACCTGAGGCTCCTGTACCTCCTTCCTGATGGTTGGGGGGTAATAACTGTTCCTGAACCTGGTGGTGTGGGTCCTGAGGCTCCTGTACCTCCTTCCTGATGGTTGGGGGGTAATAACTGTTCCTGAACCTGGTAGTGTGGGTCATGAGGCTCCAGTACCTCCTTCCTGATGGTTGAGGGGTGATAACTGTTCCTGAACCTGGTGGTGTGGGTCCTCAGGCTCCTGGACCTCCTTCTTGATGGTTGAAGGGTAATAACTGTTCCTGAACCTGGTGGTGTGGGTCCTGAGGCTCCTGTACCTCCTTCCTGATGCTTGAGGGGTAATAACTGTTCCTGAACCTGGTGTTGTGGGTCCTGAGGCTCCTGTACCTCCTTCCTGATGGTTGAGGGGTAATAACTGTTCCTGAACCTGGTGGTGTCGGTCCTGAGGCTCTTGTACCTCCTTCCTGATGGTTGAGGGGTAATAACTGTTCCTGAACCTGGTGGTGTGGGTCCTGAGGCTCCTGTACCTCCTTCCTGATGGTTGAGGGGTAATAACTGTTCCTGAACCTGGTGGTGTCGGTCCTGAGGCTCTTGTACCTCCTTCCTGATGGTTGAGGGGTAATAACTGTTCCTGAACCTGGTGGTGTGGGTCCTGAGGCTCCTGTACCTCCTTCCTGATGGTTGAGGGGTAATAACTGTTCCTGAACCTGGTGGTGTCTGTCCTGAGGCTCCTGTACCTCCTTCCTGATGGTTGAGGGGTAATAACTGTTCCTGAACCTGGTGGTGTCGGTCCTGAGGCTGCTGTACCTCCTTCCTGATGGTTGAGGGGTAATAACTGTTCCTGAACCTGGTGGTGTGGGTCCTGAGGCTCCTGTGCCTCCTTCCTGATGGTTGAGGGGGTAATAACTGTTCCTGAACCTGGTGGTGTGGGTCCTGAGGCTGCTGTACCTCCTTCCTGATGGTTGAGGGGTAATAACTGTTCCTGAACCTGGTGGTGTGGGACCTGAGGCTCCTGTACCTCCTTCCTGATGGTTGAGGGGTAATAACTGTTCCTGAACCTGGTGGTGTGGGCCCTGATGCTCCTGTACCTCCTTCCTGATGGTTGAGGGGTAATAACTGTTCCTGAACCTGGTGGTGTGGGCCCTGAGGCTCCTGTACCTCCTTCCTAATGGTTGAGGGGTAATAACTGTTCCTGAACCTGGTGGTGTGGGTCCTGAGGCTCCTGTACCTCCTTCCTGATGGTTGAGCGGTAATAACTGTTCCTGAACCTGGTGGTGTGGGTCCTGAGGCTCTTGTACCTCCTTCCTGATGGTTGAGGGGTAATAACTGTTCCTGAACCTGGTGGTGTGGGTCCTGAGGCTCCTGTACCTCCTTCCTGATGGTTGAGGGGTAATAACTGTTCCTGAACCTGGTGGTGTGGGTCCTGAGGCTCCTGTACCTCCTCCCTGATGGTTGAGGGGTAATAACTGTTCCTGAACCTGGTGGTGTGGGTCCTGAGGCTCCTGTACCTCCTTCCTGATGGTTGAGGGGGTAATAACTGTTCCTGAACCTGGTGTTGTGGGTCCTGAGGCTCCTGTACCTCCTTCCTGATGGTTGAGGGGTAATAACTGTTCCTGAACCTGGTGGTGTCGGTCCTGAGGCTCTTGTACCTCCTTCCTGATGGTTGAGGGGTAATAACTGTTCCTGAACCTGGTGGTGTGGGTCCTGAGGCTCCTGTACCTCCTTCCTGATGGTTCAGGGGGTAATAACTGTTCCTGAACCTGGTGGTGTGGGTCCTGAGGCTCCTGTACCTCCTTCCTGATGGTTGAGGGGTAATAACTGTTCCTGAACCTGGTGGTGTCGGTCCTGAGGCTCCTGTACCTCCTTCCTGATGGTTGAGGGGTAATAACTGTTCCTGAACCTGGTGGTGTGGGTCCTGAGGCTCCTGTACCTCCTTCCTGATGGTTGAGGGGTAATAACTGTTCCTGAACCTGGTGGTGTCGGTCCTGAGGCTCCTGTACTTCCTTCCTGATGGTTGAGGGGTAATAACTGTTCCTGAACCTGGTGGTGTCGGTCCTGAGGCTCCTGTACCTCCTTCCTGATGGTTGAGGGGTAATAACTGTTCCTGAACCTGGTGGTGTCGGTCCTGAGGCTGCTGTACCTCCTTCCTGATGGTTGAGGGGTAATAACTGTTCCTGAAGCTGGTGGTGTGGGTCCTGAGGCTCCTGTGCCTCCTTCCTGATGGTTGAGGGGGTAATAACTGTTCCTGAACCTTGTGGTGTGGGTCCTGAGGCTGCTGTACCTCCTTCCTGATGGTTGAGGGGTAATAACTGTTCCTGAACCTGGTGGTGTGGGCCCTGAGGCTCCTGTACCTCCTTCCTGATGGTTGAGGGGTAATAACTGTTCCTGAACCTGGTGGTGTGGGCCCTGAGGCTCCTGTACCTCCTTCCTGATGGTTGAAGGGTAATAACTGTTCCTGAACCTGGTGGTGTGGGCCCTGAGGCTCCTGTACCTCCTTCCTGATGGTTGAGGGGTAATAACTGTTCCTGAACCTGGTGGTGTGGGTCCTGAGGCTCCTGTACCTCCTTCCTGATGGTTGAGGGGTAATAACTGTTCCTGAACCTGGTGGTGTGAGACCTGAGGCTCCTGTACGTCCTTCCTGATGGTTGAGGGGGTAATAACTGTTCCTGAACCTGGTGGTGTGGGTCCTGAGGCTCCTGTACGTCCTTCCTGATGGTTGAGGGGGTAATAACTGTTCCTGAACCTGGTGGTGTGGGACCTGAGGCTCCTGTACCTCCTTCCTGATGGTTGAGGGGTAATAACTGTTCCTGAAGCTGGTGGTGTGGGCCCTGAGGCTCCTGTACCTCCTTCCTGATGGTTGAGGGGTAATAACTGTTCCTGAAGCTGGTGGTGTGGGTCCTGAGGCTCCTGTATCTCCTTCCTGATGGTTGAGGGGTAATAACTGTTCCTGAACCTGGTGGTGTGGGACCTGAGGCTCCTGTACCTCCTTCCTGATGGTTGAGGGGTAATAACTGTTCCTGAAGCTGGTGGTGTGGGCCCTGAAGCTCCTGTACCTCCTTCCTGATGGTTGAGGGGTAATAACTGTTCCTGAAGCTGGTGGTGTGGGTACTGAGGCTCCTGTACCTCCTTCCTGATGGTTGAGGGGTAATAACTGTTCCTGAAGCTGGTGGTGTGGGTCCTGAGGCTCCTGTACCTCCTTCCTGATGGTTGAGGGTAATAACTGTTCCTGAAGCTGGTGGTGTGAGACCTGAGGCTCCTGTACCTCCTTCCTGATGGTTGAGGGGTAATAACTGTTCCTGAACCTGGTGGTGTAAGACCTGAGGCTCCTGTACCTCCTTCCTGATGGTTGAGGGGTAATAACTGTTCCTGAACCTGGTGGTGTGGGACCTGAGGCTCCTGTACCTCCTTCCTGATGGTTGAGGGGTAATAACTGTTCCTGAACCTGGTGGTGTGGGACCTGAGGCTCCTGTACCTCCTTCCTGATGGTTGAGGGGGTAATAACTGCTCCTGAACCTGGTGGTGTGGGTCCTGAGGCTCCTGTATCTCCTTCCTGATGGTTGAGCGGTAATAACTGCTCCTGAACCTGGTGGTGTGGGTCCTGAGGCTCCTGTATCTCCTTCCTGATGGTTGAGCGGTAATAACTGTTCCTGAACCTGGTGGTGTGGGACCTGAGGCTCCTGTACCTCCTTCCTGATGGTTGAGGGGTAATAACTGTTCCTGAAGCTGGTGGTGTGGGCCCTGAAGCTCCTGTACCTCCTTCCTGATGGTTGAGGGGTAATAACTGTTCCTGAAGCTGGTGGTGTGGGTCCTGAGGCTCCTGTACCTCCTTCCTGATGGTTGAGGGGGTAATAACTGTCCCTGAACCTGGTGGTGTGGGTCCTGAGGCTCCTGTACCTCCTTCCTGATGGTTGAAGGGTAATAACTGTCCCTGAACCTGGTGGTGTGGGACCTGAGGCTCCTGTACCTCCTTCCTGATGGTTGAGGGGGTAATAACTGTTCCTGAACCTGGTGGTGTGGGACCTGAGGCTCCTGTACCTCCTTCCTGATGGTTGAGGGGTAATAACTGTTCCTGAAGCTGGTGGTGTGGGCCCTGAAGCTCCTGTACCTCCTTCCTGATGGTTGAGGGGGTAATAACTGTTCCTGAAGCTGGTGGTGTGGGTCCTGAGGCTCCTGTACCTCCTTCCTGATGGTTGAGGGGTAATAACTGTTCCTGAAGCTGGTGGTGTGGGACCTGAGGCTCCTGTATCTCCTTCCTGATGGTTGAGGGGTAATAACTGTTCCTGAACCTGGTGGTGTGGGACCTGAGGCTCCTGTATCTCCTTCCTGATGGTTGAGGGGTAATAACTGTTCCTGAACCTGGTGGTGTGGGCCCTGAGGCTCCTGTACCTCCTTCCTGATGGTTGAGGGGTAATAACTGTTCCTGAAGCTGGTGGTGTGGGTCCTGAGGCTCCTGTACCTCCTTCCTGATGGTTGAGGGGTAATAACTGTTCCTGAAGCTGGTGGTGTGGGTCCTGAGGCTCCTGTATCTCCTTCCTGATGGTTGAGCGGTAATAACTGTTCCTGAACCTGGTGGTGTGGGACCTGAGGCTCCTGTACCTCCTTCCTGATGGTTGAGGGGTAATAACTGTTCCTGAAGCTGGTGGTGTGGGCCCTGAAGCTCCTGTACCTCCTTCCTGATGGTTGAGGGGTAATAACTGTTCCTGAAGCTGGTGGTGTGGGTCCTGAGGCTCCTGTACCTCCTTCCTGATGGTTGAGGGGTAATAACTGTTCCTGAACCTGGTGGTGTGGGTCCTGAGGCTCCTGTACCTCCTTCCTGATGGTTGAGGGGGTAATAACTGTTCCTGAAGCTGGTGGTGTGGGTCCTGAGACTCCTGTACCTCCTTCCTGATGGTTGAGGGGTAATAACTGTTCCTGAAGCTGGTGGTGTGGGTCCTGAGACTTCTGTACCTCCTTCCTGATGGTTGAGGGGTAATAACTGTTCCTGAACCTGGTGGTGTGGGACCTGAGGCTCCTGTATCTCCTTCCTGATGGTTGAGGGGTAATAACTGTTCCTGAACCTGGTGGTGTGGGACCTGAGGCTCCCGTACCTCCTTCCTGATGGTTGAGGGGTAATAACTGTTCCTGAAGCTGGTGGTGTGGGCCCTGAGGCTCCTGTACCTCCTTCCTGATGGTTGAGGGGTAATAACTGTTCCTGAAGCTGGTGGTGTGGGTCCTGAGGCTCCTGTACCTCCTTCCTGATGGTTGAGGGGTAATAACTGTTCCTGAAGCTGGTGGTGTGGGTCCTGCGGCTCCTGTACCTCCTTCCTGATGGTTGAGGGGTAATAACTGTTCCTGAATCTGGTGGTGTGAGACCTGAGGCTCCTGTACCTCCTTCCTGATGGTCGAGGGGTAATAACTGTTCCTGAACCTGGTGGTGTGAGACCTGAGGCTCCTGTACCTCCTTCCTGATGGTTGAGGGGTAATAACTGTTCCTGAACCTGGTGGCGTGAGACCTGAGGCTCCTGTACCTCCTTCCTGGTGGTTGAGGGGTAATAACTGTTCCTGAACCTGGTGGCGTGAGACCTGAGGCTCCTGTACCTCCTTCCTGGTGGTTGAGGGGTAATAACTGTTCCTGAACCTGGTGGTGTGGGACCTGAGGCTCCTGTACCTCCTTCCTGATGGTTGAGGGGTAATAACTGTTCCTGAAGCTGGTGGTGTGGGCCCTGAAGCTCCTGTACCTCCTTCCTGATGGTTGAGGGGGTAATAACTGTTCCTGAACCTGGTGGTGTGGGTCCTGAGGCTCCTTTATCTCCTTCCTGATGGTTGAGCGGTAATAACTGTTCCTGAACCTGGTGGTGTGGGACCTGAGGCTCCTGTACCTCCTTCCTGATGGTTGAGGGGTAATAACTGTTCCTGAAGCTGGTGGTGTGGGCCCTGAAGCTCCTGTACCTCCTTCCTGATGGTTGAGGGGTAATAACTGTTCCTGAACCTGGTGGTGTGGGTCCTGAGGCTCCTGTATCTCCTTCCTGATGGTTGAGGGGTAATAACTGTTCCTGAACCTGGTGGTGTGGGTCCTGAGGCTCCTGTACCTCCTTCCTTATGGTTGAGGGGGTAATAACTGTCCCTGAACCTGGTGGTGTGGGTCCTGAGGCTCCTGTACCTCCTTCCTGATGGTTGAGGGGCAATAACTGTTCCTGAACCTGGTGGTGTGGGTCCTGAGGCTCCTGTACCTCCTTCCTGATGGTTGAGGGGTAATAACTGTTCCTGAACCTGGTGGTGTGAGACCTGAGGCTCCTGTACCTCCTTCCTGATGGTTGAGGGGTAATAACTGTTCCTGAACCTGGTGGTGTGAGACCTGAGGCTCCTGTACCTCCTTCCTGATGGTTGAGGGGTAATAACTGTTCCTGAACCTGGTGGTGTGGGACCTGAGGCTCCTGTACCTCCTTCCTGATGGTTGAGGGGTATTAACTGTTCCTGAAGCTGGTGGTGTGGGCCCTGAAGCTCCTGTACCTCCTTCCTGATGGTTGAGGGGGTAATAACTGTTCCTGAACCTGGTGTTGTGGGTCCTGAGGCTCCTGTACCTCCTTCCTGATGGTTGAGGGGTAATAACTGTTCCTGAACCTGGTGGTGTCGGTCCTGAGGCTCTTGTACCTCCTTCCTGATGGTTGAGGGGTAATAACTGTTCCTGAACCTGGTGGTGTGGGTCCTGAGGCTCCTGTACCTCCTTCCTGATGGTTGAGGGGGTAATACCTGTTCCTGAACCTGGTGGTGTCGGTCCTGAGGCTCCTGTACCTCCTTCCTGATGGTTGAGGGGTAATAACTGTTCCTGAACCTGGTGGTGTCGGTCCTGAGGCTCCTGTACCTCCTTCCTGATGGTTGAGGGGTAATAACTGTTCCTGAACCTGGTGGTGTCGGTCCTGAGGCTCCTGTACCTCCTTCCTGATGGTTGCGGGGTAATAACTGTTCCTGAACCTGGTGGTGTCGGTCCTGAGGCTCCTGTACCTCCTTCCTGATGGTTGAGGGGTAATAACTGTTCCTGAACCTGGTGGTGTCGGTCCTGAGGCTGCTGTACCTCCTTCCTGATGGTTGAGGGGTAATAACTGTTCCTGAACCTGGTGGTGTGGGTCCTGAGGCTCCTGTGCCTCCTTCCTGATGGTTGAGGGGGTAATAACTGTTCCTGAACCTGGTGGTGTGGGTCCTGAGGCTGCTGTACCTCCTTCCTGATGGTTGAGGGGTAATAACTGTTCCTGAACCTGGTGGTGTGGGCCCTGAGGCTCCTGTACCTCCTTCCTGATGGTTGAGGGGTAATAACTGTTCCTGAACCTGGTGGTGTGGGCCCTGAGGCTCCTGTACCTCCTTCCTGATGGTTGAGGGGTAATAACTGTTCCTGAACCTGGTGGTGTGGGCCCTGAGGCTCCTGTACCTCCTTCCTGATGGTTGAGGGGTAATAACTGTTCCTGAACCTGGTGGTGTGGGCCCTGAGGCTCCTGTACCTCCTTCCTGATGGTTGAGGGGTAATAACTGTTCCTGAACCTGGTGGTGTGGGTCCTGAGGCTCCTGTACCTCCTTCCTGATGGTTGAGGGGTAATAACTGTTCCTGAACCTGGTGGTGTGAGACCTGAGGCTCCTGTACATCCTTCCTGATGGTTGAGGGGGTAATAACTGTTCCTGAACCTGGTGGTGTGGGTCCTGAGGCTCCTGTACCTCCTTCCTGATGGTTGAGGGGGTAATAACTGTTCCTGAACCTGGTGGTGTGGGACCTGAGGCTCCTGTACCTCCTTCCTGATGGTTGAGGGTAATAACTGTTCGTGAAGCTGGTGGTGTGGGCCCTGAGGCTCCTGTACCTCCTTCCTGATGGTTGAGGGTAATAACTGTTCCTGAAGCTGGTGGTGTGGGTCCTGAGGCTCCTGTATCTCCTTCCTGATGGTTGAGGGGTAATAACTGTTCCTGAACCTGGTGGTGTGGGACCTGAGGCTCCTGTACCTCCTTCCTGATGGTTGAGGGGTAATAACTGTTCCTGAAGCTGGTGGTGTGGGCCCTGAAGCTCCTGTACCTCCTTCCTGATGGTTGAGGGGTAATAACTGTTCCTGAAGCTGGTGGTGTGGGTCCTGAGGCTCCTGTACCTCCTTCCTGATGGTTGAGGGGTAATAACTGTTCCTGAAGCTGGTGGTGTGGGTCCTGAGGCTCCTGTACCTCCTTCCTGATGGTTGAGGGGTAATAACTGTTCCTGAAGCTGGTGGTGTGAGACCTGAGGCTCCTGTACCTCCTTCCTGATGGTTGAGGGGTAATAACTGTTCCTGAAGCTGTGGTGTGAGACCTGAGGCTCCTGTACCTCCTTCCTGATGGTTGAGGGGTAATAACTGTTCCTGAACCTGGTGTGTGGGACCTGAGGCTCCTGTACCTCCTTCCTGATGGTTGAGGGGTAATAACTGTTCCAGAACCTGGTGGTGTGGGACCTGAGGCTCCTGTACCTCCTTCCTGATGGTTGAGGGGTAATAACTGCTCCTGAACCTGGTGGTTTGGGTCCTGAGGCTCCTGTATCTCCTTCCTGATGGTTGAGCGTAATAACTGCTCCTGAACCTGGTGGTGTGGGTCCTGAGGCTCCTGTATCTCCTTCTGATGGTTGAGCGGTAATAACTGCTCCTGAACCTGGTGGTGTGGGACCTGAGGCTCCTGTACCTCCTCCTGATGGTTGAGGGGTAATAACTGTTCCTGAAGCTGGTGGTGTGGGCCCTGAAGCTCCTGTACCTCCTTCCTGATGGTTGAGGGGTAATAACTGTTCCTGAACCTGGTGGTGTGGGTCCTGAGGCTCCTGTACCTCCTTCCTGATGGTTGAGGGGGTAATAACTGTCCCTGAACCTGGTGGTGTGGGTCCTGAGGCTCCTGTACCTCCTTCCTGATGGTTGAAGGGTAATAACTGTCCCTGAACCTGGTGGTGTGGGTCCTGAGGCTCCTGTACCTCCTTCCTGATGGTTGAGGGGGTAATAACTGTCCCTAACCTGGTGGTGTGGGACCTGAGGCTCCTGTACCTCCTTCCTGATGGTTGAGGGGGTAATAACTGTTCCTGAACCTGGTGGTGTGGGACCTGAGGCTCCTGTACCTCCTTCCTGATGGTTGAGGGGTAATAACTGTTCCTGAAGCTGGTGGTGTGGGCCCTGAAGCTCCTGTACCTCCTTCCTGATGGTTGAGGGGGTAATAACTGTTCCTGAAGCTGGTGGTGTGGGTCCTGAGGCTCCTGTACCTCCTTCCTGATGGTTGAGGGGTAATAACTGTTCCTGAAGCTGGTGGTGTGGGACCTGAGGCTCCTGTATCTCCTTCCTGATGGTTGAGGGGTAATAACTGTTCCTGAACCTGGTGGTGTGGGACCTGAGGCTCCTGTATCTCCTTCCTGATGGTTGAGGGGTAATAACTGTTCCTGAACCTGGTGGTGTGGGCCCTGAGGCTCCTGTACCTCCTTCCTGATGGTTGAGGGGTAATAACTGTTCCTGAAGCTGGTGGTGTGGGTCCTGAGGCTCCTGTACCTCCTTCCTGATGGTTGAGGGGTAATAACTGTTCCTGAAGCTGGTGGTGTGGGTCCTGAGGCTCCTGTATCTCCTTCCTGATGGTTGAGCGGTAATAACTGTTCCTGAACATGGTGGTGTGGGACCTGAGGCTCCTGTACCTCCTTCCTGATGGTTGAGGGGTAATAACTGTTCCTGAAGCTGGTGGTGTGGGCCCTGAAGCTCCTATACCTCCTTCCTGATGGTTGAGGGGTAATAACTGTTCCTGAACCTGGTGGTGTGGGTCCTGAGGCTCCTGTACCTCCTTCCTGATGGTTGAGGGGTAATAACTGTTCCTGAACCTGGTGGTGTGGGTCCTGAGGCTCCTGTACCTCCTTCCTGATGGTTGAGGGGGTAATAACTGTTCCTGAAGCTGGTGGTGTGGGTCCTGAGACTCCTGTACCTCCTTCCTGATGGTTGAGGGGTAATAACTGTTCCTGAAGCTGGTGGTGTGGGTCCTGAGACTCCTGTATCTCCTTCCTGATGGTTGAGGGGTAATAACTGTTCCTGAACCTGGTGGTGTGGGACCTGAGGCTCCTGTATCTCCTTCCTGATGGTTGAGGGGTAATAACTGTTCCTGAACCTAGTGGTGTGGGACCTGAGGCTCCCGTACCTCCTTCCTGATGGTTGAGGGGTAATAACTGTTCCTGAAGCTGGTGGTGTGGGCCCTGAGGCTCCCGTACCTCCTTCCTGATGGTTGAGGGGTAATAACTGTTCCTGAAGCTGGTGGTGTGGGTCCTGAGGCTCCTGTACCTCCTTCCTGATGGTTGAGGGGTAATAACTGTTCCTGAAGCTGGTGGTGTGGGTCCTGCGGCTCCTGTACCTCCTTCCTGATGGTTGAGGGGTAATAACTGTTCCTGAATCTGGTGGTGTGAGACCTGAGGCTCCTGTACCTCCTTCCTGATGGTTGAGGTGTAATAACTGTTCCTGAACCTGGTGGTGTGAGACCTGAGGCTCCTGTACCTCCTTCCTGATGGTTGAGGGGTAATAACTGTTCCTGTAGCTGGTGGTGTGGGCCCTGAAGCTCCTGTACCTCCTTCCTGATGGTTGAGGGGTAATAACTGTTCCTGAAGCTGGTGGTGTGGGTCCTGAGGCTCCTGTATCTCCTTCCTGATGGTTGAGGGGTAATAACTGTTCCTGAACCTGGTGGTGTGGGCCCTGAGGCTCCTGTACCTCCTTCCTGATGGTTGAGGGGTAATAACTGTTCCTGAACCTGGTGGTGTGGGACCTGAGGCTCCTGTATCTCCTTCCTGATGGTTGAGGGGTAATAACTGTTCCTGAACCTGGTGGTGTGGGCCCTGAGGCTCCTGTACCTCCTTCCTGATGGTTGAGGGGTAATAACTGTTCCTGAAGCTGGTGGTGTGGGTCCTGAGGCTCCTGTACCTCCTTCCTGATGGTTGAGGGGTAATAACTGTTCCTGAAGCTGGTGGTGTGGGTCCTGAGGCTCCTGTATCTCCTTCCTGATGGTTGGGGCGGTAATAACTGTTCCTGAACCTGGTGGTGTGGGACCTGAGGCTCCTGTACCTCCTTCCTGATGGTTGAGGGGTAATAACTGTTCCTGAAGCTGGTGGTGTGGGCCCTGAAGCTCCTGTACCTCCTTCCTGATGGTTGAGGGGTAATAACTGTTCCTGAACCTGGTGGTGTGGGTCCTGAGGCTCCTGTACCTCCTTCCTGATGGTTGAGGGGTAATAACTGTTCCTGAACCTGGTGGTGTGGGTCCTGAGGCTCCTGTACCTCCTTCCTGATGGTTGAGGGGGTAATAACTGTTCCTGAAGCTGGTGGTGTGGGTCCTGAGACTCCTGTACCTCCTTCCTGATGGTTGAGGGGTAATAACTGTTCCTGAAGCTGGTGGTGTGGGTCCTGAGACTTCTGTACCTCCTTCCTGATGGTTGAGGGGTAATAACTGTTCCTGAACCTGGTGGTGTGGGACCTGAGGCTCCTGTATCTCCTTCCTGATGGTTGAGGGGTAATAACTGTTCCTGAACCTGGTGGTGTGGGACCTGAGGCTCCCGTACCTCCTTCCTGATGGTTGAGGGGTAATAACTGTTCCTGAAGCTGGTGGTGTGGGCCCTGAGGCTCCTGTACCTCCTTCCTGATGGTTGAGGGGTAATAACTGTTCCTGAAGCTGGTGGTGTGGGTCCTGAGGCTCCTGTACCTCCTTCCTGATGGTTGAGGGGTAATAACTGTTCCTGAAGCTGGTGGTGTGGGTCCTGCGGCTCCTGTACCTCCTTCCTGATGGTTGAGGGGTAATAACTGTTCCTGAATCTGGTGGTGTGAGACCTGAGGCTCCTGTACCTCCTTCCTGATGGTCGAGGGGTAATAACTGTTCCTGAACCTGGTGGTGTGAGACCTGAGGCTCCTGTACCTCCTTCCTGATGGTTGAGGGGTAATAACTGTTCCTGAACCTGGTGGCGTGAGACCTGAGGCTCCTGTACCTCCTTCCTGGTGGTTGAGGGGTAATAACTGTTCCTGACCCTGGTGGTGTGGGACCTGAGGCTCCTGTACCTCCTTCCTGATGGTTGAGGGGTAATAACTGTTCCTGAAGCTGGTGGTGTGGGCCCTGAAGCTCCTGTACCTCCTTCCTGATGGTTGAGGGGGTAATAACTGTTCCTGAACCTGGTGGTGTGGGTCCTGAGGCTCCTTTATCTCCTTCCTGATGGTTGAGCGGTAATAACTGTTCCTGAACCTGGTGGTGTGGGACCTGAGGCTCCTGTACCTCCTTCCTGATGGTTGAGGGGTAATAACTGTTCCTGAAGCTGGTGGTGTGGGCCCTGAAGCTCCTGTACCTCCTTCCTGATGGTTGAGGGGTAATAACTGTTCCTGAACCTGGTGGTGTGGGTCCTGAGGCTCCTGTATCTCCTTCCTGATGGTTGAGGGGTAATAACTGTTCCTGAACCTGGTGGTGTGGGTCCTGAGGCTCCTGTACCTCCTTCCTTATGGTTGAGGGGGTAATAACTGTCCCTGAACCTGGTGGTGTGGGTCCTGAGGCTCCTGTACCTCCTTCCTGATGGTTGAGGGGCAATAACTGTTCCTGAACCTGGTGGTGTGGGTCCTGAGGCTCCTGTACCTCCTTCCTGATGGTTGAGGGGTAATAACTGTTCCTGAACCTGGTGGTGTGAGACCTGAGGCTCCTGTACCTCCTTCCTGATGGTTGAGGGGTAATAACTGTTCCTGAACCTGGTGGTGTGAGACCTGAGGCTCCTGTACCTCCTTCCTGATGGTTGAGGGGTAATAACTGTTCCTGAACCTGGTGGTGTGGGACCTGAGGCTCCTGTACCTCCTTCCTGATGGTTGAGGGGTATTAACTGTTCCTGAAGCTGGTGGTGTGGGCCCTGAAGCTCCTGTACCTCCTTCCTGATGGTTGAGGGGGTAATAACTGTTCCTGAACCTGGTGTTGTGGGTCCTGAGGCTCCTGTACCTCCTTCCTGATGGTTGAGGGGTAATAACTGTTCCTGAACCTGGTGGTGTCGGTCCTGAGGCTCTTGTACCTCCTTCCTGATGGTTGAGGGGTAATAACTGTTCCTGAACCTGGTGGTGTGGGTCCTGAGGCTCCTGTACCTCCTTCCTGATGGTTGAGGGGGTAATAACTGTTCCTGAACCTGGTGGTGTGGGTCCTGAGGCTCCTGTACCTCCTTCCTGATGGTTGAGGGGTAATAACTGTTCCTGAACCTGGTGGTGTCGGTCCTGAGGCTCCTGTACCTCCTTCCTGATGGTTGAGGGGTAATAACTGTTCCTGAACCTGGTGGTGTCGGTCCTGAGGCTCCTGTACCTCCTTCCTGATGGTTGCGGGGTAATAACTGTTCCTGAACCTGGTGGTGTCGGTCCTGAGGCTCCTGTACCTCCTTCCTGATGGTTGAGGGGTAATAACTGTTCCTGAACCTGGTGGTGTCGGTCCTGAGGCTGCTGTACCTCCTTCCTGATGGTTGAGGGGTAATAACTGTTCCTGAACCTGGTGGTGTGGGTCCTGAGGCTCCTGTGCCTCCTTCCTGATGGTTGAGGGGGTAATAACTGTTCCTGAACCTGGTGGTTTGGGTCCTGAGGCTCCTGTATCTCCTTCCTGATGGTTGAGCGGTAATAACTGCTCCTGAACCTGGTGGTGTGGGTCCTGAGGCTCCTGTATCTCCTTCCTGATGGTTGAGCGGTAATAACTGCTCCTGAACCTGGTGGTGTGGGACCTGAGGCTCCTGTACCTCCTTCCTGATGGTTGAGGGGTAATAACTGTTCCTGAACCTGGTGGTGTGGGCCCTGAAGCTCCTGTACCTCCTTCCTGATGGTTGAGGGGTAATAACTGTTCCTGAACCTGGTGGTGTGGGTCCTGAGGCTCCTGTACCTCCTTCCTGATGGTTGAGGGGGTAATAACTGTCCCTGAACCTGGTGGTGTGGGTCCTGAGGCTCCTGTACCTCCTTCCTGATGGTTGAAGGGTAATAACTGTCCCTGAACCTGGTGGTGTGGGTCCTGAGGCTCCTGTACCTCCTTCCTGATGGTTGAGGGGGTAATAACTGTCCCTGAACCTGGTGGTGTGGGACCTGAGGCTCCTGTACCTCCTTCCTGATGGTTGAGGGGGTAATAACTGTTCCTGAACCTGGTGGTGTGGGACCTGAGGCTCCTGTACCTCCTTCCTGATGGTTGAGGGGTAATAACTGTTCCTGAAGCTGGTGGTGTGGGCCCTGAAGCTCCTGTACCTCCTTCCTGATGGTTGAGGGGGTAATAACTGTTCCTGAAGCTGGTGGTGTGGGTCCTGAGGCTCCTGTACCTCCTTCCTGATGGTTGAGGGGTAATAACTGTTCCTGAAGCTGGTGGTGTGGGACCTGAGGCTCCTGTATCTCCTTCCTGATGGTTGAGGGGTAATAACTGTTCCTGAACCTGGTGGTGTGGGACCTGAGGCTCCTGTATCTCCTTCCTGATGGTTGAGGGGTAATAACTGTTCCTGAACCTGGTGGTGTGGGCCCTGAGGCTCCTGTACCTCCTTCCTGATGGTTGAGGGGTAATAACTGTTCCTGAAGCTGGTGGTGTGGGTCCTGAGGCTCCTGTACCTCCTTCCTGATGGTTGAGGGGTAATAACTGTTCCTGAAGCTGGTGGTGTGGGTCCTGAGGCTCCTGTATCTCCTTCCTGATGGTTGAGCGGTAATAACTGTTCCTGAACCTGGTGGTGTGGGACCTGAGGCTCCTGTACCTCCTTCCTGATGGTTGAGGGGTAATAACTGTTCCTGAAGCTGGTGGTGTGGGCCCTGAAGCTCCTGTACCTCCTTCCTGATGGTTGAGGGGTAATAACTGTTCCTGAACCTGGTGGTGTGGGTCCTGAGGCTCCTGTACCTCCTTCCTGATGGTTGAGGGGTAATAACTGTTCCTGAACCTGGTGGTGTGGGTCCTGAGGCTCCTGTACCTCCTTCCTGATGGTTGAGGGGGTAATAACTGTTCCTGAAGCTGGTGGTGTGGGTCCTGAGACTCCTGTACCTCCTTCCTGATGGTTGAGGGGTAATAACTGTTCCTGAAGCTGGTGGTGTGGGTCCTGAGACTCCTGTATCTCCTTCCTGATGGTTGAGGGGTAATAACTGTTCCTGAACCTGGTGGTGTGGGACCTGAGGCTCCTGTATCTCCTTCCTGATGGTTGAGGGGTAATAACTGTTCCTGAACCTGGTGGTGTGGGACCTGAGGCTCCCGTACCTCCTTCCTGATGGTTGAGGGGTAATAACTGTTCCTGAAGCTGGTGGTGTGGGCCCTGAGGCTCCCGTACCTCCTTCCTGATGGTTGAGGGGTAATAACTGTTCCTGAAGCTGGTGGTGTGGGTCCTGAGGCTCCTGTACCTCCTTCCTGATGGTTGAGGGGTAATAACTGTTCCTGAAGCTGGTGGTGTGGGTCCTGCGGCTCCTGTACCTCCTTCCTGATGGTTGAGGGGTAATAACTGTTCCTGAATCTGGTGGTGTGAGACCTGAGGCTCCTGTACCTCCTTCCTGATGGTTGAGGTGTAATAACTGTTCCTGAACCTGGTGGTGTGAGACCTGAGGCTCCTGTACCTCCTTCCTGATGGTTGAGGGGTAATAACTGTTCCTGTAGCTGGTGGTGTGGGCCCTGAAGCTCCTGTACCTCCTTCCTGATGGTTGAGGGGTAATAACTGTTCCTGAAGCTGGTGGTGTGGGTCCTGAGGCTCCTGTATCTCCTTCCTGATGGTTGAGGGGTAATAAGTGTTCCTGAACCTGGTGGTGTGGGTCCTGAGGCTCCTGTACCTCCTTCCTTATGGTTGAGGGGGTAATAACTGTCCCTGAACCTGGTGGTGTGGGTCCTGAGGCTCCTGTACCTCCTTCCTGATGGTTGAGGGGCAATAACTGTTCCTGAACCTGGTGGTGTGGGTCCTGAGGCTCCTGTACCTCCTTCCTGATGGTTGAGGGGTAATAACTGTTCCTGAAGCTGGTGGTGTGAGACCTGAGGCTCCTGCACCTCCTTCCTGATGGTTGAGGGGTAATAACTGTTCCTGAACCTGGTGGTGTGAGACCTGAGGCTCCTGTACCTCCTTCCTGATGGTTGAGGGGTAATAACTGTTCCTGAACCTGGTGGTGTGGGACCTGAGGCTCCTGTACCTCCTTCCTGATGGTTGAGGGGTATTAACTGTTCCTGAAGCTGGTGGTGTGGGCCCTGAAGCTCCTGTACCTCCTTCCTGATGGTTGAGGGGGTAATAACTGTTCCTGAACCTGGTGGTGTGGGTCCTGAGGCTCCTGTATCTCCTTCCTGATGGTTGAGCGGTAATAACTGTTCCTGAACCTGGTGGTGTGGGACCTGAGGCTCCTGTACCTCCTTCCTGATGGTTGAGGGGTAATAACTGTTCCTGAAGCTGGTGGTGTGGGTCCTGAGGCTCCTGTACCTCCTTCCTGATGGTTGAGCGGTAATAACTGTTCCTGAACCTGGTGGTGTGGGACCTGAGGCTCCTGTACCTCCTTCCTGATGGTTGAGGGGGTAATAACTGTTCCTGAAGCTGGTGGTGTGGGCCCTGAAGCTCCTGTACCTCCTTCCTGATGGTTGAGGGGGTAATAACTGTTCCTGAAGCTGGTGGTTTGGGTCCTGAGGCTCCTGTATCTCCTTCCTGATGGTTGAGGGGTAATAACTGTTCCTGAAGCTGGTGGTGTGGGTCCTGAGGCTCCTGTACCTCCTTCCTGATGGTTGAAGGGTAATAACTGTCCCTGAACCTGGTGGTGTGGGTCCTGAGGCTCCTGTACCTCCTTCCTGATGGTTGAGGGGGTAATAACTGTCCCTGAACCTGGTGGTGTGGGACCTGAGGCTCCTGTACCTCCTTCCTGATGGTTGAGGGGGTAATAACTGTTCCTGAACCTGGTGGTGTGGGACCTGAGGCTCCTGTACCTCCTTCCTGATGGTTGAGGGGTAATAACTGTTCCTGAAGCTGGTGGTGTGGGCCCTGAAGCTCCTGTACCTCCTTCCTGATGGTTGAGGGGGTAATAACTGTTCCTGAAGCTGGTGGTGTGGGTCCTGAGGCTCCTGTACCTCCTTCCTGATGGTTGAGGGGTAATAACTGTTCCTGAAGCTGGTGGTGTGGGACCTGAGGCTCCTGTATCTCCTTCCTGATGGTTGAGGGGTAATAACTGTTCCTGAACCTGGTGGTGTGGGACCTGAGGCTCCTGTATCTCCTTCCTGATGGTTGAGGGGTAATAACTGTTCCTGAACCTGGTGGTGTGGGCCCTGAGGCTCCTGTACCTCCTTCCTGATGGTTGAGGGGTAATAACTGTTCCTGAAGCTGGTGGTGTGGGTCCTGAGGCTCCTGTACCTCCTTCCTGATGGTTGAGGGGTAATAACTGTTCCTGAAGCTGGTGGTGTGGGTCCTGAGGCTCCTGTATCTCCTTCCTGATGGTTGAGCGGTAATAACTGTTCCTGAACCTGGTGGTGTGGGACCTGAGGCTCCTGTACCTCCTTCCTGATGGTTGAGGGGTAATAACTGTTCCTGAAGCTGGTGGTGTGGGCCCTGAAGCTCCTGTACCTCCTTCCTGATGGTTGAGGGGTAATAACTGTTCCTGAACCTGGTGGTGTGGGTCCTGAGGCTCCTGTACCTCCTTCCTGATGGTTGAGGGGTAATAACTGTTCCTGAACCTGGTGGTGTGGGTCCTGAGGCTCCTGTACCTCCTTCCTGATGGTTGAGGGGGTAATAACTGTTCCTGAAGCTGGTGGTTTGGGTCCTGAGACTCCTGTACCTCCTTCCTGATGGTTGAGGGGTAATAACTGTTCCTGAAGCTGGTGGTGTGGGTCCTGAGACTCCTGTATCTCCTTCCTGATGGTTGAGGGGTAATAACTGTTCCTGAACCTGGTGGTGTGGGACCTGAGGCTCCTGTATCTCCTTCCTGATGGTTGAGGGGTAATAACTGTTCCTGAACCTAGTGGTGTGGGACCTGAGGCTCCCGTACCTCCTTCCTGATGGTTGAGGGGTAATAACTGTTCCTGAAGCTGGTGGTGTGGGCCCTGAGGCTCCCGTACCTCCTTCCTGATGGTTGAGGGGTAATAACTGTTCCTGAAGCTGGTGGTGTGGGTCCTGAGGCTCCTGTACCTCCTTCCTGATGGTTGAGGGGTAATAACTGTTCCTGAAGCTGGTGGTGTGGGTCCTGCGGCTCCCGTACCTCCTTCCTGATGGTTGAGGGGTAATAACTGTTCCTGAATCTGGTGGTGTGAGACCTGAGGCTCCTGTACCTCCTTCCTGATGGTTGAGGTGTAATAACTGTTCCTGAACCTGGTGGTGTGAGACCTGAGGCTCCTGTACCTCCTTCCTGATGGTTGAGGGGTAATAACTGTTCCTGTAGCTGGTGGTGTGGGCCCTGAAGCTCCTGTACCTCCTTCCTGATGGTTGAGGGGTAATAACTGTTCCTGAAGCTGGTGGTGTGGGTCCTGAGGCTCCTGTATCTCCTTCCTGATGGTTGAGGGGTAATAAGTGTTCCTGAACCTGGTGGTGTGGGTCCTGAGGCTCCTGTACCTCCTTCCTTATGGTTGAGGGGGTAATAACTGTCCCTGAACCTGGTGGTGTGGGTCCTGAGGCTCCTGTACCTCCTTCCTGATGGTTGAGGGGCAATAACTGTTCCTGAACCTGGTGGTGTGGGTCCTGAGGCTCCTGTACCTCCTTCCTGATGGTTGAGGGGTAATAACTGTTCCTGAAGCTGGTGGTGTGAGACCTGAGGCTCCTGTACCTCCTTCCTGATGGTTGAGGGGTAATAACTGTTCCTGAACCTGGTGGTGTGAGACCTGAGGCTCCTGTACCTCCTTCCTGATGGTTGAGGGGTAATAACTGTTCCTGAACCTGGTGGTGTGGGACCTGAGGCTCCTGTACCTCCTTCCTGATGGTTGAGGGGTATTAACTGTTCCTGAAGCTGGTGGTGTGGGCCCTGAAGCTCCTGTACCTCCTTCCTGATGGTTGAGGGGGTAATAACTGTTCCTGAACCTGGTGGTGTGGGTCCTGAGGCTCCTGTATCTCCTTCCTGATGGTTGAGCGGTAATAACTGTTCCTGAACCTGGTGGTGTGGGACCTGAGGCTCCTGTACCTCCTTCCTGATGGTTGAGGGGTAATAACTGTTCCTGAAGCTGGTGGTGTGGGTCCTGAGGCTCCTGTACCTCCTTCCTGATGGTTGAGCGGTAATAACTGTTCCTGAACCTGGTGGTGTGGGACCTGAGGCTCCTGTACCTCCTTCCTGATGGTTGAGGGGGTAATAACTGTTCCTGAAGCTGGTGGTGTGGGCCCTGAAGCTCCTGTACCTCCTTCCTGATGGTTGAGGGGGTAATAACTGTTCCTGAAGCTGGTGGTTTGGGTCCTGAGGCTCCTGTATCTCCTTCCTGATGGTTGAGGGGTAATAACTGTTCCTGAACCTGGTGGTGTGGGACCTGAGGCTCCTGTATCTCCTTCCTGATGGTTGAGGGGTAATAACTGTTCCTGAACCTGGTGGTGTGGGACCTGAGGCTCCTGTACCTCCTTCCTGATGGTTGAGGGGTAATAACTGTTCCTGAAGCTGGTGGTGTGGGCCCTGAGGCTCCTGTACCTCCTTCCTGATGGTTGAGGGGTAATAACTGTTCCTGAAGCTGGTGGTGTGGGTCCTGAGGCTCCTGTACCTCCTTCCTGATGGTTGAGGGGTAATAACTGTTCCTGAAGCTGGTGGTGTGGGTCCTGAGGCTCCTGTACCTCCTTCCTGATGGTTGAGGGGTAATAACTGTTCCTGAACCTGGTGGTGTGAGACCTGAGGCTCCTGTACCTCCTTCCTGATGGTTGAGGGGTAATAACTGTTCCTGAACCTGGTAGTGTGAGACCTGAGGCTCCTGTACCTCCTTCCTGATGGTTGAGGGGTAATAACTGTTCCTGAACCTGGTGGCGTGAGACCTGAGGCTCCTGTACCTCCTTCCTGATGGTTGAGGGGTAATAACTGTTCCTGAACCTGGTGGCGTGAGACCTGAGGCTCCTGTACCTCCTTCCTGATGGTTGAGGGGTAATAACTGTTCCTGAACCTGGTGGTGTGGGACCTGAGGCTCCTGTACCTCCTTCCTGATGGTTGAGGGGTAATAACTGTTCCTGAAGCTGGTGGTGTGGGCCCTGAAGCTCCTGTACCTCCTTCCTGATGGTTGAGGGGTAATAACTGTTCCTGAAGCTGGTGGTGTGGGTCCTGAGGCTCCTGTACCTCCTTCCTGATGGTTGAGGGGTAATAACTGTTCCTGAACCTGGTGGTGTGGGTCCTGAGGCTTCTGTACCTCCTTCCTGATGGTTGAGGGGGTAATAACTGTCCCTGAACCTGGTGGTGTGGGTCCTGAGGCTCCTGTACCTCCTTCCTGATGGTTGAAGGGTAATAACTGTCCCTGAACCTGGTGGTGTGGGTCCTGAGGCTCCTGTACCTCCTTCCTGATGGTTGAGGGGTAATAACTGTTCCTGAACCTGGTGGTGTGGGTCCTGAGGCTCCTGTACCTCCTTCCTGATGGTTGAGGGGGTAATAACTGTTCCTGAACCTGGTGGTGTGGGACCTGAGGCTCCTATACCTCCTTCCTGATAGTTGAGGGGGTAATAACTGTTCCTGAACCTGATGGTGTGGGTCCTGAGGCTCCTGTACCTCCATCCTGTTGGTTGAGGGGTAATAACTGTTCCTGAACCTGGTGGTGTGGGTCCTGAGGCTCCTGTACCTCCTTCCTGATGGTTGAGGGGTAATAATTGTTCCTGAACCTGGTGGTGTGGGTCCTGAGGCTCCTGTACCTCCTTCCTGATGGTTGAGGGGGTAATAACTGTTCCTGAACCTGGTGGTGTGGGTCCTGAGGCTGCTGTATCTCCTTCCTGATGGTTGAGCGGTAATAACTGTTCCTGAACCTGGTGGTGTGGGACCTGAGGCTCCTGTACCTCCTTCCTGATGGTTGAGGGGTAATAACTGTTCCTGAAGCTGGTGGTGTGGGCCCTGAAGCTCCTGTACCTCCTTCCTGATGGTTGAGGGGTAATAACTGTTCCTGAACCTGGTGGTGTGGGTCCTGAGGCTCCTGTACCTCCTTCCTGATGGTTGAGGGGGTAATAACTGTCCCTGAACCTGGTGGTGTGGGTCCTGAGGCTCCTGTACCTCCTTCCTGATGGTTGAAGGGTAATAACTGTCCCTGAACCTGGTGGTGTGGGACCTGAGGCTCCTGTACCTCCTTCCTGATGGTTGAGGGGGTAATAAGTGTTCCTGAACCTGGTGGTGTGGGTCCTGAGGCTCCTGTACCTCCTTCCTGATGGTTGAGGGGGTAATAACTGTTCCTGAACCTGTGGTGTGGGACCTGAGGCTCCTGTACCTCCTTCCTGATGGTTGAGGGGTAATAACTGTTCCTGAAGCTGGTGGTGTGGGCCCTGAAGCTCCTGTACCTCCTTCCTGATGGTTGAGGGGGTAATAACTGTTCCTGAAGCTGGTGGTGCGGGTCCTGAGGCTCCTGTATCTCCTTCCTGATGGTTGAGGGGTAATAACTGTTCCTGAACCTGGTGGTGTGGGACCTGAGGCTCCTGTATCTCCTTCCTGATGGTTGAGGGGTAATAACTGTTCCTGAACCTGGTGGTGTGGGCCCTGAGGCTCCTGTACCTCCTTCCTGATGGTTGAGGGGTAATAACTGTTCCTGAAGCTGGTGGTGTGGGTCCTGAGGCTCCTGTATCTCCTTCCTGATGGTTGAGCGGTAATAACTGTTCCTGAACCTGGTGGTGTGGGACCTGAGGCTCCTGTACCTCCTTCCTGATGGTTGAGGGGTAATAACTGTTCCTGAACCTGGTGGTGTGGGCCCTGAAGCTCCTGTACCTCCTTCCTGATGGTTGAGGGGTAATAACTGTTCCTGAACCTGGTGGTGTGGGTCTTGAGGCTCCTGTACCTCCTTCCTGATGGTTGAGGGGTAATAACTGTTCCTGAACCTGGTGGTGTGGGTCCTGAGGCTCCTGTACCTCCTTTCTGATGGTTGAGGGGGTAATAACTGTTCCTGAAGCTGGTGGTGTGGGCCCTGAAGCTCCTGTACCTCCTTCCTGATGGTTGAGGGGTAATAACTGTTCCTGAATCTGGTGGTGTGGGTCTTGAGGCTCCTGTACCTCCTTCCTGATGGTTGAGGGGTAATAACTGTTCCTGAACCTGGTGGTGTGGGTCCTGAGGCTCCTGTACCTCCTTCCTGATGGTTGAGGGGGTAATAACTGTTCCTGAAGCTGGTGGTGTGGGCCCTGAAGCTCCTGTACCTCCTTCCTGATGGTTGAGGGGTAATAACTGTTCCTGAATCTGGTGGTGTGGGTCCTGAGGCTCCTGTACCTCCTTCCTGATGGTTGAGGGGGTAATAACTGTCCCTGAACCTGGTGGTGTGGGTCCTGAGGCTCCTGTACCTCCTTCCTGATGGTTGAGGGGTAATAACTGTTCCTGAACCTGGTGGCGTGAGACCTGAGGCTCCTGTACCTCCTTCCTGATGGTTGAGGGGTAATAACTGTTCCTGAACCTGGTGGCGTGAGACCTGAGGCTCCTGTACCTCCTTCCTGATGGTTGAGGGGTAATAACTGTTCCTGAACCTGGTGGTGTGGGACCTGAGGCTCCTGTACCTCCTTCCTGATGGTTGAGGGGTAATAACTGTTCCTGAAGCTGGTGGTGTGGGCCCTGAAGCTCCTGTACCTCCTTCCTGATGGTTGAGGGGTAATAACTGTTCCTGAAGCTGGTGGTGTGGGTCCTGAGGCTCCTGTACCTCCTTCCTGATGGTTGAGGGGTAATAACTGTTCCTGAACCTGGTGGTGTGGGTCCTGAGGCTTCTGTACCTCCTTCCTGATGGTTGAGGGGGTAATAACTGTCCCTGAACCTGGTGGTGTGGGTCCTGAGGCTCCTGTACCTCCTTCCTGATGGTTGAAGGGTAATAACTGTCCCTGAACCTGGTGGTGTGGGTCCTGAGGCTCCTGTACCTCCTTCCTGATGGTTGAGGGGGTAATAACTGTCCCTGAACCTGGTGGTGTGGGTCCTGAGGCTCCTGTACCTCCTTCCTGATGGTTGAGGGGTAATAACTGTTCCTGAAGCTGGTGGTGTGGGTCCTGAGGCTCCTGTATCTCCTTCCTGATGGTTGAGCGGTAATAACTGTTCCTGAACCTGGTGGTGTGGGACCTGAGGCTCCTGTACCTCCTTCCTGATGGTTGAGGGGTAATAACTGTTCCTGAACCTGGTGGTGTGGGCCCTGAAGCTCCTGTACCTCCTTCCTGATGGTTGAGGGGTAATAACTGTTCCTGAACCTGGTGGTGTGGGTCTTGAGGCTCCTGTACCTCCTTCCTGATGGTTGAGGGGTAATAACTGTTCCTGAACCTGGTGGTGTGGGTCCTGAGGCTCCTGTACCTCCTTCCTGATGGTTGAGGGGGTAATAACTGTTCCTGAAGCTGGTGGTGTGGGCCCTGAAGCTCCTGTACCTCCTTCCTGATGGTTGAGGGGTAATAACTGTTCCTGAATCTGGTGGTGTGGGTCCTGAGGCTCCTGTACCTCCTTCCTGATGGTTGAGGGGGTAATAACTGTCCCTGAACCTGGTGGTGTGGGTCCTGAGGCTCCTGTACCTCCTGCCTGATGGTTGAGGGGTAATAACTGTCCCTGAAGCTGGTGGTGTGGGTCCTGAGGCTCCTGTATCTCCTTCCTGATGGTTCAGGGGTAATAACTGTTCCTGAAGCTGGTGGTGTGAGACCTGAGGCTCCTGTACCTCCTTCCTGATGGTTGAGGGGTAATAACTGTTCCTGAAGCTGGTGGTGTGAGACCTGAGGCTCCTGTACCTCCTTCCTGATGGTTGAGGGGTAATAACTGTTCCTGAACCTGGTGCTGTGGGACCTGAGGCTCCTGTACCTCCTTCCTGATGGTTGAGGGGTAATAACTGTTCCTGAAGCTGGTGGTGTGGGCCCTGAAGCTCCTGTACCTCCTTCCTGATGGTTGAGGGGGTAATAACTGTTCCTGAACCTGGTGGTGTGGGCCCTGAGGCTCCTGTACCTCCTTCCTGACGGTTGAGCGGTAATAACTGTTCCTGAACCTGGTGGTGTGGGACCTGAGGCTCCTGTACCTCCTTCCTGACGGTTGAGGGGTAATAACTGTTCCTGAAGCTGGTGGTGTGGGCCCTGAAGCTCCTGTACCTCCTTCCTGATGGTTGAGGGGTAATAACTGTTCCTGAAGCTGGTGGTGTGGGTCCTGAGGCTCCTGTACCTCCTTTCTGATGGTTGAGGGGTAATAACTGTTCCTGAACCTGGTGGTGTGGGTCCTGAGGCTCCTGTACCTCCTTCCTGATGGTTGAGGGGGTAATAACTGTCCCTGAACCTGGTGGTGTGGGTCCTGAGGCTCCTGTACCTCCTTCCTGATGGTTGAGGGGTAATAACTGTCCCTGAACCTGGTGGTGTGGGACCTGAGGCTCCTGTACCTCCTTCATGATGGTTGAGGGGTAATAACTGTTCCTGAAGCTGGTGGTGTGGGCCCTGAGGCTCCTGTACCTCCTTCCTGATGGTTGAGGGGTAATAACTGTTCCTGAAGCTGGTGGTGTGGGTCCTGAGGCTCCTGTACCTCCTTCCTGATGGTTGAGGTGTAATAACTGTTCCTGAAGCTGGTGGTGTGGGTCCTGAGGCTCCTGTACCTCCGTCCTGATGGTTGAGCGGTAATAACTGTTCCTGAACCTGGTGGTGTGGGACCTGAGGCTCCTGTACCTCCTTCCTGATGGTTGAGGTGGTAATAATAGTTCCTGAAGCTGGTGGTGTGGGCCCTGAAGCTCCTGTACCTCCTTCCTGATGGTTGAGGGGGTAATAACTGTTCCTGAAGCTGGTGGTGTGGGTCCTGAGGCTCCTGTACCTCCTTCCTGATGGTTGAGGGGTAATAACTGTTCTTGAACCTGGTGGTGTGGGACCTGAGGCTCCTGTATCTCCTTCCTGATGGTTGAGGGGTAATAACTGTTCCTGAACCTGGTGGTGTGGGACCTGAGGCTCCTGTACCTCCTTCCTGATGGTTGAGCGGTAATAACTGTTCCTGAATCTGGTGGTGTGGGCCCTGAGGCTCCTGTACCTCCTTCCTGATGGTTGAGGGGTAATAACTGTTCCTGAAGCTGGTGGTGTGTGTCCTGAGGCTCCTGTACCTCCTTCCTGATGGTTGAGGGGTAATAACTGTTCCTGAACCTGGTGGTGTGGGACCTGAGGCTCCTGTACCTCCTTCCTGATGGTTGAGCGGTAATAACTGTTCCTGAAGCTGGTGGTGTGGGCCCTGAGGCTCCTGTACCTCCTTCCTGATGGTTGAGGGGTAATAACTGTTCCTGAAGCTGGTGGTGTGTGTCCTGAGGCTCCTGTACCTCCTTCCTGATGGTTGAGGGGTAATAACTGTTCCTGAAGCTGGTGGTGTGGGTCCTGAGGCTCCTGTACCTCCTTCCTGATGGTTGAGGGGTAATAACTGTTCCTGAAGCTGGTGGTGTGAGACCTGAGGCTCCTGTACCTCCTTTCTGATGGTTGAGGGGTAATAACTGTTCCGGAAGCTGGTGGTGTGGGTCCTGAGGCTCCTGTATCTCCTTCCTGATGGTTGAGGGGTAATAACTGTTCCTGAACCTGGTGGTGTGGGACCTGAGGCTCCTGTATCTCCTTCCTGATGGTTGAGGGGTAATAACTGTTCCTGAACCTGGTGGTGTGGGCCCTGAGGCTCCTGTACCTCCTTCCTGATGGTTGAGGGGTAATAACTGTTCCTGAAGCTGGTGGTGTGGGTCCTGAGGCTCCTGTATCTCCTTCCTGATGGTTGAGCGGTAATAACTGTTCCTGAACCTGGTGGTGTGGGACCTGAGGCTCCTGTACCTCCTTCCTGATGGTTGAGGGGTAATAACTGTTCCTGAACCTGGTGGTGTGGGCCCTGAAGCTCCTGTACCTCCTTCCTGATGGTTGAGGGGTAATAACTGTTCCTGAACCTGGTGGTGTGGGTCTTGAGGCTCCTGTACCTCCTTCCTGATGGTTGAGGGGTAATAACTGTTCCTGAACCTGGTGGTGTGGGTCCTGAGGCTCCTGTACCTCCTTCCTGATGGTTGAGGGGGTAATAACTGTTCCTGAAGCTGGTGGTGTGGGCCCTGAAGCTCCTGTACCTCCTTCCTGATGGTTGAGGGGTAATAACTGTTCCTGAATCTGGTGGTGTGGGTCCTGAGGCTCCTGTACCTCCTTCCTGATGGTTGAGGGGGTAATAACTGTCCCTGAACCTGGTGGTGTGGGTCCTGAGGCTCCTGTACCTCCTGCCTGATGGTTGAGGGGTAATAACTGTCCCTGAAGCTGGTGGTGTGGGTCCTGAGGCTCCTGTATCTCCTTCCTGATGGTTGAGGGGTAATAACTGTTCCTGAAGCTGGTGGTGTGAGACCTGAGGCTCCTGTACCTCCTTCCTGATGGTTGAGGGGTAATAACTGTTCCTGAAGCTGGTGGTGTGAGACCTGAGGCTCCTGTACCTCCTTCCTGATGGTTGAGGGGTAATAACTGTTCCTGAACCTGGTGCTGTGGGACCTGAGGCTCCTGTACCTCCTTCCTGATGGTTGAGGGGTAATAACTGTTCCTGAAGCTGGTGGTGTGGGCCCTGAAGCTCCTGTACCTCCTTCCTGATGGTTGAGGGGTAATAACTGTTCCTGAAGCTGGTGGTGTGGGTCCTGAGGCTCCTGTATCTCCTTCCTGATGGTTGAGCGGTAATAACTGTTCCTGAACCTGGTGGTGTGGGACCTGAGGCTCCTGTACCTCCTTCCTGATGGTTGAGGGGTAATAACTGTTCCTGAACCTGGTGGTGTGGGCCCTGAAGCTCCTGTACCTCCTTCCTGATGGTTGAGGGGTAATAACTGTTCCTGAACCTGGTGGTGTGGGTCTTGAGGCTCCTGTACCTCCTTCCTGATGGTTGAGGGGTAATAACTGTTCCTGAACCTGGTGGTGTGGGTCCTGAGGCTCCTGTACCTCCTTCCTGATGGTTGAGGGGGTAATAACTGTTCCTGAAGCTGGTGGTGTGGGCCCTGAAGCTCCTGTACCTCCTTCCTGATGGTTGAGGGGTAATAACTGTTCCTGAATCTGGTGGTGTGGGTCCTGAGGCTCCTGTACCTCCTTCCTGATGGTTGAGGGGGTAATAACTGTCCCTGAACCTGGTGGTGTGGGTCCTGAGGCTCCTGTACCTCCTTCCTGATGGTTGAGGGGTAATAACTGTTCCTGAACCTGGTGGCGTGAGACCTGAGGCTCCTGTACCTCCTTCCTGATGGTTGAGGGGTAATAACTGTTCCTGAACCTGGTGGCGTGAGACCTGAGGCTCCTGTACCTCCTTCCTGATGGTTGAGGGGTAATAACTGTTCCTGAACCTGGTGGTGTGGGACCTGAGGCTCCTGTACCTCCTTCCTGATGGTTGAGGGGTAATAACTGTTCCTGAAGCTGGTGGTGTGGGCCCTGAAGCTCCTGTACCTCCTTCCTGATGGTTGAGGGGTAATAACTGTTCCTGAAGCTGGTGGTGTGGGTCCTGAGGCTCCTGTACCTCCTTCCTGATGGTTGAGGGGTAATAACTGTTCCTGAACCTGGTGGTGTGGGTCCTGAGGCTTCTGTACCTCCTTCCTGATGGTTGAGGGGGTAATAACTGTCCCTGAACCTGGTGGTGTGGGTCCTGAGGCTCCTGTACCTCCTTCCTGATGGTTGAAGGGTAATAACTGTCCCTGAACCTGGTGGTGTGGGTCCTGAGGCTCCTGTACCTCCTTCCTGATGGTTGAGGGGGTAATAACTGTCCCTGAACCTGGTGGTGTGGGTCCTGAGGCTCCTGTACCTCCTTCCTGATGGTTGAGGGGTAATAACTGTTCCTGAACCTGGTGGTGTGGGTCCTGAGGCTCCTGTACCTCCTTCCTGATGGTTGAGGGGGTAATAACTGTTCCTGAACCTGGTGGTGTGGGACCTGAGGCTCCTATACCTCCTTCCTGATAGTTGAGGGGGTAATAACTGTTCCTGAACCTGATGGTGTGGGTCCTGAGGCTCCTGTACCTCCTTCCTGTTGGTTGAGGGGTAATAACTGTTCCTGAACCTGGTGGTGTGGGTCCTGAGGCTCCTGTACCTCCTTCCTGATGGTTGAGGGGTAATAATTGTTCCTGAACCTGGTGGTGTGAGTCCTGAGCCTCCTGTACCTCCTTCCTGATGGTTGAGGGGGTAATAACTGTTCCTGAACCTGGTGGTGTGGGTCCTGAGGCTGCTGTATCTCCTTCCTGATGGTTGAGCGGTAATAACTGTTCCTGAACCTGGTGGTGTGGGACCTGAGGCTCCTGTACCTCCTTCCTGATGGTTGAGGGGTAATAACTGTTCCTGAAGCTGGTGGTGTGGGCCCTGAAGCTCCTGTACCTCCTTCCTGATGGTTGAGGGGTAATAACTGTTCCTGAACCTGGTGGTGTGGGTCCTGAGGCTCCTGTACCTCCTTCCTGATGGTTGAGGGGGTAATAACTGTCCCTGAACCTGGTGGTGTGGGTCCTGAGGCTCCTGTACCTCCTTCCTGATGGTTGAAGGGTAATAACTGTCCCTGAACCTGGTGGTGTGGGACCTGAGGCTCCTGTACCTCCTTCCTGATGGTTGAGGGGGTAATAAGTGTTCCTGAACCTGGTGGTGTGGGTCCTGAGGCTCCTGTACCTCCTTCCTGATGGTTGAGGGGGTAATAACTGTTCCTGAACCTGTGGTGTGGGACCTGAGGCTCCTGTACCTCCTTCCTGATGGTTGAGGGGTAATAACTGTTCCTGAAGCTGGTGGTGTGGGCCCTGAAGCTCCTGTACCTCCTTCCTGATGGTTGAGGGGGTAATAACTGTTCCTGAAGCTGGTGGTGTGGGTCCTGAGGCTCCTGTATCTCCTTCCTGATGGTTGAGGGGTAATAACTGTTCCTGAACCTGGTGGTGTGGGACCTGAGGCTCCTGTATCTCCTTCCTGATGGTTGAGGGGTAATAACTGTTCCTGAACCTGGTGGTGTGGGCCCTGAGGCTCCTGTACCTCCTTCCTGATGGTTGAGGGGTAATAACTGTTCCTGAAGCTGGTGGTGTGGGTCCTGAGGCTCCTGTATCTCCTTCCTGATGGTTGAGCGGTAATAACTGTTCCTGAACCTGGTGGTGTGGGACCTGAGGCTCCTGTACCTCCTTCCTGATGGTTGAGGGGTAATAACTGTTCCTGAACCTGGTGGTGTGGGCCCTGAAGCTCCTGTACCTCCTTCCTGATGGTTGAGGGGTAATAACTGTTCCTGAACCTGGTGGTGTGGGTCTTGAGGCTCCTGTACCTCCTTCCTGATGGTTGAGGGGTAATAACTGTTCCTGAAGCTGGTGGTGTGGGTCCTGAGGCTCCTGTACCTCCTTCCTGATGGTTGAGGGGGTAATAACTGTTCCTGAAGCTGGTGGTGTGGGCCCTGAAGCTCCTGTACCTCCTTCCTGATGGTTGAGGGGTAATAACTGTTCCTGAATCTGGTGGTGTGGGTTCTGAGGCTCCTGTACCTCCTTCCTGATGGTTGAGGGGGTAATAACTGTCCCTGAACCTGGTGGTGTGGGTCCTGAGGCTCCTGTATCTCCTGCCTGATGGTTGAGGGGTAATAACTGTCCCTGAAGCTGGTGGTGTGGGTCCTGAGGCTCCTGTATCTCCTTCCTGATGGTTCAGGGGTAATAACTGTTCCTGAAGCTGGTGGTGTGAGACCTGAGGCTCCTGTACCTCCTTCCTGATGGTTGAGGGGTAATAACTGTTCCTGAAGCTGGTGGTGTGAGACCTGAGGCTCCTGTACTTCCTTCCTGATGGTTGAGGGGTAATAACTGTTCCTGAACCTGGTGCTGTGGGACCTGAGGCTCCTGTACCTCCTTCCTGATGGTTGAGGGGTAATAACTGTTCCTGAAGCTGGTGGTGTGGGCCCTGAAGCTCCTGTACCTCCTTCCTGATGGTTGAGGGGGTAATAACTGTTCCTGAACCTGGTGGTGTGGGCCCTGAGGCTCCTGTACCTCCTTCCTGACGGTTGAGCGGTAATAACTGTTCCTGAACCTGGTGGTGTGGGACCTGAGGCTCCTGTACCTCCTTCCTGACGGTTGAGGGGTAATAACTGTTCCTGAAGCTGGTGGTGTGGGCCCTGAAGCTCCTGTACCTCCTTCCTGACGGTTGAGCGGTAATAACTGTTCCTGAAGCTGGTGGTGTGGGTCCTGAGGCTCCTGTACCTCCTTTCTGATGGTTGAGGGGTAATAACTGTTCCTGAACCTGGTGGTGTGGGTCCTGAGGCTCCTGTACCTCCTTCCTGATGGTTGAGGGGGTAATAACTGTCCCTGAACCTGGTGGTGTGGGTCCTGAGGCTCCTGTACCTCCTTCCTGATGGTTGAGGGGTAATAACTGTCCCTGAACCTGGTGGTGTGGGACCTGAGGCTCCTGTACCTCCTTCATGATGGTTGAGGGGTAATAACTGTTCCTGAAGCTGGTGGTGTGGGCCCTGAGGCTCCTGTACCTCCTTCCTGATGGTTGAGGGGTAATAACTGTTCCTGAAGCTGGTGGTGTGGGTCCTGAGGCTCCTGTACCTCCTTCCTGATGGTTGAGGTGTAATAACTGTTCCTGAAGCTGGTGGTGTGGGTCCTGAGGCTCCTGTACCTCCGTCCTGATGGTTGAGCGGTAATAACTGTTCCTGAACCTGGTGGTGTGGGACCTGAGGCTCCTGTACCTCCTTCCTGATGGTTGAGGTGTTAATAACAGTTCCTGAAGCTGGTGGTGTGGGCCCTGAAGCTCCTGTACCTCCTTCCTGATGGTTGAGGGGGTAATAACTGTTCCTGAAGCTGGTGGTGTGGGTCCTGAGGCTCCTGTACCTCCTTCCTGATGGTTGAGGGGTAATAACTGTTCTTGAACCTGGTGGTGTGGGACCTGAGGCTCCTGTATCTCCTTCCTGATGGTTGAGGGGTAATAACTGTTCCTGAACCTGGTGGTGTGGGACCTGAGGCTCCTGTACCTCCTTCCTGATGGTTGAGCGGTAATAACTGTTCCTGAATCTGGTGGTGTGGGCCCTGAGGCTCCTGTACCTCCTTCCTGATGGTTGAGGGGTAATAACTGTTCCTGAAGCTGGTGGTGTGTGTCCTGAGGCTCCTGTACCTCCTTCCTGATGGTTGAGGGGTAATAACTGTTCCTGAACCTGGTGGTGTGGGACCTGAGGCTCCTGTACCTCCTTCCTGATGGTTGAGCGGTAATAACTGTTCCTGAAGCTGGTGGTGTGGGCCCTGAGGCTCCTGTACCTCCTTCCTGATGGTTGAGGGGTAATAACTGTTCCTGAAGCTGGTGGTGTGTGTCCTGAGGCTCCTGTACCTCCTTCCTGATGGTTGAGGGGTAATAACTGTTCCTGAAGCTGGTGGTGTGGGTCCTGAGGCTCCTGTACCTCCTTCCTGATGGTTGAGGGGTAATAACTGTTCCTGAAGCTGGTGGTGTGAGACCTGAGGCTCCTGTACCTCCTTCCTGATGGTTGAGGGGTAATAACTGTTCCGGAAGCTGGTGGTGTGGGTCCTGAGGCTCCTGTATCTCCTTCCTGATGGTTGAGGGGTAATAACTGTTCCTGAACCTGGTGGTGTGGGACCTGAGGCTCCTGTATCTCCTTCCTGATGGTTGAGGGGTAATAACTGTTCCTGAACCTGGTGGTGTGGGCCCTGAGGCTCCTGTACCTCCTTCCTGATGGTTGAGGGGTAATAACTGTTCCTGAAGCTGGTGGTGTGGGTCCTGAGGCTCCTGTATCTCCTTCCTGATGGTTGAGCGGTAATAACTGTTCCTGAACCTGGTGGTGTGGGACCTGAGGCTCCTGTACCTCCTTCCTGATGGTTGAGGGGTAATAACTGTTCCTGAACCTGGTGGTGTGGGCCCTGAAGCTCCTGTACCTCCTTCCTGATGGTTGAGGGGTAATAACTGTTCCTGAACCTGGTGGTGTGGGTCTTGAGGCTCCTGTACCTCCTTCCTGATGGTTGAGGGGTAATAACTGTTCCTGAACCTGGTGGTGTGGGTCCTGAGGCTCCTGTACCTCCTTCCTGATGGTTGAGGGGGTAATAACTGTTCCTGAAGCTGGTGGTGTGGGCCCTGAAGCTCCTGTACCTCCTTCCTGATGGTTGAGGGGTAATAACTGTTCCTGAACCTGGTGGTGTGGGCCCTGAGGCTCCTGTACCTCCTTCCTGATGGTTGAGGGGTAATAACTGTTCCTGAAGCTGGTGGTGTGGGTCCTGAGGCTCCTGTATCTCCTTCCTGATGGTTGAGCGGTAATAACTGTTCCTGAACCTGGTGGTGTGGGACCTGAGGCTCCTGTACCTCCTTCCTGATGGTTGAGGGGTAATAACTGTTCCTGAACCTGGTGGTGTGGGCCCTGAAGCTCCTGTACCTCCTTCCTGATGGTTGAGGGGTAATAACTGTTCCTGAACCTGGTGGTGTGGGTCTTGAGGCTCCTGTACCTCCTTCCTGATGGTTGAGGGGTAATAACTGTTCCTGAACCTGGTGGTGTGGGTCCTGAGGCTCCTGTACCTCCTTCCTGATGGTTGAGGGGGTAATAACTGTTCCTGAAGCTGGTGGTGTGGGCCCTGAAGCTCCTGTACCTCCTTCCTGATGGTTGAGGGGGTAATAACTGTTCCTGAATCTGGTGGTGTGGGTTCTGAGGCTCCTGTACCTCCTTCCTGATGGTTGAGGGGGTAATAACTGTCCCTGAACCTGGTGGTGTGGGTCCTGAGGCTCCTGTATCTCCTGCCTGATGGTTGAGGGGTAATAACTGTCCCTGAAGCTGGTGGTGTGGGTCCTGAGGCTCCTGTATCTCCTTCCTGATGGTTCAGGGGTAATAACTGTTCCTGAAGCTGGTGGTGTGAGACCTGAGGCTCCTGTACCTCCTTCCTGATGGTTGAGGGGTAATAACTGTTCCTGAAGCTGGTGGTGTGAGACCTGAGGCTCCTGTACTTCCTTCCTGATGGTTGAGGGGTAATAACTGTTCCTGAACCTGGTGCTGTGGGACCTGAGGCTCCTGTACCTCCTTCCTGATGGTTGAGGGGTAATAACTGTTCCTGAAGCTGGTGGTGTGGGCCCTGAAGCTCCTGTACCTCCTTCCTGATGGTTGAGGGGGTAATAACTGTTCCTGAACCTGGTGGTGTGGGCCCTGAGGCTCCTGTACCTCCTTCCTGACGGTTGAGCGGTAATAACTGTTCCTGAACCTGGTGGTGTGGGACCTGAGGCTCCTGTACCTCCTTCCTGACGGTTGAGGGGTAATAACTGTTCCTGAAGCTGGTGGTGTGGGCCCTGAAGCTCCTGTACCTCCTTCCTGACGGTTGAGGGGTAATAACTGTTCCTGAAGCTGGTGGTGTGGGTCCTGAGGCTCCTGTACCTCCTTTCTGATGGTTGAGGGGTAATAACTGTTCCTGAACCTGGTGGTGTGGGTCCTGAGGCTCCTGTACCTCCTTCCTGATGGTTGAGGGGGTAATAACTGTCCCTGAACCTGGTGGTGTGGGTCCTGAGGCTCCTGTACCTCCTTCCTGATGGTTGAGGGGTAATAACTGTCCCTGAACCTGGTGGTGTGGGACCTGAGGCTCCTGTACCTCCTTCATGATGGTTGAGGGGTAATAACTGTTCCTGAAGCTGGTGGTGTGGGCCCTGAGGCTCCTGTACCTCCTTCCTGATGGTTGAGGGGTAATAACTGTTCCTGAAGCTGGTGGTGTGGGTCCTGAGGCTCCTGTACCTCCTTCCTGATGGTTGAGGTGTAATAACTGTTCCTGAAGCTGGTGGTGTGGGTCCTGAGGCTCCTGTACCTCCGTCCTGATGGTTGAGCGGTAATAACTGTTCCTGAACCTGGTGGTGTGGGACCTGAGGCTCCTGTACCTCCTTCCTGATGGTTGAGGTGTTAATAACAGTTCCTGAAGCTGGTGGTGTGGGCCCTGAAGCTCCTGTAACTCCTTCCTGATGGTTGAGGGGGTAATAACTGTTCCTGAAGCTGGTGGTGTGGGTCCTGAGGCTCCTGTACCTCCTTCCTGATGGTTGAGGGGTAATAACTGTTCTTGAACCTGGTGGTGTGGGACCTGAGGCTCCTGTATCTCCTTCCTGATGGTTGAGGGGTAATAACTGTTCCTGAACCTGGTGGTGTGGGACCTGAGGCTCCTGTACCTCCTTCCTGATGGTTGAGCGGTAATAACTGTTCCTGAATCTGGTGGTGTGGGCCCTGAGGCTCCTGTACCTCCTTCCTGATGGTTGAGGGGTAATAACTGTTCCTGAAGCTGGTGGTGTGTGTCCTGAGGCTCCTGTACCTCCTTCCTGATGGTTGAGGGGTAATAACTGTTCCTGAACCTGGTGGTGTGGGACCTGAGGCTCCTGTACCTCCTTCCTGATGGTTGAGCGGTAATAACTGTTCCTGAAGCTGGTGGTGTGGGCCCTGAGGCTCCTGTACCTCCTTCCTGATGGTTGAGGGGTAATAACTGTTCTTGAACCTGGTGGTGTGTGTCCTGAGGCTCCTGTACCTCCTTCCTGATGGTTGAGGGGTAATAACTGTTCCTGAAGCTGGTGGTGTGGGTCCTGAGGCTCCTGTACCTCCTTCCTGATGGTTGAGGGGTAATAACTGTTCCTGAAGCTGGTGGTGTGAGACCTGAGGCTCCTGTACCTCCTTCCTGATGGTTGAGGGGTAATAACTGTTCCGGAAGCTGGTGGTGTGGGTCCTGAGGCTCCTGTATCTCCTTCCTGATGGTTGAGGGGTAATAACTGTTCCTGAACCTGGTGGTGTGGGACCTGAGGCTCCTGTATCTCCTTCCTGATGGTTGAGGGGTAATAACTGTTCCTGAACCTGGTGGTGTGGGCCCTGAGGCTCCTGTACCTCCTTCCTGATGGTTGAGGGGTAATAACTGTTCCTGAAGCTGGTGGTGTGGGTCCTGAGGCTCCTGTATCTCCTTCCTGATGGTTGAGCGGTAATAACTGTTCCTGAACCTGGTGGTGTGGGACCTGAGGCTCCTGTACCTCCTTCCTGATGGTTGAGGGGTAATAACTGTTCCTGAACCTGGTGGTGTGGGCCCTGAAGCTCCTGTACCTCCTTCCTGATGGTTGAGGGGTAATAACTGTTCCTGAACCTGGTGGTGTGGGTCTTGAGGCTCCTGTACCTCCTTCCTGATGGTTGAGGGGTAATAACTGTTCCTGAACCTGGTGGTGTGGGTCCTGAGGCTCCTGTACCTCCTTCCTGATGGTTGAGGGGGTAATAACTGTTCCTGAAGCTGGTGGTGTGGGCCCTGAAGCTCCTGTACCTCCTTCCTGATGGTTGAGGGGTAATAACTGTTCCTGAATCTGGTGGTGTGGGTCCTGAGGCTCCTGTACCTCCTTCCTGATGGTTGAGGGGGTAATAACTGTCCCTGAACCTGGTGGTGTGGGTCCTGAGGCTCCTGTACCTCCTGCCTGATGGTTGAGGGGTAATAACTGTCCCTGAAGCTGGTGGTGTGGGTCCTGAGGCTCCTGTATCTCCTTCCTGATGGTTGAGGGGGTAATAACTGTTCCAGAAGCTGGTGGTGTGAGACCTGAGGCTCCTGTACCTCCTTCCTGATGGTTGAGGGGTAATAACTGTTCCTGAAGCTGGTGGTGTGAGACCTGAGGCTCCTGTACCTCCTTCCTGATGGTTGAGGGGTAATAACTGTTCCTGAACCTGGTGCTGTGGGACCTGAGGCTCCTGTACCTCCTTCCTGATGGTTGAGGGGTAATAACTGTTCCTGAAGCTGGTGGTGTGGGCCCTGAAGCTCCTGTACCTCCTTCCTGATGGTTGAGGGGGTAATAACTGTTCCTGAACCTGGTGGTGTGGGCCCTGAGGCTCCTGTACCTCCTTCCTGACGGTTGAGCGGTAATAACTGTTCCTGAACCTGGTGGTGTGGGACCTGAGGCTCCTGTACCTCCTTCCTGACGGTTGAGGGGTAATAACTGTTCCTGAAGCTGGTGGTGTGGGCCCTGAAGCTCCTGTACCTCCTTCCTGATGGTTGAGGGGTAATAACTGTTCCTGAAGCTGGTGGTGTGGGTCCTGAGGCTCCTGTACCTCCTTTCTGATGGTTGAGGGGTAATAACTGTTCCTGAACCTGGTGGTGTGGGTCCTGAGGCTCCTGTACCTCCTTCCTGATGGTTGAGGGGGTAATAACTGTCCCTGAACCTGGTGGTGTGGGTCCTGAGGCTCCTGTACCTCCTTCCTGATGGTTGAGGGGTAATAACTGTCCCTGAACCTGGTGGTGTGGGACCTGAGGCTCCTGTACCTCCTTCATGATGGTTGAGGGGTAATAACTGTTCCTGAAGCTGGTGGTGTGGGCCCTGAGGCTCCTGTACCTCCTTCCTGATGGTTGAGGGGTAATAACTGTTCCTGAAGCTGGTGGTGTGGGTCCTGAGGCTCCTGTACCTCCTTCCTGATGGTTGAGGTGTAATAACTGTTCCTGAAGCTGGTGGTGTGGGTCCTGAGGCTCCTGTACCTCCGTCCTGATGGTTGAGCGGTAATAACTGTTCCTGAACCTGGTGGTGTGGGACCTGAGGCTCCTGTACCTCCTTCCTGATGGTTGAGGTGGTAATAACAGTTCCTGAAGCTGGTGGTGTGGGACCTGAAGCTCCTGTACCTCCTTCCTGATGGTTGAGGGGGTAATAACTGTTCCTGAAGCTGGTGGTGTGGGTCCTGAGGCTCCTGTACCTCCTTCCTGATGGTTGAGGGGTAATAACTGTTCTTGAACCTGGTGGTGTGGGACCTGAGGCTCCTGTATCTCCTTCCTGATGGTTGAGGGGTAATAACTGTTCCTGAACCTGGTGGTGTGGGACCTGAGGCTCCTGTACCTCCTTCCTGATGGTTGAGCGGTAATAACTGTTCCTGAATCTGGTGGTGTGGGCCCTGAGGCTCCTGTACCTCCTTCCTGATGGTTGAGGGGTAATAACTGTTCCTGAAGCTGGTGGTGTGTGTCCTGAGGCTCCTGTACCTCCTTCCTGATGGTTGAGGGGTAATAACTGTTCCTGAACCTGGTGGTGTGGGACCTGAGGCTCCTGTACCTCCTTCCTGATGGTTGAGCGGTAATAACTGTTCCTGAAGCTGGTGGTGTGGGCCCTGAGGCTTCTGTACCTCCTTCCTGATGGTTGAGGGGTAATAACTGTTCCTGAAGCTGGTGGTGTGTGTCCTGAGGCTCCTGTACCTCCTTCCTGATGGTTGAGGGGTAATAACTGTTCCTGAAGCTGGTGGTGTGGGTCCTGAGGCTCCTGTACCTCCTTCCTGATGGTTGAGGGGTAATAACTGTTCCTGAAGCTGGTGGTGTGAGACCTGAGGCTCCTGTACCTCCTTCCTGATGGTTGAGGGGTAATAACTGTTCCGGAAGCTGGTGGTGTGGGTCCTGAGGCTCCTGTACCTCCTTCCTGATGGTTGAGGGGGTAATAACTGTCCCTGAACCTGGTGGTGTGGGTCCTGAGGCTCCTGTACCTCCTTCCTGATGGTTGAAGGGTAATAACTGTCCCTGAACCTGGTGGTGTGGGTCCTGAGGCTCCTGTACCTGCTTCCTGATGGTTGAGGGGGTAATAACTGTCCCTGAACCTGGTGGTGTGGGTCCTGAGGCTCCTGTACCTCCTTCCTGATGGTTGAGGGGTAATAACTGTTCCTGAACCTGGTGGTGTGGGTCCTGAGGCTCCTGTACCTCCTTCCTGATGGTTGAGGGGGTAATAACTGTTCCTGAACCTGGTGGTGTGGGACCTGAGGCTCCTATACCTCCTTCCTGATAGTTGAGGGGGTAATAACTGTTCCTGAACCTGATGGTGTGGGTCCTGAGGCTCCTGTACCTCCTTCCTGATGGTTGAGGGGTAATAACTGTTCCTGAACCTGGTGGTGTGGGTCCTGAGGCTCCTGTACCTCCTTCCTGATGGTTGAGGGGTAATAACTGTTCCTGAAGCTGGTGGTGTGGGTCCTGAGGCTCCTGTACCTCCTTCCTGATGGTTGAGCGGTAATAACTGTTCTGGATGGTGGGGAGCCTCTGACGATGGATGGTGCTTTCCTGTGACAGCGCTCGGTGTAGATGTGATCCGTGGCGGACGCTGTTGCCCGTGCTGCGTCTGGAGGGGTGAGTCTCTGGGCCACCCACTCGCCTTCCTGCGACCGTTTGACGTGAGTGGGGTTCCAGCCCGGCCGCCCGATCCGAACGACCGTGCCGAGAAAGTGACCTTTAGCAGGCCATCGGGCACAAAGCCTCACTGCACTGTGTTTGTTTTTTTGTAAAAACCCACAGCGATAACACAGACGGGATCTCGAGGGCCTTGGACAACATGGGGAGAGTCTACGCGAGGACTGGAGAATTTGAAAAGGCCACTGAAGTGTAAGTGTGACGGATGGGGCAGGGGTTTCCCAGAAAGGATTAAAAAAAATTACACTCCACAAACCTCTCGACTGCAGACAATCTTCTTCCTCAGCCCAACACCACCCCGACTGGGCTGTAGGCCGACGACAGCACCTCGCCTGAGTTCCCTGTCCTGGTCCAATCTACCCGTGGCTTCCACTTTCACCCCACAACTTCCTACCTCTTAAGACCATGATGGCTGTCATAAGGCCATTCGGCCCGTCGAGTCTGCTCCACCCTTTCATCGCGCCTGATCCATTTGCCCTCTCAGCCCCGATCTTCTCCTCGGGGCCTGTCACGGCCTGACTATTCAAGAACCTGTCTACCCCCACCTTAAATATACTCCGTGGCTGGGCCTCCACAGGCGCCTGTGGCAACGAGTCCCTCAGGTTCACCACGGGAACGCCGGGAAACGCCAGAGGAAGGGTCTTCACCTCGGAAGACAGGTTTCACCGCTCAACGCACACAAAATGCCGGAGGAACTCAGCAGGCCGAGCAGCTTCCACGGAGAAGAATGAACAGTCGATCTTTCGGGCCGAAACCCTCTGGCAGGACTGTCTCGGCCCGGAACATCGACTGTTTACTCTCTTCCACAGACGCTGCCCGGCCTGCCGAGTTCCTCCGGCGTTACGTGTGTGTGTTTGCTCTGGACTTCCAGCAGCCGCAGACCCTCTCTTGTTTGTGACAGAATCACCGCTCGCTGGCTGAAGAGATCCCTCCTCGTAGAGGGACGTCCATTTAGAACAGAGATGAGGAGGAATTTCTTCAGCTGGAGAGCGATGAATCTGTCTTCCAGGCGAAGATCTGTCCTCTTCCAGCGATGAAGTCTTTAGAGCTTCTGTTGGCCTTTCTGTACATGGGTTTTTTTTTTCTCGGGATGGGGTTGCTTGGCCCGTGACAGAGAGCACGCAGGCTACACACACACGCTCTCTCTCTGTCACTCCCTCTCACACACTCTCTCTCTCACACGCTCTCTCTCTCACTCACCTTGACATTCTGCTGTCCTCGTGGAGAGACATTTCAAAGTCTTCCCCAGTAAGATCTCATCGCTCTCCCTCTGTATTGCTGCCGACATTCGGAGCCAGACGCCAGACTTTAGTGTAAATTTATTCTCTATTTGTTCTTCACCGCCAGTGCGCGATTGTGTTGAGCATTCTGCGGTTTCGCTGCTGTCTTTTCCTGGCGGCCACATAACCCTCGCCGGGTCCCAAACCGAGCTGACGCGCTAAGGGCCGGCTTTGTGGCGCCCTTCCCACCATACACGGCGGAACGCAGGAACATATAAAATTATGAAAGGGGATAGATAAGATAGGGGCAGGCAAGTTGTTCCCACTGGTAGGTGAGGCTAGAACTAGGGGACACAGCCTCAAGATTCGGGGGAGTAGATTTAGGATGGAGGCGAGGAGGAACTGTTTTTCCCGGAGAGTGGTGAATCTGTGGAATTGTCTGCCCAGTGAATCAGTGGAGGCTACCTCAGTAAGTATATTTAAGACAAGGTTGGATAGATTTTTGCACAGGACGGGAATTAAGGGTTATGGGGAAAAGGCAGGGAGGTGGAGATGAGTCCATGGTCAGATCAGCCATGATCTTATTGAATGGCAGAGCAGGCTCGACGGGCCAGATGGCCGACTCCTGCTCCTATTTCTTGTGTTCTTATGTGACATTTATTTAGTAATGGAGATGTTTAAATGTATATATCTTGTTTGTATTCTGTATTTAAGGTAAGTAATTCAGTTTATTTTGTAACTACTTGTGGGATGCATCGGATCCTAACTTGCGTCTAGTCCCAAGTTAACTTTGTTGGTAAGTACAGTCGGTATTTTCTAGCGCTGAATATTTGCCCTCATTGGGGGTGGGGAGAGAAATGGAGTCTGCCAGGAATTCAAGAATAAGTAGCCAGCTAATATTGTGTTTTTTTTTGGTAGATATCTTTTTGTAAGGATTGGCATTTTTCTCTTCACTGACTTGCGCTGATTTTAGTGAATTTGATTTGTGACGTGCCTACTAAACACCTTTGCGCTGAAGTGAAAAATGACTCCAGCCAGCTTTTCCCTTTGGTCCTAATCCATGTATCTAACATAATCCCTCACCCGACACCCCCTCCTTCCACTGCCACAGCCAGGCTTGGGACCGTGCGTGGCAGAGTATATCTTAACCATTTGTCAGACAACTGACAATTCGAAGAAATATTTAAAAGTTCCCATCACGTTGTGGAAACGTTGAGAATTAAAACCTTCAAGAAAGGCATGGCTGATCTGCGGCGAAACCAACAGATAACCTGGTATCAGGTTGTTTGGAAATCCTGACATCTGGGCATCTGGTTTGGAGTGCGCACATGGGGGTTGAGGGGGGGAGGAAGATCCAGTGCATGAGCGGGGTGGAGTGTGTGACTGCAGCAGAGGGCCGGACCGTGAGGCACTCCAAAGGGCAGAAAAGGGGCTGTGGTCTGGGACGCCACTTGGAAACCGTGAGCCTCGCCGGGAACCAGTAAAGAGAAGGGAGGTGTAAGTGGAGCGGCCATTGTGTGAGCGGGCCTGATGTTAGAGTGGTCTGGTTTTGGCTCAACAGTCTTGGGCAAGCACAGACGCGCGCTCTAAGTAAGTTTCCCAGTAATTATCTCTCTCTCTCTCTCACTCTCTCTCTCTCTGTTACTACACATTTAGTGCGCCGAGAGTTTGTGGTCTGTTCCTTGTGTGACCTTTGGGAGACCTCCAGTCCCCCTGATAACCACATCTGCGCAAAGTGGCCTTGGAGGCCGTGTTAACAAACGGGATCTGGTGCTTAACGAACTTTGGCTTGTACGGGAGAAGGAGGTGGTGACGGGCAGGAGCTACAGGGAGGAAGTCACCTGTAAGTTGCACGAGGAAGGTAGCTGGGTGACTGTGAGGGGGAGGGAAAAACGAATAGGCAGCCAGTGCAGAGTAACCAACTCCCCAACGACAACAAGCATACTGCTTTGGATACTGATGGGGGGGAGGGATAACTTATCGGGGAGAAGCCACAGTGAGCAGGTCTCCTACAGCGAGTCTGGCTCTGCAGCTGAGAAGGGAAGGAGTGAAAGAAGGTACACACAGTAGTGTCAGGGGTTTGTTTTTGGTTGGTCGGGGGGGTGTGTGGTGAGACAGAAAGGGGGCTCTGTAGACAAGAACGAGATTCCTGGGTGGGTTGTTGCCTCCTGGGGGGCAGAACTGAGTCCACGGCATTCTCAAGCAGGAGGGCGGACCGCCAGAGGCCGAGGTCCACGTTGGTACCTGTGACGTGGGTAGGACGAGTGACGAGGTTCTGCAGAGGGAGTTCGGGGAGGTAGGTGCTAAGTTAAAGGGCAGGACCTCCAGGGTTGTGATCTCAGGATTGCTACCCGTGCCACGTGCTAGCGAGGCCTGAACTAGGAAGGTTTCACATTTAACACGTGGGTAAGGAGTTGGTGTAGGAGGGAGGACATAAGATTGTTGGATCATTGGGCTCTGTTCCAGGGGAGGTGGGACCTGCATAGAAGAGGTGGTTTTACACCTGAACTGGAGGGGGGGCTAATACCCTAGCGGGAGGGTTTGCTTGTGCTAGAGTTGCAAGGGGGGGGGATGGGAATCAGAGCGCCAGAACAGATTGTGGAGAAGGACGTTGTTAAGTGTACATACAAAGTCAGGAATCAGAAGGCTGAGCACGGCCGGACGGGTGTGCTGAGCTGCGTATATTTCGCTGTGAGGAGTATAGCAGGAAAGGCGGATGAGCTGAGGGCGTGGATGGACGGCTGGAGTTGTGATATGGTGGCCCATGAGCGAGACTTGGCTGCAGGAGGGGCAGGACTGGCAGCTCGGTGCTCTGGGGCTCTGTTGTTTTAGACGTGACAGAGAGGGAGGGATTGAAAGTGGGAGGGGTGGCGTTACTAGTCGGGGAAAACATCACGGCAGTTCTCCGTCAGGACTGACTGGAAAACTTGTCTAGCGAGACTTTATGGGTAGAACTGAGAAATAAGAAAGGTATGACCACATTAATGGCTGCAGAGTTCACTGCCAAGAAGGCCCACCAGCGCCTTTACTTCCTGAGAAAACTAAAGAAATTTGGCCTGTCCCCTAAAACCCTCACTAATTTTTATAGATGCACCGTAGAAAGCATTCTTCTAGGGTGCATCACAACCTGGTATGGAAGTTGTCCTGTCCAAGACCGGAAGAAGCTGCAGAAGATCGTGAACACGGCCCAGCACACCATACAAACCAATCTTCCGTCCGTGGACTCACTTTACACCGCACGCTGTCGGAGCAGTGCTGCCAGGATAATCAGGGACACGACCCACCCAGCCAACACACTTTTCATCCCTCTTCCCTCCGGGAGAAGGCTCAGGAGCTTGAAGACTCATACGGCCAGATTTGGGAACAGCTTCTTCCCAACTGTGATAAGACTGCTGAACGGATCCTGACCCGGATCTGGGCCGTACCCTCCAAATATCCGGACCTGCCTCTCGGTCTTTTTGCACTACATTACTTCCCATTTTTCTATTTTCTGTTTATGATTTATAATTTAAATTTTTAATATTTACTATCGATTTGTAATCCAAGGAGTGTGAAGTGCAGAATCAAATATCGCTGTGATGATTGTATGTTCTAGTATCAATTGTTTGGCGACAATAAAGTATAAAGTATAGATCACCCAACGGTCTGCGGGATTTAGAGGAACAAATTTATAGAGGGATGGCCCACTGTTGCAAGAAACACAAAGTTGTGACAGTGATTTTGATTTTCCACCCACTGACTGTGATTCCCATCCTGTAGAAGGGCTGGACGGGATAGAGTTTGTCAAATGTGCTCAGGAAAATTTTCCTTAATCAGCACTCTGAAGTCCCAGCGAGAGACAACGCGATACTGGATCTCCTGCGAGGGAATGAGACGGGGCAGGTGACAGAAGTTTGTGTGTCAGGGAACACTTTGCATCTGGTGATCACAGTGACACGAGTTTGGAGGTAGTTATGGAAAAGGATGGGTCTGGTGTTCCGGCCGAGATTCTAGGTTGGAGAAAGGCCAGTTTTCATGGCGTCAGAAAGGATTTGGCAAGAGCGGATTGTAGAGGTTGTTTTCTGGCGAAGGTGTACATGAGAGGCCTTCAAAAGTGAAATTGAGGGTACGGAGTTTGAATGTTCCTGTCAGAAGGGTAACGGGTATAGAGAACCTTGGTTTTCAAGAGATATCGAGGGCCTGGTTAGGAAGGAGGAGGTGTTTTCACATACAGGACAGGTCGGAACGAACGAGATGCTTGAGGAGTTCAAGAAATGCCAGAGAACACTGAAGGAAGAAATCAGGAAGACAAGGTTGTTGTAGCAGTCAAGGTGAAGGTGGAATCCCAAGGGCTTCTACAGATATTAAGAGCGAACAGATTGCAAGGGACAAAATTGGTTCTCTGGAAGATCAGATTGGTAATCCATGTGTGGAGCCAAAAGAGATGGGGGAAGATCTTAAATGGACTTTTTTTCTGGCATCTTTATTTACTCGGGAGATGGACACAGGGTCCATAGAAGTGAGGTAAAACGAGGTCGTGGACCCTGTAGAGATTACAGAGGAGGAGGTGTTTGCTGTCTTCAGGCAAATTAGATTAGATTAGATGATGAGGACACTCAGTCCTCGTTTATTGTCATTTAGAAATGCATGCATTAAAAAATGATACAACGGTCCTCCAGAATGATATCACAAGAAAATACAAGACATACCAAGACTAAAACTGACAAAACCACATAATTATAACATATAGTTATAACAGTGCAAAGCAATACCGTAATTTGATAAAGAGCAGACCATGGACATGGTAAAAAAAAGTCTCAAAGTCCCGATAGACTCATCATCTCACGCAGACAGTAGAAGGGAGGAACTCTCCCTGCCACGAACCTCCAAGTGCCGCCAACTTGCCGATGTATCACCATTGGAAGCACCCGACCGCAGTGGACTCTGAGTTCATCCGAAAACTTCGAGCCTCCGACCAGCCCCTCCGACACAGCCTCTCCGAGCACCATCCTCTGCCAAGCGCTTCGACCCCACCCCGGCTGCCGAGCAACAAGCAAAGCCGAGGACTCGGGGCCTTCCCCTCCGGAGATTCTGGATCACACAGTAACAGCAGCAGCGAAGCAGGCATTTCAGAAGTTTCTCCAGATGTTCCTCCGTGCTCTCACATCCGTCTCCATCAAATCAGGATTGTGCACGGCACCCTACTTGACAGATAACAGATACTATTCACCGGAGTGGCTGCTGCGAGCTGCGTCGCGCTGCCATCTTCTCCTGCTCCATCTTTTCATCAACAAGATTGAAAAGGGTACAGAGAAAATTTACAAGGATGTTGCCTGAGTTATAAGGAAAGATTGAACTTTATTCCCTAGAATGTAGTGGAATGAGAGGAGATTTGATAGAGGTACACAAAATTACGAGGGGTACAGATAGGGTAAAGGCAGTCAGGCTTTTCACACTGAGGTTGTGTGGGATTGCAACTGGAGGTCTGGGGTTAAGGGTAAAAGGTGAGAGGTTTAAGGGGACCTTCTTCACTCAGAGGGTGGTGGATGGATTCCAGCTCGATTTCAGCGTTTAAGAGAAATTTGGACAGGTGTGTGGATGGGAGGGGTTTGCAGGGCTGTGGTCCAGGTACAGGTCGAAGGGAGGAGGCAGATTAATAGCCCAGCACAGACTGGACAGGCTGAAGGGTCTGTGCGATGTAGTGTTCCGTGACTCTAAAGTTTAACGTTATGATCGAAATGGATATGTGACCCGAGATTTGTCTTCTTACGAGCATCCACGGTAAGTAGAAAGAACCGCAATCAAACCAATGACAAACCCCACACGCCCGAGATGGACAAACAGCCGGTGTACAGAAAACAACTGCGCGAATCGAAAAAGAGAATAATAAGTAAGCATTAAATGTCGAGAACACCGAGTTGTAGAGTCCCGAGGTTGTGGAAACCAGTTCAGTGCTGGGGTGAGTGAAGTTATCCACAACTGGTCCGGGCTTCACAGCTGAAGACGGGTTCTGGAAAGTCCTTGTGGACTTCAGAACTCGCTGGGAACTTTATTATACAACCGATGGAGTTTGTAAGGACAGCAAAATAAAAAGGGAGGTCAGCATTGATGGGTTACAGTAGACCAGAATCCGGCCGATTCAAAGTACGTTTTCATTATCAAATTACCTATGTGTCACCATATACAACCCTGAGATTCAGTTTCCGTTTTAGTCTCAGACTTCTTAAAATGGTCACTTCTAAAGTTTCCAATTCACGGTTTTTTATCCCCCGCGCAGGTGGTTGGAGAAGGAGCCGCTGACCAAATCTAGTTTGGAGCGCACTTGGCTCTTCCATGAGATTGGACGCTGCTACCTGGAGCTGAAGTATCACGAAGGGGCTCGGGACTACGGCTTAAAATCTCTGGCGTCGGCGGAGAAGGCGGGAGACGAGGAGTGGAAAATGAACTCGAACGTGCTCGTGGCGCAGGCTGAATGTAAGGAAGGGGCCGCCGGCTCCCGAGCTCTTCCCGAGTTCCGGCCCTTTCCCCCGCCCTCCTTCGTTTACCCAGTTTGAGCCGGTCCAAATGACGATCTGATTGGCGGTTCGCTTCGCAGACCGTGAGTCTTGGACGGTTCCCTCCGCGACGGCAAGGCCCCCTGTTGGGCGTCGATTGCCGCAGGCCTGCTTCCCTTGTTTGGTGGGGTGAGACGGGCGGCGAGGCAGCTGTGTCGCCTCGGTTGTAGTGAGAACTAGGCCTCAGTCCTCGGGCTTGCGTTGTAGCATGGCGCACAGGCCCAGGTGGTGGGGGTGGCCTCTCCCCTCAGTGCTGCTCTCCAGTGTTGAATCGGTGGAATTACAGACTGGGCTGCCAGGAACCATCAATTTGCGGGACTTGGACTAAAAATTAATTTTCTTATGTGACTGTTTTTTTTCCCCTGTTGACTGCGTGCGTGTGTTTTTTGCCCCTTGGCCCCCCTGAGGAACGCGGTCTCCTGTGTGTGTTTTTTTGATTTGATTTGACTAGAAACCGAGCCTTAAAAAAAAATGAGCCGTACTTGTTGGGAGAAAAGTCCGAACTGATCCAGGAGCTGAAAGCGAACGTTCTTTGCTAATTTTCTCCTCCGTCTGCCCACGTTCAAGTCTGTCGTCATTCGGTTGTACACATGTTTACAGCCAGACGAAACAGCCTTCCGCTGGGACCAAGGTGCAAGACACAAGTGCCGACACTCAGCGGCCAGTTTACTCGGGACAGGAATGTACTGAATGGGGTTGCCGCAGGAGTGCAGCCTGATAGGGTCTTCTGCTGCTGTGGCCCATCCGCTTCGCGGTTCGAGGGGCTGTGCGGTCGGAGATGCTCTTCCGCTGCACACCGAGTGGTTCCATTCCCCACTCTGGTCTCTCGCCTCCCCCCCGGTGCCTCTCCTCCGTTCTCCCACGGTCCGCGACCAGTTTTCCTTCCCTCTCCAGCCTTTTACCCTTCCCACCCACCTTCTAGCTCTCCTCCTCCCCCTCCCGACGCCCCACCACCACTTCCTTTCCAGGCCCTGGCGAAACGTCGACTGTTGATTCCCCTCCACAGATGCTGCCTGACCTGCCGAGCTCTTCCAGCGTTTTGTGTGTGTGTGTGTGTGTGTGTGTGTGTTTGTATGTGTGTGTGAGTGCGTCTGTGTGTGTGTGTATGTGTGAGTGAGTGTGTGTGTGTGTGTGTGTGTGTGTGTGTCTGTGTGTGTGAGAGTGTGTGTCTGTGTGTGTGTGTGTGTGAGTGTGCCTGTGTGTGTGTGTGTCTGTGTGTGTGTGTGTGTGTGTGTGTGTGTGTGTGTGTGTGTGTGTGTGGCGAACAGTGGGGAATGCTCACATCCCCTTTCGCAGCCCTAATTGTCTGTCTTGTGCCCTTCCAGTTAAACTCGGCAACCTTCAGCAGGCCATGACGTTCTTTGAACAGGCGCTGGAAAAAGCCAACGCGCTGGATGACAACGCGGCGCAGGTGGCGATCTCAAACGTGAGCACCTCCTTCAGATCCCTCGCTATTGCCGATCCTCCGTGTTGCTTATCGATATATTTTCTCGTTACTTGGCACGGCTGAATCACCTTTTGCACGTTGCTTGTCTGCCTGTCTCTGTTGCCACAGACGGCTGTGGAGGTTGATAGGTTCTTCGTTAGTCGGGGCGTCGAAGGCTACGGGGAGAGGAATGGGGTTGGGGGATAGTAAATCGGCCATGACGGAATGGCGGAGCAGACTTCATGGGCTGAATGGCCTAATTCTGCTCCTGTGTCTTGTGGATTATATAGAAAAATGTTTTTTTGTGTGTGTTCAGTTCTGGTCACCTTGTTGCGGGAAGGATGTGGAAGCTTTAGAGAGGGCGCAGAGGAGATTTACCAGGATGCTGCCTGGATTAGAGAGGGTGCAGAGGAGACTCACCAGGATGCTGCCTGGATTAGAGAGGGTGCAGAGGAGATTCACCAGGATGCTGCCTGGATTAAGGAGGGTGCAGAGGAGATTTAGCAGGATGCTGCCTGGATTAGAGAGGGTGCAGAGGAGATTCACCAGGATGCTGCCTGGATTAGAGAGGGCGCAGAGGAGATTTACCAGGATGCTGCCTGGATTAGAGAGGGTGCAGAGGGAGATTTACCAGGATGCTGTCCAGATTAGAGAGGGCACAGAGGAGATTTACCAGGATGCTGCCTGGATTAGAGAGGGTGCAGAGGAGATTCACCAGGATGCTGCCTGGATTAGAGAGGGTTCAGAGGAGATTCACCAGGATGCTGCCTGGATTAGAGAGGGTGCAGAGGAGATTCACCAGGATGCTGCCTGGATTAGAGAGGGTGCAGAGGAGATTCACCAGGATGCTGCCTGGATTAGAGAAGGTGCAGAGGAGATTCGCCAGGATGCTGCCTGGATTAGAGAGGGTGCAGAGGAGATTCACCGGGATGCTGCCTGGATTAGAGAGGGTGCAGAGGAGATTCACCAGGGTGCTGCCTGGATTAGAGAGGGTGCAGAGGAGATTTACCAGGATGCTGCCTGGATTAGAGAGGGTGCGGAGGAGATTTACCAGGATGCTGCCTGGATTAGAGAGTGTGATTTATGAGGGGCAGGTTGAGTGAGCTTGGTCTTTTCCCTTTGGAGAAAAGGAGGGTGAGAGGTGAATTGATAGAGGTGTACAAGATGATAAGAGGCACAGATCGAGTGGACAACCAGAGACTTTTTCGCAGGGGCAGGAATGGCAAGCACGAGGAGGCATAACTTTACGGTAATTAGAAATTGGTGGAGAGTGTAGGGTGGGGGGGGGGCTTGTCAGAGGTAGTATGTTTGTTTGTTGTTTTTTTTTTTACACAGAGAGTGGTGTGTGGAACGTCCTGCCGGGGTGGTGGTAAAGACAAATACATTAAGGAATTCAGATACTCTTGGGCAGACACATGGATGACAGAAAAATGGCGGGTTATGTGGGAGGGACGGGTTAGATTGAAGGAAAGAAGGTTACAGGGAGAAAGCAGGAAAATGGGGTTGAGAGGGATAGTAAATCAGCCATGATGGAATGGCAGAGCAGACTCGATGGGCTGAATGGCCTAATTCTGCTCCTATGTCTTATGTATGGATTTTCATAAATTCCATCTTTTTTTTGGATTATGAGAACGCTCAGTCCTCTTTTATTGTCATTTGGAAATGCATACATGCATTAAGAAATGATACAATGTTCCTCCGGAGTGATATCCCAGAAAACAGGACAAACCAAAGACTAACACTGACAGAACCACATAATTATAACATATAGTTACAGCAGTGCAAAGCAATACCATAATTTGATGAAGAACAGACCATGGGCACGGTAACTAAAATCTCAAAAGTCCCCGAGTCCCCGATAGCAGGCGGCAAAAGGGAGAAACTCCCTGCCGTAAACCTCCAGGCACCGTCAACTTGCCGATGCCTTGGAAGCAGCCGACCACAGCCGGCACTGAGTCCGTCCGTCCAAAAACTTTGAGCCTCTGACCAGCCTCTCCGATACAGCCTCCCGAGCGCCACCCTCTGCCGAGCGCCTTTGACCTCGCCCCGGCCGCTGAAACACGCAAAGCCGAGGATTCGGGGCCTTCTGCTCCGGAGATTCCGGTTACCACACAGTAGCAGTGGCAGCGAAGTGGGCATTTCAGAAGTTTTCCAGATGTTCCTCCTGTACTCTCATGTCCGTCTCCATCAAATCAGGATTGTGCATGGTCCTCTACTTGAGAGATTACAGATATCATATATATAAAAGCACTTTGATAACAAACAATCTGAGCCCTGCTTTCGCACCAGGCGAAGCCGGGTGAAATCTGCTCTCCGGTGAGTTAGCATGGAACAGAGAGGACCCAGGCGCCATCGTCTCGGCTGGAAAGATGGTTTCGAGCACGATGACCGTGGTGGTCATGGCTGAGAATTAGTCGTTTCTCCAGGGTTCAAAGGAGGGGGGCGGAGTGGGGAGTTACGGGGTCAGGCTGGGGATCGGAATTGACAATAAACTGGACTGGTCAAAGAACACTGAGGCTGTCTACAAGAAGGGTCAGAGCCGTCTCTATTTCCTGAGGAGGCTGAGGTCCTTTAACATCTGCCGGACGATGCTGAGGATGTTCTATGAGTCTGTGGTGGCCAGTGCGATCATGTTTGCTGTTGTGCGCTGGGGCAGCAGGCTGAGGGTAGCAGACACCAGCAGAATCAACAAACTCATTCGTAAGGCCAGTGATGTTGTGGGGATGGAACTGGACTCTCTGACGGTGGTGTCTGAAAAGAGGATGCTGTCCAAGTTGCATGCCATCTTGGTCAATGTCTCCCATCCACTACATAATGTACTGGGTGGGCACAGGAGTACATTCAGCCAGAGACTCATTCCACCGAAATGCAACACAGAGCGTCATAGGAAGTCATTCCTGCCTGTGGCCATCAAACTTTACAACTCCTCCCTTGGAGGGTCAGACACCCTGAGCCAATAGGCTGGTCCTGGACTTATTTCCTGGCACAATTTACAGATTACTATTTAACTATTTATGGTTTTATTACTATTTATTATTTATGGTGCAACTGTAACGAAACCCAATTTCTCCCGGGATCAATAAAGTATGCCTATGACTATGACTTATGGTCTAGGGTCAGGGATGGGGGGGGGAGTTAACTCCGCCACGGATGGTCCCCAGTCCGGCTGTGAGGGGAGGGGGCTCGGGTGCGAGGCGAGCAACATCCAGTCTCGTTAAAAACCCAGAGACGCCAGCAGAGGCGCCAAAGACGTCATCCCCGGGAAGGAGAAGGATCTATCAGGAAGATGGAGGCAACATGAGAGACTGGCCCCGGACAGCGGGCGCTGACGAGCTGCCGTCGGCGTCCCGTGCCCTGGCAGAGGTGATGGGGCGTCAGAGGACGAGGAGCGCGAGGGGGAGTTTGGAGGTCAGAGTGGGTTGGAGGAAGGAGGAGAAGATGGCGGCACGATGCAGCGCGCGCGGCCGTACCGAATGATATCGATATGTGTAACTAGGGAGCCGTGCACAATCCAGATTTGATGGAGACAGACGTGAGAAGCGCAGAGGAACACCTGGAGAAACTTCTGAAATGCCTGCTTCGCTACCGCTGCTACTGTGCAATTGAGAATCTCTGGAGGGGAAGGCCCCAAATCCTCGGCTCTGCTGTTGCCTGTTGCCGGGGCTGGGGTCGAAGCACTCGGCAGAGATGGTGCTCGGTGCTCGGTGTCGGGGAGCTGGTCGGAGGCTCGGAGTTTTCGGACGGACTCGGAGTCAGACTGTGGTCGGATGCTTCTGGGATGCTGCATCGGCAAGTTGGCGGCGCTGGAGGTTCACCGTCTGCGTGAGATGATGAGACTTTTGAGAGACTCTGAGACTTTTACTGTGCCATGGTCTGTTCATTATCAAATTATGGTATTGCTTTGCACTGTTGTAACTATATGTTATAATTATGTGTTTTGGTCAGTTTTTAAGTCCATTTGTCATGTGTTTTGCGTGATATCATTCTGGAAAAACATTTTCATCATTTCTTAATGCGTGCATTACTAAATGACAATAAAAGAGGACTGTGTGTCCTCATAATCGTAATAAATGAGGAGCCCACACCCAGGTCAGAGAGCTCCACAGTAGAGATGATGGGGCGTCAGAGGACGAGGAGCGCGAGGGAGAGTTCGGAGGTCAGAGTGGGTTAAATGGGGAGCCCACGCCCAGGTCTGAGAGCTCCATGGTAGAAGGTCAGTGACCCCCCCACCCTCCGCCCGTGCACGAGTATCGGGCTGGAGGACGCTGGGTCACCACTTGACCGTTCGCTCAGAAGACCCTCTGGATGAGGACTGGTGACCCTCCTGCCCCCACCAGGTCAGCAACTCCCAGAGCTGATATTTCAGGAGGAGTTTGAGGAGATTTGGTAGGTCTTTGCAGGAGATTTGCAGCAGACTTTGACAGAACCTTCTGACAGCCTGCATCACCGTCTGGTATGGAGGGGTGGGGAGTGAGCAGGAGGGGGTTGCTGTGGCACAGCAGCGGGAAAAATCTGGAGAAAAGTTGCAGACACAGTCACAGGCTCAAGCATCCAGGACATCTCCGAGGAGCGATGCCTCAAAAAGGCAGCATCCACATCGTCCAGGATCCCATCACCCGCGACGTGCCCTGTGCTCATTGGCACCATCAGGGAGGAGGTACAGGAGCCTGAAGACACACACTCAATGATTCAGGAACAGCTTCTTCCCCTCCGCCATCAGGGAGGAGGTACAGGAGCCTGAAGACACACACTCAGCGATTCAGGAACAGCTTCTTCCCCTCTGCCATCAGATTTCTGAATGGACATTGAATCCCTAAACACTGCCTCAATATACTCTCTTTTAGTTCATATATTTTAATTGTAATTAATAGTTTTTTATCAAGTATGTCAGTGCCCTGCTGCTGCAAAATCATATTTTTCACGACATATGCCATTGATATTAAAACTAACTCTGATTTTGATCAACAATCCATAGGGGCAGGAGATACACGATCCGGTTATGTTCCCCCTTCCCACCCCACCCCATTCCAACCCCGCCAACCCTCAACTCGGCAAGACCCAAGGTCAGAGTCACGCAACTCGACATTTCCCTCAACAGAATCCCAGTCGATCCGGATCAGGATCAGAATCACGTACATCATCACCGACCTAAGACATGAATTTTTTTGCTCTGAGGCAGCAGGACAATGGAAAGAAAACGTACAGAACAAAAAAATTTGACAGCGTGAGGAAAAGGAATAGTGAGGAATAGTGTTAATGGACCATCCAGAGATCAGACTCTGACTGCGGAGGGGAAGAAGCTATTTCTAAAATGATGAGTGTGGGTCTTCAGACTCCCGTATCTCCTCCCAATGAGTGTGGGTCTTCAGACTCCTGTATCTCCTCCCCGATGAGTGTGGGTCTTCAGACTCCTGTATCTCCTCCCAATGAGTGTGGGTCTTCAGACTCCTGTATCTCCTCCCAATGAGTGTGGGGTCTTTGGGCTCCTGTATCTCCTCCCTGATGTGTGTGGGTCTTCAGACTCCTGTATCTCCTCCCTGATGAGTGTGGGTCTTCAAACTCCTGTATCTCCTCCCCGATGAGTGTGGGTCTTCAGACTCCTGTATCTCCTCTCTGATGAGTGTGGATCTTCAGACTCCTGTATCTCCTCCCTGATGAGTGTGGGTCTTCAGACTCCTGTATCTCCTCCCCGATGAGTGTGGGTCTTCAGACTCCTGTATCTCCTCTCTGATGAGTGTGGATCTTCAGACTCCTGTATCCCTGATGAGTGTGGGTCTTCAGACTCCTGTATCTCCTCCCTGATGAGTGTGGGTCTTCAGACTCCTGTATCTCCTCCATGATGAGTGTGGGTCTTCAGACTCCTGTATCTCCTCCCTGATGAGTGTGGGTCTTCAGACTCCTGTATCTCCTCCCTGATGAGTGTGGGTCTTCAGACTCCTGTATCCCTGATGAGTGTGGGTCTTCAGACTCCTGTATCTCCTCCCTGATGAGTGTGGGTCTTCAGACTCCTGTATCTCCTCCCTGATGAGTGTGGGTCTTCAGACTCCTGTATCCCTGATGAGTGTGGGTCTTCAGACTCCTGTATCTCCTCCCTGATGAGTGTGGGTCCTCAGACTCCTGTATTTCCTCCCTGATGAGTGTGGGTCTTCAGACTCCTGTATCTCCTCTCTGATGAGTGTGGGTCTTCAGACTCCTGTATCTTCTCCCTGATGAGTGTGGGTCTTCAGACTCCTGTATCTCCTCCCTGATGAGTGTGGGTCTTCAGACTCCTGTATCTCCTGACATGGGTCTTCAGACTCCTGTATCTCCTGACATGGGTCTTCAGGGTCCTGTATCTCCTCCCTGGTGGTAGCAATGAGAAGTTATCAAATCCAGAACGGATTTATTATCACAGATGTATTTTGTCAAATTTGTTGTTCTTTGGCAGCTGATGTTATAACATTAAAAAAAATCGCTGTAAATTTCTGAAATATTACTATAAATCTTAAACGTTCCACTTGCTTTTATGTTAGGAACGCACAGAAGACTCTTAGCACGCGGATTGGAAGGAAAATGGAAGGTTTTGTGGCAGGGATGGGTCGTATTGATCTCAGACAGGGTTTTAAGTTCGGCATAACATTGTGGGTCAAAATACCTGTCGGCTGCCCTTGGAGAAGGTGTAGCACCTGCTTAGCCTCCGATCAGGGTCACGTGAAGTCACAGGGGCAGGTGGTGGACGGTCGTACGAGCAGCCGGTGCAGATCACAAGTCCTGGTGATGCGACCACTGACGCCAGGCAGACAATCTCTGAAGAGTATTGATAATGGCTGGGGGATCACCCGTCTTGTAAAGTCACTGCCCAGAAGAAGGCGATGGCAAAGCACTTCTGTTAGAAAATGTTTGCTAAGAACAGTCACGGTCATGGAAAGACCGTGTTTGCCCACGTCATAGCAACACGGCGCACAATGATGATGTGTGTATATAAATTATAATCGAGTTATATCTTATATATTTTATATTTCTAAACAGTCCATGTTTAGAATCTCACTATTCTGCAATATTTTTACACTATTTATTGTGTAAAATGTGGAGCTGGTTGAGTTTCCAACCCTCTTTTCCCAGTCCTGATCTTTGGTACCTCCGCACCAGGCGGTGATGCTACCGTGCAGAGTGCTCTCTGCAGAAGTCTGCTGGGGTCTTTGGTGACATACCAAATCTGTCTTTGCTTCTCACCCACAGACCTCCTGGGACCCGGAGACACAGGATGCCTGTTTGTGATAAGGCCACTCAGCAGAACTTGGGACAGAATGTTATTCCTTCTGTCCAGGTAGATCAGAGGCTTCCAGACCTTTTGTATGCCATGGACCAACGAATACCATTATGCAAGGGGTACAAGGACTCCAGGTTGGGAACCTCTGCTCCAGATAACAAACTCCCTCCTCATCTCTGTTCTAAAGGGACATCCTCTGGTCCTAGACTCCCCCCACTGTAGGAAACATCCTCTCCACATCCACTCTATCTTGCCCTCTGGTCCTAGACTCCCCCACTACAGGAAGCATCCTCTCCACATCCACTCTATCTGTGTCCTCTGGTCCCGGACTCCTCCACTATAGGAAACATCCTCCCCACATCCACTCTATCTGTGTCCTCTGGTCTGAGACTCCCCCACTATAGGAAACATCCTCTCCACATCCACTCTAACTGTGTCCTCTGGTCCTAGACTCCCCCCACTATAGGAAACATCCTCCCCACATCCACTCTATCTGTGATCTGGTCCTAGACTCCCCCCACTATAGGAAACATCCTCTCCACATCCACTCTATCTGTGTCCTCTGGTCCTAGACTCCCCCACTGTAGGAAACACCCTCTCCACATCCACTCTATCTGTGTCCTCTGGTCCTAGACTCCCCCACTATAGGAAACAACATCTCTACATCCACTCTATCTGTGTCCTCTGGTCCCAGACTCCCCCACTACAGGAAACATCCTCCCCACATCCACTCTATCTGTGTTCTCTGGTCCTAGACTCCCCCACTATAGGAAACATCCACTCTATCTGTGTCCTCTGGTCCTAGACTCCCCCACTATAGGAAACATCCACTCCACATCCACTCTATCTGTGCGCTCTGATCCTAGACTCCCCCACTGTAGGAAACATCCTCTCCACATCCACTCTATCTGTGTCCTCTGGTCCTAGACTCCCCCACTATAGGAAACATCCTCTCCACATCCACTCTATCTGTGTCCTCTGGTCCTAGACTCCCCCACTATAGGAAACATCCTCTCCACATCCACTCTATCTGTGCCCTCTGGCCCTAGACTCCCCCACTATAGGAAACATCCTCTCCACATCCACTCTATCTGTGCCCTCTGGCCCTAGACTCCCCCACTATAGGAAACATCCTCTCCACATCCACTCTATCTGTGTCCTCTGGTCCTAGACTCCCCCACTATAGGAAACATCTTCTCCACATCCACTCTATCTGTGTCCTCTGGTCCTAGACTCCCCCACTATAGGAAACATCCTCTCCACATCCACTCTATCTGTGTTCCCTGGTCCTAGACTCCCCCACTATAGGAAACATCTTCTCCATGTCCACTCTATCTGGACCATTAAGCAAGGGGTCCATGTCCCCATGTTGGGGAACCCCTGATGTACAGGTTCCAACTCCAGAAAATATGAGGCTGTGGCACCTTAGCCACCTGGACCAGGAACAGGGATAACCCCTCTCTGGTTTCACCGTAGGCTCTGCAGAACGTCCAGGAGGAGATCGAGATAGCGGACAAAGCCAAGGAAGAGGAGCTGGCAGAGCATCGCAGGAAGCAGAGGTCCGGCAGGATGGACGGTAGGACACCAGACTGGGCTTGGTCCCACCCACTGGGAGACACGCACCGGCACCCTTGCAGAACCTCTGACAACCGGTCAGCAGGGGGGCGTTGTTGGGATGAAGTCGTGCTCAGGTTATGCTTGTCACGCTGCATCTTTGAAACTTTGTAGAAGTTGGCAATCACTTAGCCAGAGCTCCACTAGGCAAGGATCAGGACAACCGAGGAAAGGAGGGGTTTGAATACACTCCAGGGCATGAAAGACTTTTAGTCAAGCTAATAAAACCCCAGACTAATACAAGTAACTAATGTACTAAGAGACAAAAGTCCAAGGATACTTAATTAGACACCTGAAATGTCTCAGAGAATTAATTGGAAGTCTTGAAGCACAATTGCAACTTCAGTGAGAACTGGAGAAGACCAAACAGTAACACAAAAAACCGGAAGCCCAAACCAGAGAGAGTTATAATTAATAAAACGCAGAGAAGATAAACAAAAGACCCAAGAGTTAAAAAAACTCAGAGCTCTCAGAGTACTCTACTGGTGACCCAGGGTCACGTCCGTGGTTTTACTGAGTCTGTGAGGGGGTCAATTTCCGAGGGTTAAAATTATTGACCATTTATACTTGCGTGTGTTAGGACTTTGCTGTGGTCGGATGATTGGGGCTTTGACGTGCACAGAAAACAGCAGCAATTTAAAAAGTGGTTTGGAAAGTCTCAATTTCTCCTCTGCGTTGATACGTTTTATTTCTATAACCCTGCCTCTTTGTCATTGGTTGTACATCAGTACAATGGTGAGGAACTGCGGAAGGGTCTCTAAATTTTCCTTGTCATTGGACGCACATTGGAACGATGGTGAGGAACTGTGAGTGTCTCCCCAGGTGTTCTTTGTCATTGGTTGTACATCGATACTCTTCCCCTCTGGAATACCTCGATTAATGGTAGTGGTCTGTGGCAGGGAAAAGAGGGTGGGAGCCCCTGAGCCAGAGGGCACTGAATCTGTGGAATTCGTTGCCACAGACAGCTGTGGAGGCCAAGTCATTGGGTATATTTAAAGTAGAGGTTGATATGGGCCGAATGGCCTAATTCTGCTCTGATCGGTCTGGGTAGCCTCCAACCTGATGGCATGAACATTGACTTCTCAAACTTCTGCTAATGCCCCACCTCCCCCTCGTACCCCATCCATTATTTATTTATTTACACACATTCTTTCTCTCTCTCTCCTTTTTCTCCCTCTGTCCCTCTGACTATACCCCTTGCCCATCCTCTGGGTTCCCCCCCCCCCTGTCTTTCTCCCTGGGCCTCCTGTCCCATGATCCTCTCATATCCCTTTTGCCAATCACCTGTCCAGCTCTTGGCTCCATCCCTCCCCCTCCTGTCTTCTCCTATCATTTTGGATCTCCCCCTCCCCGTCCCACTTTCAAATCTCTTACTCTTCCTTCAGTTAGTCCTGACGAAGGGTCTCGGCCTGAAACATCGACTGTACCTCTTCCTAGAGATGCTGCCTGGCCTGCTGCGTTCACCAGCAACTTTGATGTGTGTCGCTTGAAGTTATTGTGTTCTACGTTTTAGCGAGATGAGTCCAACACTTCCCATTCCGTTGGCCGGAGGCCGCACCGCCTGTTCCCAAGGACATCACGGCATCGGCTGCACAGATCAGTAATCCTGCTTGGCCTTGCCGTTGACAGCATTGAGTGCTCCATGAGGGCGTTGGCTGGTGTGGTGGTGTAAAGGGGAGCCCAGTGCGTTAGCTGGGCAGTAGGGGCGACGGAGACGGTGATGCTGGAATTGGTTTCCTCGCGTTACCTCCACCGAACACGGCGAGAGGTGGGCCGAAACCCGCGACCCCGCTGGGGTGGCCTGTTGTGTCCGGTGCTCCCGACGCGGCCTCCTCTATCCCGGTGACACCCTTCGTAAATCAGGGGGCGGGGGGGGCCGCTCCGTCGAGCAGCACTTCTCTGTGCGCCAAGAGCGGAATTTCCCGGTGGCCAAGCCGTTCCCGTTCCGACGTCTCGGTCCACGGCCTCCTCCTGGGCCACGACGAGGGCGGAGAAGTAACACCTCGTATTCCGTCTGGGTGGCCTCCAACCCAATGGCATGAACATCGATTTCTCCTTCCTCTTTAAAAAAAAAATTCCCTCCCACTTCCCTCTTCTTCTATTCCCCATTCTGGTCGCCTACCTCCTCCCCCTCACCTGCCTACCATCTCCCCCTGGGTCCCCTCCTCCTTCCCTTTCTCCCATGGGTCCACTCTCCTCTCCGATCAGATTCCTTCCTCTCCAGCCCTTTACCTTTCCCCCCCATTACCTCCCCCTGGTGTCCCTCCTCCTTCCCTTTCTCCCCTGGTCCACTCTCCCCTCCGATCAGATTCCTTCCTCTCCAGCCCTTTACCTTTCTCACCCATCACCTCCCCCTGGTGTCCCTCCTCCTTCCCTTTCCCCCACCAAATCTGTCTTCACCTAGCACCCTCTAACTTTCCCTCCTTCCCCTCCTGACCCTGCCGTCTTTAATTCTGGCACCTTCCACCTTTCTTTCCAGTCCCAATGAAGGGTCTCGACCCGAAATGTTGACTATTTATTAACTTCCACAGACGCTGCCTGACCTGCTGAGTTCCTCCGGCATTTTGTGTGTGTGTGAGTGAGTGTGAGTGTGAGTGTGAGTGTGAGTGTTGCTCTGGATTTCCAGTGTCTGCAGAACCTCTTGTGTTTATGGTGGGTTAAAGATTAAACTTTGGCAGTGAAAAGTGAAGTTTACACCATTGTTTGTGATATGCTGGTGGCCTGTTCCTCTTCTCTGTGTAAGCGCCTCGTGTAAGGACCCGATACCGGTTTTAACCTCTCGATCTTTATCATGCCTTGTGTAAACACCCGTGTAAACGCCTCGTGTAAGGACCCGATACCGTTTTTAACCTCGCGATCTTGATCATACCTCGTGTAAGGCCCGACACCATTTTAACCTCTCCATCTTTATCACGTCAGTGTCCCCGGTGCTTATTGAACGGATCAAGACCGAGAAGACTGAGTCGAAGGGAAAAATTAATTTTGATGACGGTGGGTGCCCGATGTAGCGTCAGTCCCTAAGCCCCTGACCCCTGACCCCTGACCTTGACCCCCCACCCCCACTCTCGCCTGGCGGTCTGAACCCTGGCTGAAGCTCGCCCCGTGCTGGCCAGACAGTCGGTGCAGACCACACCCAGGGAGGCCGGCAGCATGACCTTGCTAGGCCAAGAGAGAGTGGATGTGGAGAGGATGTTTCCTATAGTGGGGGAGTCTGGGACCAGAGGACACAGATAGAGTGGATGCGGAGAGGATGTTTCCTATAGTGTGGGGAGTCTAGGACCAGAGGGCACAGATAGAGTGGATGTGGAGAGGATGTTTCCTATAGTGGGGGAGTCTAGGACCAGAGGGCACAGATAGAGTGGATGTGGAGAGGATGTTTCCTATAGTGGGGGAGTCTAGGACCAGAGGACACAGATAGAGTGGATGTGGAGAGGATGTTTCCTATAGTGGGGGAGTCTAGGACCAGAGGGCACAGATAGAGTGGATGTGGAGAGGATGTTCCCTATAGTGGGGGGAGTCTAGGAGCAGAGGACACAGATAGAGTGGATGTGGAGAGGATGTTTCCTATAGTGGGGGAGTCTAGGACCAGAGGACACAGATAGAGTGGATGTGGAGAGGATGTTTCCTATAGTGGGGGCAGTCTCGGACCAGAGGGCACAGCCTCAGAATAGAGGGATGTCCATTTACAACAGAGATGAGGAGGAATTTATTTAGCCAGAGGGTGGTGAATCTGTGGAATTCATTGCCACGGACAGCTCTGGAGGCCAAGACATTGTGTGTATTTAAAGCGAAGGTTGATAGGTTGTTGATTAGTCAGGGTGTCAAAGGTTACAGGGAGGAGGCAGGAGAATGGGGGTCAAGAGGGGCAATAAGTCAGCCATGCTGGAATGGTGGACCAGACTCGATGGGCTGAATGGCCTTATTCTGTTCCATGTCTTATGGATCAGTGGTTCTCCAGGGACAAGTCTGATTTTCTTGAGGGCAGAGTGATTTACGACCACTCCCCCGCCTCCCAGGGTGTGGTGTTTCTCAGAAGTAGCCAGGCTGACAGCGTGACGTTGGCCCTGTGTAACCTGCTGCTTTCCTCTGCACCCTCAGGGCCGGTTCCAGCCGAAGAGAGCAGCGACCAGGGTAGGTAGTCAGAATAGAGTGCTCTAGCCCGGCTCGCGCCCCCTCCTTCCCTCCCCCACAGCCGATGTCCGGAATCTCCTCCCAAAAGACCCAAATCCCCCCTGAATACTCCCTGAGAAGTTTGCCTCATTTGCAACCGTTTGGAGCATCAGATGACCCACGCAGTCCGAGAACGTGCTGGGGCAATTGCTGCCATCGTCCCAGCGCCAACGTCACAGGCCCATGCTTTACGGTCCCTCGCCCGTTCGCCTGCGGGAGTGTGGGAGCACTCCGGAGCACCCGGGGGGAAGTGCAGGCCGTCACAGGGCGAACTCCTCACAGCAGTGGTGGGAAGCGCGGCCCGACCGCGGGGCGCTGAAGGGCGTTCTGCGGACCGACATGCTACCGCGCCCGCTGCCCCCCGGCTGAGAGACGATCGCGGGCAGTGACAGCTCCCCCTCCCCGTTCACCCCCTGACCTGCTGACATTGGGCGACTGGACAAAGAAGAGACGGACACGAGATGGTGCGTGAGTGTCTATCTGACTCCGTGTGTGTGTGTGTGTATAGAGTCTTATTTTCCTCTGGGTGCTCCGGTTTCCCAAGGCGTACCAGTTGGTAGTTTAATTGGTCATTGTAAATTGTCCCGTGATTAGGCTGGGGTGAAATCAGGATTGCTGGCTGGCGCAGCTCGAAGGGCGCAGAAGGGCCAATTCCACGCTGTGTCTCAGCAAGATTCAAAGTCTGCATGCAGTATACATCTTCCCACAGACAGTCACGCAACTTTGTAACACCAAGTAACCCGTTTAAAGAAAAAGCATCAACCTCCCCCACGCAAACAAAAAATTGCGCAAAAGGCAGTAAAAAAAACGAGTGAGAAATACAGAATATAAAACAACCACCAAAGTCATCGGAAGAGTCTGGGCAGTTCAGTAGCCCTTGGTTTAGTTCAAGCTGGTGCTGCTGAGGGGTAACGTGCCCGGCCTCTTACACCTCTCGTACCGGACGTGTTCTGCTCCCTGCGCAGTCCCCGCAGCGAGAAGGTTTACACCGTCGGACAGGAATAGGCAGTCGTTGTAAAATGGACACCTCCCCTTCCCGTCCCCTGTCACCACCCCCCAGGCCGTCTCAGTGGAATGGTTAGAGGGGCAATTGTAACAGCAACCCTTAGACTTTGTCGGGAGTGGACTGCAGTGAACTGATTGCCACCTACTAACCTGCTCTTCTCCTGCGCCAGGCACTGCGACCGAGGCGTCGTGTTCCGAGGGTAGGTGTTTCCCATACTCAGTCGAAGTCATAGGTTAGATTTACGCATCGGCCGGACGTCGAAATGTGCAGTGAAACCGGTGCCATCGTTCGTGACATTTCGCGGGGCAGTGCGCGATCGTCGCCGCGCTTGCAGCGCCAGCCTTAGCGCGCTCACGGCTTACTAATCTACCGCCCGGTCGGTCTTTGGAATGCGGGAGGAGACCGGAATTCCCCGGAGGAAACCCGCACGCAGTTATGGTGGTGATGGGGAGAACGTGCAATCCCCTTACCGGCGAGAGTCGAACCCCGATTCGGCGGTTGCTGGCGCTCCAAGGCTGCCGCGCCGCACGAAGTGCAGCCTCCTTCTTCCCTGCTCCCCGTCTGAGAGAGTGGGAGTCTCTCAGACGCCAGGAAGTCGGCGCCGGGAATTCTCGGCGTTACAGGTCGAGCTTTGCTCTAACCTGTCTGTGACCAGCGTCTCACAGAGAGTCTTGTTCAGACCCGAGTTGGCAGCCACCGGGCACTATTCCAGCTCAGGGTGTCGGGGTTCGGAGTTCAACTTCCGGCGACCTTTGCACGTTCTCCCCGCGACCCCCGTGGGTTTCCTCCGGCTGCTCTGGTTTCCTCCCACAGTCCGAAGACGCACCGGTTGGTGGGTTGGCTGCTTGTTGTAAATTGTCCCGGGATTAGACGGGATTAAATTGGGTCGCTGGGCGGCGTAGCTCGAAGGGCCAACTTCATGCGGTATCTCCATAAAATAAATAAGTAAATCGGTCAATCAGTCCCTGAAGCAGCTGTGCGACAACGGGATTTTGGTCCGGTTTTGGGAGCAGAATTTCCCATTGGCGGAGGCCTGTCTTTTTCCCACTTCCCATCCAAACCAGTCCCGAGATGCCAACCCGAAGCAAGAAGACCGGCTCGTAGATTCAGACAGTCACAGAGCACACACAGCACAGAAACAGGCCCTTTGGCCCATCTAGTCCATGCCAAGCCATTTAAAGTGGCCCACTCCCATCGACTTGCGCCAGGACCCTCACCCCTCCCGTCCATGTACCGATCCAAACTTCTCTTAAAACGCTGAAAGATCGAGCTCGCCGGCAGCTTCTTCCACACTGTCACCACTCTCCCCCTCCTGTTCCCCTTTAAACATTTCACCTTTCACCCTTAACCCATGACCTTTCAGTGTTGGACACGTGACCACCCTCCCCCTCCTGTTCCCCTTTAAACATTTCACCTTTCACCCTTAACCCATGACCTTTCAGTGTTGGACGTGACCACCATCCCCCTCCTGTTCCCCTTTAAACATTTCACCTTTCACTCTTAACCCATGACCTTTCAGTGTTGGGCACGTGACCACCCTCCCCCTCCTGTTCCCCTTTAAACATTTCACCTTTCACCCTTAATTCATGACCTTTCAGTGATGGGCATGTGGCCAAGTGGTTAAGGTGTTCGTCTAGTGATCTGAAGGTCGCTAGTTCGAGCCTCAGCTGTGGCAGCGTGTTTGTGCCCTTGAGCAAGGCACTTAATCACACATTGCTCTAGTGTCTGTGCGAGGAGCGGCGCCCCACACAGACTTCCAATCTGTGCCTTGTAAGGCATGAAAATGCCCGACACAGGCCTCTCATGGTCTGAGTCGACATTCCCTCTCCTTCTAGTTCCCACCTCACCCAACCTCAGTGGGGAAAAGCCTGCTTACATTTGCCCCTGTCTGTACCCCTGGGTGGCAGGGTGGAGGTGGGTCTCTACTGTAGGAGGTGTGAGGCGCCCCTTCCGTCCGCTAGCCTGCGGGTCACCCTTGGGCAAGGTGTAGCACCTGCTTAGCCCCCCGGATCATGGTCAGGTGAAACCATGGGATGGTTGTAAGAGCAGCCAGCCCTGGTTATGCGACCAGGCAGTCAATCTCTGAAGGGTATTGGTGAGGGGGCGAGGGGGTCACCCATCTTGTAAAGACACTGCCCCGGAAGAAGGCAATGAAAATTTGCCAAGAACAGTCATGGTGAAAGACCATAATTGCCCACGTCATACGACACGGCGCATAAAGATGATGATAATGATGGACACCAGTGGGCGTCCCAGACACTGACGTCCTAGCTTGTGTGGGAGCTTCGTAGCTTGCTGCTTAGAGACCGGTAAACGGGTGGAATGCAGCTTTATTTTTCACTCGTGTCGTCTCTCGCGCAGGCTCCAGTTCGACCGACTCCGTCTGTGGGCTTTACTCGTCCGAGAGTCTTCCTGTTTCCGACGGGTCTGCTGGCGGTAGGTTCCCCCCCAGCTGGTCAGTGGGACGCGCGGGGTTCTGATCAGACCGTGTCACCATGACGTCCGCACCCCCCCCCCCCACTTCTCCTTCAGGCCGCCTCACAGGGTCTGGCTGGTTCCGCAGTCCTACTGCGTTCCTTCGCCCTACCGCGAAGGCCCGCAAGAAAATGAACCTCGGGGGTAGTACATATGGTGACGTAGATGTACTTTAATAATAAATTTGCTTAGAACCTTAAAGTTGGGGGAAACCCTGTTGGCGTCTTTTTAAGGGTCATCCTGTGATTTTGCCCTTAATTGCTCAACAGAGTTTGGACATGAGATTTAAATAACTAAGTCTTTCAAAGCACTTGTTTTCATTAGGTGAGGGATTGAGCTGAAAAGTCAGGAGGCTATGTTGTAACTTTATTGAACTCTGGTTGTGCCACATCTGGAGTATTGTGTGTAGTTCTGGTCTCCCCGCTATAGGAAGGATGTTGAGGCTTTGGAGAGGGTGCAGAAGAGGTTCACCAGGATGTTACCTGGTTTAGAGGGCGTGTGCTATCACGAGAGGCTGGATAAACTTGGGTTGTTTTCTCTGGAGCGCCAGAGGCTGAGGGGGGATCTGATAGAGGTTTACAAGATTATGAGAGGCATAGATAGAGTGGACAGGGAGTATCTGTTTCCCAGGGTTGAAATATCTAATATTAGAGGGTATGCATTGGAGGTGAGAGGGGTTAGGTTCAGGTGGGATGTGAGGGGTCAGCTTTTACTCAGAGAGTGGTGGATGCCTGCGATGGTGTTAGAGGCAAATATATTAGCGGCTTTTAAGAGACGTTTGGATACGCACACGGATGTGAGGGAGATGGACTGATATGAACATGGTGTAGGCTAGGCAAGAGGGATTAACATTTGGATGTTTTTGATTTGCTTTTTTAGCCGGTCCAGCACAACACTGTGGGCCGAACGGCCTGTTCCTGTGCTGTACTCTCCTATGTTCTATAACCCATGTGCTGAGTGAGGTCTAGAAAACACTCAGACGACACACACAAAAACCAAAGGCGAGCTGGAAATGGCACTCCTACAGTTGAGCACAGGGTGCTCGGCCACCAGGCCTTGAAATATAGACTTTCCCATGAAGGAATGCGGGAGGCGATAATTGGCAAGTCTGACTCCGAGTGGGCCGGCGGCAGCTGGCCACTCTCCGGGGAATTGGAGCACCGAAACTTGGGCGCCTGCCTCCGCTCAGTCGGGATTGCGACAGCCGTGAAAGTTGTGCTCTGCGGCAGCAGAACTTTGCAAGACGCAATAATTAAAAAAAAACTCTAATTTAGAATGAGGAGTTTATACATGGCATAAAATTAAATTGAACTGGTAGTGCAAAAAGGGAGGGAAAATGTGGTGAGGTAGTGTTCATGGGATCAACGTCCATTCAGAAATCAGATGGCAGAGGGGAAGAAGCTGTTCCTGAATCGTTGGGTGTGTGTCTTCAGGCTCCTGTACCTCCTCCCTGATGGCAGAGGGGAAGAAGCTGTTCCTGAATCGTTGGGTGTGTGTCTTCAGGCTCCTGTACCTCCACCCTGATGGCAGAGGGGAAGAAGCTGTTCCTGAATCGTTGAGTGTGTGTCTTCAGGCTTCTGTACCTCCTCCCTGATGGCAGAGGGGAAGAAGCTATTCCTGAATCGCTGAGTGTGTGTCTTCAGGCTCCTGTACCTCCTCCCTGATGGCAGAGGGGAAGAAGCTGTTCCTGAATCATTGAGTGTGTGTCTTCCTGTACCTCCTCCCTGACGGCAGAGGGGAAGAAGCTGTTCCTGAATCGCTGAGTGTGTGTCTTCAGGCTCCTGTACCTCCTCCCTGATGGCAGAGGGGAAGAAGCTGTTCCTGAATCGCTGAGTGTGTGTCCTCAGGCTCCTGTACCTCCTCCCTGATGGTAGCAATGAGAAGAGGGCACGTCCTGGGTGATGGGGGCCCTCAGTGATGGATGCTGACTTTTTGAGGCATCGCCTTTGGAAGATGTCCTGGATGCTGGGGAGTCTGGTGCCCGTGATGGAGCTGGCTGACTTCACAACTTTCTGCAACTTTTTCTGGTCCTGTGCGGTGGCCCCTCCGTACCCGATGGTGATGCAGCCAGTCAGAAAGCTCTCCACGGTACATCTGTAGAAATTTGCGAGCGCCTCTGGTGACGTACCGAATCCATCGAACTCCGAATGAAATTCAGCTGCTGCCGTGCCTTCTTTGTAGCCGCATCGACGTGTTGGTCCCCAGGATAGACCCTCAGAGATGTTGATGCCCAGGAATTTGAAACAGTTCACGCTATCCAAGGGGAGCCGGATCAGTGCCCAGGAGCTTGGAGATCGGAACTGGTCAGAGCCTCCCACTCCCAGCCGGTCAAGAATCCGCAGATTAGATTAGATTATGAGGACACTCAGTCCTCTTTTATTGTCATTTAGTAATGCATGCAATAAGAAATGATACAATGTTCCTCCAGAATGATATCACAAAACACAAGACAAACCAAGACTGAAAAACTAACAAAAACCACATAATTATAACATATAGTTACAACAGTGCAAAGCAATACCGTAATTTGATGAAGAACAGACCACGGGCATGGTAAAAAAAAGTCTCAAAGTCCCTTGAAAGTCCCATCATCTCACGCAGACGGTAGAAGGAAGAAAACTCTCCCTGCCATGAGCCTCCAGCGCCGCCAACTTGCCGATGCAGCACCCTGGAAGCACCCGACCACAGCCGACTCTTGAGTCCGTCCGGAAACTCCGAGCCTCCGACACCGAGCACTGAGCGCCATCTCTGCCGAGTGTTTCGGCCCCGGCCCCGGCAACAGGCAAAAGGCAATAGATCAGGCCAGATCAGAGGCGTTCAGGCCTGGAGACCCAGTATGCCTAGGCGCAATCTGCGGAAAGCCACCTCACGGGTGAAGCGGTGGTCCCGGACTAAACTTGGACCGATGAAGGACGCTCGGCAGCTGCGCCGCCTCTTACAGAGCGAAACCAAGCGACAATACTGGGGTGACACCCGGGGTTTCGCTTCCCGACGTGCCCAGTGCCTCTCACGCTGGCCTTGACCGTCAGAACCTGGAGCAGCCCTCGCGAACTCCCCCGACGCCACTGTGATTTCAGTCTCCAAAGCCGACGCGAGAGCGACCTTCGGGCGGGTGAACCCACGGAAAGCACCTGGCCCAGACGGGGAAGCTGATCGAGTATGAAAGACCAGTGCTTTACTTACTTTGTGCTTTACTGTCGCCAAACAATTGATACTACAACGTATAATCATCACAGTGATATTTGATTCTGCTCTTCCCGCTCCCTGGATTACAAATATTAAATATTAAAAATAGTGAAAATTAGTAAATATTAAAACTTTAAATTATAAATCATAAATAGAAAATAGAAAAATGGGAAGTAAGGTAGTGCAAAAAAACTGAGAGGCAGGTCCGGATATTTGGAGGGTACGGCCCAGATCCGGGTCAGGATCCGTTCAGCAGTCTGATCACAGTTGGAAAGAAGCTGTTCCCAAATCTGGCCGTACGAGTCTTCAAGCTCCTGAGCCTTCTCCCGGAGGGAAGAGGGACGAAAAGTGTGTTGGCTGGGTGGGTCGTGTCCTCAATTATCCTGGCAGCACTGCTCCGACAGCGTGCGGTGTAAAGTGAGTTCAAGGACAGAAGATTGGTTTTTGTGATGTGCTGCGCCGTGTTCACGATCTTCTGCAGCTTCTTCCGGTCTTGGAGAGTGCTGATCCACAGGCTGGAGTGCTCACTGATATCTTTAACCTCGCACTTCGGCAGTCTGAGATACCCACATGCCTCGAGCCGCCTTCGATTGTACTGGTGCGTCAGGAGAACATGGTAGCCTGCCTAAGTGACTATCGTCCAGTACATCCACACACCAGGGGCTGTTTCACTGGATCTTCACTCAACCCTGGAACATCTGGACAGCGAAGATGCAGACATCAGGATGCTCTTCATTAACCACAGCTCAGCATTCAATACTATCACCCCCCCCCCAAAACTAATCGAAAAGCTCCAAGACCTTGGCCACTGAGGCTGTCTACAAGAGGGGTCAGAGCCGTCTCTATTTCCTGAGGAGACTGAGGTCCTTTAACATCTGCCAGACGATGCTGAGGATGTTCTACGAGTCTGTGGTGGCCAGTGTGATCATGTTTGCTGTTGTGTGCTGGGGCAGCAGGCTGAGGGTGGCAGACACCAACAGAATCAACAAACTCACTCGTAAGGCCAGTGATGTTGGGGGGATGGAACTGGACTCTCTGACGATGGTGTCTGAAAAGAGGATGCTGTCTAAGTTGCATGCCATCTTGGTCAATGTCTCCCAGCCACTACATAATGTACTGGTTGGGCACAGGAGTACATTCAGCCAGAGACTCATTCCTCTGAGATGCAGCACTGAGCGTCATAGGAAGTCATTCCTGCCTGTGGCCATCAAACTTTACAACTCCTCCCTTGGAGGGTTAGACACCCTGAGCCAATAGGCTGGTCCTGGACTTATTTCCTGGCATAATTTAGATATTACTACTTAACTATTTATGGTTTTATATTGCGATATTTATACTCTGTTCTTGGTTGGTGCAACTGTAACGAAACCCAATTTCCCTCAGGATCAATAGTATGTCTATCTATCTATCGATACCTCCTTGTGCAACCGGATCTTCGATTTCCTCACTCGCAGACCCCGGTCGGTTCGGATTGGCGACGACCTCTCCTCCACGATCTCCGTCGACGCTGGTGCGCCGCGAGCCTGCGTGCTTACCCCCCGCCCTACTCGCTTCACCCTTATAACTCTGAGGCTAAGTGCAGCCCCAGCGGTCAAATGTTAAGCTTGCTCACCGCACCGTAGTTGTTGGGCGAATCCAGGCTGGCGACGTATCAGCGTATCGGCGGGAGGTTGAAAATCTGGCCGAGCGGCGCCACAGCAACAACCGGACACTCAACGTCAGCAAGACCGAGGAGCTGATTATAAACTTCAGGAGGGGGAAACCAGAGGTCCCTGAGCCAGTCCTCATCAGAGGGTCAGAGGTGGAGAGGGTCAGCAACTTTAGATTCCTCGGTGTTGTCATTCCTGAGCACCTGTCACGGACCCAGCACCTAAGTGCCATTGCGAAGAAAGAACGTAAGAAATAGGAGCAGGAGCCTGCCCCGCCATTCAATAAGATCACGGCTGATCTGTCTGTAAACTCAGCTCCATCTATCTGCCTTTTCCCCATAACCCTTAATTCCCTTACTATGTAAAAATCTATCTAACTGAATCTTAAATATATTTAGTGAAGAAGCCTCAACTGCTTCCCTGGGCAGAGAATTCCACGGATTCACCACTCTCTGGGAAAAACAGTTTCTCTTCATCTCCGTCCTAAATCTTCTCCCCTGAATCTTGAGGCAATGTCCCCTAGTTCTAGTCTCACCTACTGATGGAAACAACTTTCCTACTTCTATCTGATCTGTCCCTTTCAAAGTTTTGTATGTCTCTATAGCACAGCAGCCTCTCTATTTCCTTAGCAGTTTGCAGAGATTTGGTATGACATCTAAAACTTTGACTACCTTCTACAGATGTGCGACGAAGAGTATATTGACTGGTTGCTTCACAGCCTGATGTGGAGGTGCCAATACCCTTGAACAGAAAATCCTACAAAAGGTAATGGATACAGCGCAATCTAGTAGTGGATAAAGCGCACCCCACCACTGAGCACATTGACATGGAGCAATGTTGCAGATAAGCAGCATCTATCATCTAGGACCCCACCCACTCCTCTCACCCCTGCTATCAGGAAGGAGGTACAGGAGCCTCAGGATCCACACCACCAGGTTCGGGAACGGTTATTATCCCTCAACCATCAGGAAGGAGGTACAGGAGCCTCAGGTCCCACACCACCAGGTTCAGGAACAGTTATTACCCCTCAACCATCAGGAAGGAGGTACAGGAGCCTCAGGACCCACACCACCAGGTTCAGGAACAGTTATTACCCCTCAACCATCAGGAAGGAGGTACAGGAGCCTCAGGACCCACACCACCAGGCTCAGGAAGAGTTATTACCCCTCAACCATCAGGCTCCTGAACCGGAGGGGATAACTTCATTCAACTTCACTATCGCCATCATTGAACTGTTCCCACAACCTATGGATTCACTTTCAAGGACTCTTCATCTCATGTTCTCAATATTTATTGCTTATTTATTTATTTATTTATTTATTTATTTATGAATTATTACATTGGATTAGATTATGAGGACACGCAGTCCTCTTTTATTGTCATTTAGTAATGCACGCATTAAGAAATGATACAATATTCCTCCGGTGTGATATTACAGAAACACAGGACAGACCAAGACTGAAAAACTGACAAAAACAACATAATTATAACATATAGTTACAACAGTGCAACAATACCATAACTTGATGAAGAACAGGCCGCGAGCACGGTAAAAAAGTTCAAAGTCTCTCGAATGTCCCACATCTCTCGCAGACGGGAGAAGGAAGAAAACTCTCCCTGCCATGCCTGACCACAGTCCGACTCTGAGTCGTCCGAAAACTTCGAGCCTCCGACCAGCCCTCAGACAAAATATTATTATTATTTTGTGTGGGTTGCTCTGGATTTCCAGCATCTGCAGAATCTCTTGTGTTTCTTACTGAGGTGACCACTTAGCTGACATAATGGTTTCATCAGGGTTAGTGTACGGTTCGGCTTAGAGTGGCAACTTTATAAAACTCTGGTGAGGCCACATCTAGAGTATTGTGTGTAGTTCTGGTCACCCCGCTACAGGAAGGATGTTGAGGCTTTGGAGAGGGGGCAGAAGAGGTTCACCAGGATGCTGCCTGGTTTAGAGGGCATGTGCTATCACAAGGAGCTGGATAAATTTTGGTAGTTTTCTTTGGAGCATTGGGGGCTGAGGGGAGATCTGATGGAGGTTTATAAGATTATGAGAGGCATAGATAGAGAGGACAGAGAGTATCTGTTTCCCTGGGTTGAAATGTCTAACACCAGAGGGCATGCATTGGAGGTGAGAGGGGGTAGGTTCAAGGGGGGATGTGAGGGGTAAGTTTTTTACTCAGAGAGTGGTAGATGTCTGGAATGTGCTGTCTGGTACGGTGGTAGAAACAAACACATTAGAAGCTTTTAAGTGTTGTTTGGATAGGCATGTGGATGTGAGGGAGATGGACATGGTGCAGGCGGGAGGGATTAGTGTTTGGGTGTTGTTGATTTGCTTTTTAGCCGGGTCAGCATAACATTGTGGGCTGAGTGGCCTGCTCCTGTGCTGTACTCTTCGATGTTCTATCAACTAAGTTCAAAATGATTAATCTGCTTTAACCCACAATAGAACCCACAGTGGCCGATGTGATCAAGACTGAAGAAGACCTTGAGTGTGAGGGTAGGTGCCTAGTGTAGTCGGTGCGGTGAGTTCTAAACAGCTTCTTCCACCCCCTTTCCTTTCCGGACCTGACGGGGTGGGGGTTCTCGGCCCGAAATGCCAACTGTTTATTCCCCTCCGCAGATGCTGCCCGACCCGCTGAGTTCGTCCAGCGTTTTGCGCGCGTTGCTGAAGTTTGCCAGCCTCTGCAGAATCTCTTGTGTTCACCATCGTCATCATCATCATCATTATGCGCTGCGTCGTGTGACATCATCATTGTGCGCCATGTCGCTTGACGTGGGCGGTGGTGGTCTTAGACCATGATCGTTCTTGGCAAATTTTTCTGCGGAAGTGTTTTGCCATCGTGTTCTTCTGGGCGGTGACTTTACAAGATGGGTGACTGCCCCAATCATTGTCAATACTCTTCAGAGATTGCCTGCCTGGCGTCAGTGGTCGCATCACCAGGACTTGTGATCTGCACCGGCTGCTCGTACGACCGTCCACCACCTGCTCCCATGGTTTCACCTGACCTTGATCAGGGGGCTGAGCAGGTGCTACACCTTGCCCAAGGGTGACCTGCAGGCTAGCTGAGGGAAGGAGCGCCTCGCACCCCCTCTGGTAGAGACGCGTCTCCGCCCTGCCACATACGTCAAATCTTCATCGGTCACTTCTTCCCAGCCGCTGCGGAAGATTTGGCGCTTCCTGACCGTGGCTGGCGTGCTCCACGCCCAGCCGTTGCGGTTCGCAGACAGACCAGCTCGGTCCCAACGGTCTCTGCGAACTGGCCTTGCTCCCTCTTGTAACGTGGTCCCCGAACTCAGGCCCAGCCCTCAGGGCGGACCTGTTTGATCTCCTCTGGCTACTCCGGGACCACAGACTGCCAGGCCTGCAAGCTTTGCAGGCTGACTCGTACGCGGAAACGGACCGGGAGACGTCTCATTTTGCGATGACACCCAACACAACCTCAGGGTTTGCTGGGGATGGGGGGAGCCCACAAGTTTTGCCACACACACTCTGGCACCAACGCAGTGCCCCCCCACCGCCAACTCACGAACCCTAACCAAATGTATTTGGAAAGTGGGAGGAAACCGCGGTGGTGGGAATCCACGCGATCACGGGGAAAGCGTTCAAACTCCTTATGAGCAGCGGCAGGAATCGAACCTCCAGTCTCTGGTGCCGTCAACCGCGACGGGACTCAGATTCATTTCACCCGGCAGCGTGGGTTTGCGAGGCACCCACGCTCCCCTCGACCCTGTGCTTGGCCACTTGGCGAGACGCCACTGGCGTCGCGGTCCCGAGGGAGCTAGCTGCTCTGTTGCCAGAACTGATGGGCGGTGTATGTGGTCCAATCAGAATTCCAGAGCCAAGCTTCAGACCCTCCGAACGTCTCGGCAAATAATACGTTCTGGCGCCTTTCCAGGCCAGTCGGCGCGAAACGTCGGCTGCTTATTCTCTTCCATAGACGCTGCCTGACGCTCTGAATTCCTCCAGCATCCTGTGTGTGTGTGTGTGTGTGTGTGTGTGTGTGTGTGTGTGTGTGTTGCGCTGGATTTTCAGCACCCGCAGAGTCCCTTGAGTTTAGGGTCTGCAGGTTCCGGTGTTTTCCAAAGTACACGCGACTGTACGTGCCAAACCCTTCCCTGGAGCCACACCCAGCAGTGCGTTCAACAGAGTGGAGGTGTCACATTTTTAAATAAAAAAAACTTTTTACCAACTTTTATTGAGCAACAGAACTTGATGAGTTGAGTCAGATGGTCTATCACAACTTGGTCTTCAAGATTAAAAACCAGATTAAAAAGATTGAAAGATCTCACAGTAGAAATACCATTTGGCCGATCGAGTCTTCTACACCATGACTGATTTACTATCCCTCTCAACCCCATTCTCCTGCCTTCTCCCCATAACCTTTGACTCCCCGACTAATCAAGAACCTGTCAGCCTCTGCTTTCAATACACCCAGTGACTTGGCCTCCACAGCCGTCTGTGGCAACGAATTCCACAGATTCACCCACTCTCTATCTAAAGAAATTCCTCCTCATCTCTATTCTGAAGCTGTGCCCTCTAGTCCTAAAATTCTCCATGAAAGAAAAAAAAACACTCCACATCCGCTCTATCTCGGCCTCTCTGCGCAAGTTCGAATCCTGCTTGCAACGGGTTTCGATTTACCTCAGATGTACTCTGAAAGGATTTTATTTTATCTATCTATCAGTCTGTCCATCTACCTATCTACCTGTCTGTCTGTCTATCTGTCGGTCTTTCTATCTACCTGTCTGCCTGTATATCTATGTGTCTATCTGTGTCTATCTATCTATCTGTCTACTTATCTATCTGTCTATCTATCTACCTATGTGTCTGTCTATCTATGTCTATCTATCTATCTGTTTATCTACCTGTGTCTATTTATCTGTCTATCTCTTTATCTGTCTGTCTGTCTATGTATCTACCTGTCTATCTATGTGTCTATCTACCTGTGTCTGTCTATCTGTCTATCTCTTTATCTGTCTTTCAATGTATCTATCTGACTATCTATCTATCTGTCTGTCTGTCTATCTATCCCTCTATCTGTCTATCTGCTTGGAGATACAGTGTGAAATAGGCCCTTCTGGCCCGTTGAACCACGTAACCCAGTGACTGCCCGATTTTAACCGCAGCCAAATCACGGGACAATTTACAACAACCAATTTGCCTACTGACCGGTCTGTCTGTGGACCGTGGGAGAAAACTGAAGCACCCAGAGGAAACCCCCGTGGTCACGGGGGTGGGGGGGGGGAGAACGCACAGACTCCTGACAGAGGTCACCGGGAGGGAACTCTGACCTCCGAGGCCCCGCGCTGTAACAGAGTCGCGCCCACCGCTGGCATTTGACGCCAAGTTGGCGGTTTCGCGGCAGTGTCTGCTCCCTTTGGGAAGCTCGGCCAAAGGGTCTGTACTGTGCAGTGACGTTCTGTGACTCCGAGGGTGGGGGGTGGGGGCAGATTCTCCACAGCTCTGCTCAGAGGGGCGGGGGGTGGCCCTGGTTTCCTGCAGAATCGGACTCTCAGAGGCCGAGAGGGCGTGCTAGGGTGGAAGGGTTGACAGATGGGGGGAGCTGGTCTTTGCACCGGTCAGCCAGACTGACTCTCCTTCTCTCCGACTTAGATCTGCTCACGTCAACCTCGTCTGATTCTGTCTGCTTGCTTCCATCACTTTCAACTGAGCTACATTCGGGTAGGTCTCCAGATGGCAAAACTTAGGTAGACTCTCTCTCCTTCCTCTACTCCCTCCTTTTGTTCACGTTAGAGTTCTCAGTTGGCTGGCTGCTGTCACGGTTGATCAGCTGTGTGTGATGGGGCTTTCCGGCCCAACGTGCCCAAAACCCAGGTTCAATTCTCACCCCTGTAAGGAGGAATAGCAGTCCCTGAACCTGGTGGTGTGGGACCTGAGGCTCCTGTACCTCCTTCCTGATGGTTGAGGGGTAATAACTGTCCCTGAACCTGGTGGTGTGGGACCTGAGGCTCCTGTACCTCCTTCCTGATGGTTGAGGGGGTAATAACTGTCCCTGAACCTGGTGGTGTGGGACCTGAGGCTCCTGTACCTCCTTCCTGATGGTTGTGGTGTAATAACTGTTCCTGAACCTGGTGGTGTGGGTCCTGAGGCTCCTGTATCTCCTTCCTGATGGTTGAGGGGGTAATAACTGTTCCTGAACCTGGTTGTGTGGGTCCTGAGGCTCCTATACCTCCTTCCTGATGGTTGAGGGGGTAATAACTGTTCCTGAACCTGGTGGTGTGGGTCCTGAGGCTCCTGTACCTCCTTCCTGATGGTTGAGGGGTAATAACAATCCCTGAACCTGGTGGTGTGAGTCCTGAGGCTCCTGTATCTCCTTCCTGATGGTTGAGGGGGTAATAACTGTTCCTGAACCTGGTTGTGTGGGTCCTGAGGCTCCTGTACCTCCTTCCTGATGGTTGAGGGGGTAATAACTGTTCCTGAACCTGGTGGTGTGGCTCCTGAGGCTCCTGTACCTCCTTCCTGATGGTTGAAGGGTAATAACAATCCCTGAACCTGGTGGTGTGGGACCTGAGGCTCCTGTACCTCCTTCCTGATGGTTGAGGGATAATAACTGTTCCTGAACCTGATGGTGTGGATCCTGAGGCTCCTGTACCTCCTTCCAGATGGTTGAAGGGTAATAACTGTTCTGAATCTGGTGGTGTGGGTCCTGAGGCTCCTGTAGCTCCTTCCTGATGGTTGAGGGGGTAATAACTGTTCCTGAACCTGGTGTGGGTCCTGAGGCTCCAGTACCTCCTTCCCAGTGGCAGCAGTGAGAAGAGATCACGGCCTGGATGACATGGGTCCTTGACGATGGATGTTGCTCTCCTGAGGCAGTGGCTTCCTTTGGCTGTTCTCCCTGGCAGGGAGGGATCTGGGTGGGTGGGGCCCAGCACATTCTTTGGCCATTGTCTCTCCTGAATCGTGGACAAAGTGTGAAATAGACAGCAGGGATATAATGCAGCATCTGCTACTCACAGCCAAGTGGAACTAACCTACCTGGGCACCTTGGTTAGCATAAACTAGTTGGGCCGAATGGCCTGTTCCCTTGGTCTACAGCTCCATTAAACAGAGAAGAGTACAACACAGGAACCGGCCATTCGGCCCACATTGTTGTGCTGACCTGGCTAAAAAGCAAATCAGAAACACCCAAACACTAATCCCTTCTACCTACACCATGTCCGTATCCCTCCATCTCCCTCACTTCCGCATGCCTATCCAAACGTCTCTTAAAAGCCTCTAACGTATTTGCCCCCACCATCATGCCAGTCACATTCCAGGTACCCACCACTCTCTGACTAAAAAACTTACCCCTCACATCCCCCTTGAACCTACCCCCTCTCACCTTCAATGCACGCCCTCTGGTATTAGACATTTCAACCCTGGGAAACTGATACTCTCTGTCTACTCTATCTATGCCTCTCATAATCTTATAAACTTCTATCAAATCCCCCCTCAGCCTCTGGCGCTCCAGAGAAAATAACTCAAGTTTGTCCAGCCTCTTGTGATACCTCATGGCCTCTAAATCTCTTATGCCCCCTCTCCAAAGTCTCAACATCGTTCCTGTAGCGGGGTGACCAAAACTGTAGGCAATACTCCAGATGTGGCCTAACCAGAGTTCTAACTTAGCCTTCTAACTTCTGAATTCAATCCCTGGGTTATTAAAAGCAAGCGGTCCATAAGCCTTCTTCACCACCTGATTACCTTATAAAGCCAGGAGTATTGTGTATCATGTTACACCAGTGTTAGTGTGTAACACCAGTGATAGTGTGTTAGTGTAAGTATCTGTCACCAGTAATAGTGAGTATGTCTTGTGTATAGTGTAAGTGTCTGATACCAGTAATAGTGTGTATAGTGTTAGTGTGTTACACCAGTATTAGTGTGTATAGTGTTAGTGTGTAACACCAGTAATAGTGTGTTAGTGTAAGTATCTGTCACCAGTAATAGTGAGTATGTCTTAGTGTGTATTGTGTAGGTATCTGATACCAGTAATAGTGTGTATAGTGTTAGTGTGTTACACCAGTAATAGTGTGTATAGTGTTAGTGTATTACACCAGTATTAGTGTGTATAGTGTTGGTGTGTTACACCAGTAATAGTGTGTTAGTGTAAGTATCTGTCACCAGTAATACTGAGTATATCTTAGTGTGTATAGTGTAAGTGTCTGATACCAGTAATAGTGTGTATAGTGTAAGCGTCTGTTACCAGTAATAATGTGTATAGTGTTAGTGTGTTACACCTGTAATCACGCATGTAGTGTTAGTGTTACACCAGTAATAGTGTGTATAGTGTTAGTGTGTTACACCTGTAATCATGCATGTAGTGTTAGTGTTACACCAGTAATAGTGTGTATAGTGTTAGTGTGTTATATCTGCAATTGTGCATATAGTGTTAGTGTGTTAACCAGTAATAGTGTGTATAGTATAAGCGTCTGTTACCAGTAGTAGTGTGTATAGTGTTTATTTAGATTATGAGAACACTCGGTCCTCGTTTATTGTCATTTAGAAATGCATACATGCATTAAGAAATGATACAATGTTTCTCCGGAGTGATATCACAGAAAACAGGACAGACCAAAGACTAACACTGACAGAACCACATAATTATAACATATAGTTACAGCAGTGCAAAACAATACCATAATTTGATAAAGAACAGACCATGGGCACGGTAAAAAAAAAGTTAGTGTCTGATACCAGTAATCATGTGAAGTTTTATTGTGTTACACCAGTAATAGTGTGTATAGTGTCAGTGTGTTACACCAGTATTAGTGTGTATAGTATAGTGTCAGAATCTGTCTCCCTATCTGTTCCTTGATATCCCTGTTACTATTGGGCAGTCTATAAAATACACCCAGTAGAGTTATTGACCCCTTCCTGTTTCTAACTTCTGTTACATAACCCCGTAACTGGGTTGTCAAACCAGCAGAAATGGACCACTTAGTTGGAGTCTGGTTTAACAGTAGCTAATAAAGTTTTATTAAAGAAATAAGTAACACAGTACTCTAATCGTAAGGATATAAATGCAACAGGTTAGCAATGATGAAACACACATGTACACAGAACTAGGGTAATAGGAATCAACCAAGCTCTATCACAGTCTAGGGGTAAAATGATCAGTCTCAAGTGATGCAGAGTTCAGTTCAGCTTAGTACAGTTCGCAGTAATCGCTGTTGTGCCGTTGGAGAGAGAGAGAGAGAGAGAGAGATAGAGATATTCAAATCTGATTCAGCAGACCTTTGATGTTCTTCGCAGTTGGCTTTCGGGTGGACCCTTTGTTATGTCTTCTATGGTCACCGACTGTGACCCCTCCACTCTGGATATGACAGTTCTTCCGCGGTGAACCCGGCACCCAGGCAAGGGCGGACACACGCACCAGGTTCCCGCTGATCATACCCTTTCACCCTGTGCGTCTATAGTCGGTCCCGCGACCAGACCTCCAAAACACTCACCAACTTGTGGGGGCACACTGCTCTTCCAGGGTCTCGTTATCTCGTGATCTTGTGGTGTGCGTCGTGCCTTAGCGAACCTGTTCTTTTTATCCCCCTGCTGGGGTATCGCCTGTCCATCAAACTTCAAACAGTTCAGGTTCAAAGCAACCGGTCTGTCAATATTCTGAGATGTGTTTCTTTCTCGTTAATCTCTCTCTTCTCTCTTATTAGCATTTTGAATGTTTCTCCATTGTCTCCCTTATGTCTCTCATCAGCACCAATCTTCTGATAACTTGGTTTGTCGTCACACTTCCACCCACAGAGACTCCGTAGACAATCCACTCTATCTGTGCTCTCTGGTCCTAGACTCCCCCACTGTAGGAAACATCCTCTCCACATCCACTCTATCTGTGCTCTCTGGTCCTAGACTCCCCCACTGTAGGAAACATCCTCTCCACATCCACTCTATCTGTGTCCTCCGGTCCTAGACTCCCCCACTATAGGAAACATCCTCTCCACATCCACTCTATCTGTGCTCTCTGGTCCTAGACTCCCCCACTATAGGAAACATCCTCTCCACATCCACTCTATCTGTGTCCTCTGGTCCTAGACTCCCCCACTAAAGGAAACATCCTCTCCTCATCCACTCTATCTGTGTCCTCTGGTCCTAGACAATCCCTCCATGACTTCCTCCTTTTCTGCAGCCGTGACACTATCTCTGATCAGCAGTGCCACACCCCCACCTCTTTTCCCTCCCTCCCTGTCCTTTCTGAAACATTTAAAGCCTGGCACTCTGAAGTAGCCATTCCTGCCCCTGAGTCATCCAAGTCTCTGTAATGGCCACAACATCATAGCTCCAAGTGCTGATCCTCGCTCTAAGCTCATCTGCTTTGTTCATAACACTCCTTGTATTAAAATAGACACATCTCAAACCATTGATCTGAGCGCATCCCTTCTCTATCACCTGCCTATTCTCCCTCTCACACTGTCTCCAAGCTTTCTCTATTTGTGAGCCAACCTCCCCTTCCTCCGTCTCTTCAGTTCGGTTCCCATCCCGCCAGCAATTCTAATTTAAGCTCTCCCCAACAGCCTTAGCAAACCTCCCTGCCAGTATGTAGAAAATAGGTGCAGGAGTAGGCCATTCAGCCCTTCGAGCCTATGGTCCCCCGTGTGTTAGTGTGTTAGACCAGTAATAGAGTGCATAGTGTTAGTGTGTTATACCACTCAGTGAGCAAGCTGTGTGCGCATTTTGGGCTCCACCTTCGCAATGGTTCCCCGATGACGTATGTTATCAGGGGCCGCACGTGGGGTGATTTCCAGTTTACAGGTCTATGCACCTGAAAACTGCGTTGTTTATCTGAAGTGCAAAGGTGTTGGCAGTCATTTCCGTTCTGGGCGCTTGGCTGGTGCTTCGCAGATTCAGAATCAGAAATAGGGGTGTCATCACTGACAGGTGTTATGAAATTCATTTGGTTCCCTCCCCTGTGCCTAATGCATTGGCCACTGAATAGATATGTTTGTGGTCTTCTGGTGATGTAGCCCCTCTAATCAAGGTTGAACACGACGTGCTTTCAGAGATGCTTGGGACGTGCGGTCATTCGAGTTACCGTCACCTTCCTGTCAGCTTCAGCCAGTCTGGCCACTCTCCCCTGTTCCTGTACACCTGCTCGTTCGTGCGAATATCCAATCAGCCAATCGTGAGGCTGCAACTCAGTGCGTGAGAGCATGCGGGCACGGTCATGAGGTTCAGTTATTGCTCAGACCAAACATCAGGATGGGGGAAGACAGGTGATCCAAGCGACTTTGACCGTGGAACGATTGCTGGTGCCAGACGGGGTGGTTCGAGTATCTCAGAAAACTGCTGATCTCCTGGGGTTTCCACCCTCAACAGTCTCTACAGCAGGGGTTCCTAACCTAGGGTCCATGAACCCCTTGCTTGATGGTGTTGGTCCATGGCATAAAAACATAGAAACATAGAAACATAGAAAATAGGTGCAGGAGTAGGCCATTCGGCCCTTCGAGCCTGCACTGCCATTTATTATGATCATGGCTGATCATCCAACTCAGAACCCCGCCCCAGCCTTCCCTCCATACCCCCTGACCCCCGTAGCCACAAGGACCATATCTAACTCCCTCTTAAATATAGCCAATGAACTGGCCTCAACTGTTTCCTGTGGCAGAGAATTCCACAGATTCACCACTCTCTGTGTGAAGAAGTTTTTCCTAATCTCGGTCCTAAAAGGCTTCCCCTCTATCCTCAAACTGTGGCCCCTCGTTCTGGACTTCCTCAACATCGGGAACAATCTTCCTGCATCTAACTTGTCCAATCCCTTTAGGATCTTATACGTTTCAATCAGATCCCCCCTCAATCTTCTAAATTCCAACGAGTATAAGCCTAGTTCATCCAGTCTTTCATCATATGAAAGTCCTGCCATCCCAGGAATCAATCTGGTGAACCTTCTTTGTACTCCCTCTATGGCAAGTTGGGAGCCCCTGCTCTAGGGTTTACAGAGATTGGTGCATAAAACCAGAAAAAAACCCCAGCGAGCTGCAGTTGTGTGGGGTGAAAGCGCCTCATTAATAGTCATAGTCATAATCATACTTTATTGATCCCGAGGGAAATTGGTTTTCGTTACAATTGCACCATAAATAATTAAATAGTGATAGAACCATAAATAATTAAATAGTAATATGTAAATTATGCCAGGAAATAAGTCCAGGACCAGCCTATTGGCTCAGGGTGTCTGACCCTCCAAGGGGGGAGTTGTAAAGTTTGATGGCCACAGGCAGGAATGACTTCCTATGACGCTCTGTGCTGCATCTCGGTGGAATGAGTCTCTGGCTGAATGTACTCCTGTGTCCACCCAGTACATTATGTAGTGGATGGGAGACATTGTCCAAGATGGCATGCAACTTGGACAGCATCCTCTTTTCAGACACCACCGTCAGAGAGTCCAGTTCCATCCCCACAACATCACTGGCCCTTACGAATGAGTTTGTTGATTCTGTTGGTGTCTGCTACCCTCAGCCTGTTGCCCCAGCACACAACAGCAAACATGATCGCACTGGCCACCACAGACTCGTAGAACATCCTCAGCATCGTCCGGCAGATGTTAAGGACCTCAGTCTCCTCAGGAAATGGAGACGGCTCTGGCCCTTCTTGTAGGAAAGCCTCAGTGTTCTTTGACCAGTCCAGTTTATTGTCAGTTCGTATCCCCAGGTATTTGTAATCCTCCTCCATGTCCACACTGACCCCCTGGATGGAAACAGGGGTCACCGGTACCTTAGCTCTCCTCAGGTCTACCACCAGCTCCTTAGTCTTTTTCACATTAAACTGCAGGTAATTCTGCTCACACCATGTGACAAAGTTTCCTACCGTAGCCCTGTACTCAGCCTCATCTCCCTTGCTGATGCATCCAACTATGGCAGAGTCATCCGAAAACTTCTGAAGATGACAAGACTGAGCAGTTGTTGAAGTTAATGAGAGAGGTCAGAGGAGAATGGCCAGACTGGTTCAAGCTGATAAGAAGATCGTGAGCATAAAGTCAGAGAGCTCTTTTACAAGGTGATAAGGAGGTGTAGATGGAGCGAACAGCCAGAGGCTGTTTCCCAGGGTGCAAATAGCTAATACCAGTGGGCATAATTTTAAGGTGATCACTGGAATGTATGGTGGTGGGGGTTGTTGGGGGGGATGCCAATTTTTTTTTTCACACAGAGTGATGAGTACGAGGAGCATCGGATGTTTTGGTGAAGGCAGGTACATTTGGAGCATTAAAGAGACTCTTGGGCACGAGGATGGTAGAAAAATCGAGGAATATGAGGGAGGGAAGGGTCAATTGATCTTGGAATAGGTTGAAAGGTGGTCACAACGCACAAGGGACTGTATTGCGCTGCGCTGTTCTGCACAACATCGTGGGCTGTGATGTTCTAAGTTCTATGTTCTTTGTTTAACTTGCCAGTTAGGGCCTGAAGTGAGCGAAATGTTCAGAACCCAGACTGATGGAGCCAACTCTCTTCGTAGGTTCTGAGCATCTGGTTCCAATCCCACAGAATCAGACTCGGGTTTACTATCACTGGCCTGTACAACATTGTTTTGTAGTGCCGTGCATTCGGGTCTCTCTGTTGATCTGGACCGACCATGGATATTGCACCTTAAAGTAAAGGCACCCGTTAGTCTTGCGAGAGCGTAGATCTGTGCCTGGAAAGTCTTCACTCTCCAGGGCGCAGGCCCGGGCAAGGTTGTATGGAAGACCGGCAGTTGGCCATGCTGCAAGTCTCCCCTCTCCACGACACTGATGTTGTCCAAGGGAAGGGCATTAGGACCCAGTGTCGTCGCAGAGCAACGTGTGGTTAAGTGCCTTGCTCAAAGGACACAACACGCTGCCTCGGCTGGGGCTCGAACTCACGACCTGCAGGTTGCTAGTCCAATGCCTTAACCACTTGGCCATGTGCACCTTAGCTGTTTAGATACTCAAGCCAGGGCAGTACGATATGGGGAGCGAGCTGTTGCCTGTGTAGCAGGCTCCCCCTCTCCACACAGCTGATGAAGCCAAAGGAACGGCAGAGACCGATACAGTTTGGCACCAGGAGTTGCCGGTCAGCGTTGAACTCAGCGTTCCACGTAGGGACTCCAGCTCCGGATTTTTCTCCTCGGGGTTTACTCCCGAAGCCGTCCCCGTGACAGCGGGAGGTTTGAGATCAGAGTTTTCCTTCTCCCAGATGATCTGCCAACCACGGCTGACGAGCCCCGTCTGCCCGGAGCGACTGGTTTTCAGGCGCCAGTGAAGGGGCCTTTGCCCCTTCTCCTGTCAGTAGACACGATTCCGCCGGGTTTAGTAGCTAAACCACAAGTGAAGGCCGGGAGCTGGACTTGGTCACCAGAGGCTGTTTGAGACGCACAGCATTGGGAGCATTTAGGAGGTCTGGAGGTGATAGTCCATCGTGTCCGACGATGACAGGGAGAGTTTTTGAAGCGGAAAAGATGTTGCACTGGGGCAGTTACGCTCTCTCTCTCGACCGCAGAAGTCCGGGTCCAGTGGTACGAGCAAGCCTCACAAACCAGGATCTTCCTTGGTTGCAGTGGGTGACCGTGACGTCTTCTGCGTCTCGTCGTGCCCTTGGCTCTCCGCAGGTCGTTGCAGAGCCGCCTTCCCGGCCGTTGGATCTCACCGTAGTTCTCGTCCGCCCCGAGCTGACTTCGACAGCCCGCCTATCTCACCGGGCTATGAGGCCCGCCGGCTACCCGCGCCTGGTTCAGCCCGCCTGTCGTTGGTGTACCGGGGCGTGTGGCTGCTGTCGCGGGCTGTCGGCGACTCGGAGCCACCGGTGAGAGCTGAGAGTCCGGTGGGGGACCGAAGGTGAGCGAGCTGCCCCCGGAATGGACACAGGACAAGCCCCCTCGCCAGAGGTGCCACCCTTCCCTGGATACCCCATTTTATAGGCAGTGGGAGCTCACCCCCACAGCGGTGTTCAGCTGCAGCTCAGAAACTCGAAGGGGAAGATGCTCCTTCTGAATCGTCGAGTTCCACCACCTTCCCCCTTCATGCCCTCCCCACCCTGAGAGTAGGAATGAGCAGAGGGCATCTCCCGGATGACCATAATTGGAGCAGAATTAGGCCATTCAGCCCATCGACTCTGCTCCACATGGTGCATCATGGCCGAACCTTTCCCCCCCTCCTCAGCCCCAGTCCCCGGCTTCTCCCTGAGAACGTTGATGCGGTGGCCAGTCGAGAACCGATCAATCCAACGACCTGGCCTCCACAGCTGCCTGTGGTAATATATTCCACAGATTCACCACCCTCTGGCTGAACGAATTTTTCCACATCTCTGTTCTAAATGGACACCCCTCTATCCTGAGGCTGTGCCCTCTGGTCCTAGACTCCCCCACCATAGGAAACATCCTCTCCACATCCACTCTATCTGTGCCCTCTGGTCCTAGACTCCCTCGCCATGGGAAACATCCTATCCACATCCACTCTATCTGTGCCCTCTGGTCCTAGACTCCCTCGCCATGGGGAACATCCTCTCCACATCCACTCTATCTGTGCCCTCTGGTCCTAGACTCCCCCACTATAGGAAACATCCTCTCCACGTCCACTCTGTCTGTGTCTTCTGATCCTGGACTCCCCCACTACAGGAAACATCCTCTCCACATCCACTCTATCTGTGTTCCTCTGGTCCTAGACTCCCCCACTATAGGAAACATCCTCTCCACATCCACTCTATCTGTGTCCTCTGGTCCGAGACTCCCCCACTATAGGAAACATCCTCTCCACATCCACTCTATCTGTGCCTCTGGTCCTAGACTTCCCCACTATAGGAAACATCCTCTCCAAATCCACTCTATCTGTGTCCTCTGGTCCGAGACTCCCCCACTACAAGAAACATCCTCTCCACATCCACTCTATCTGTGTCCTCTGGTCCTAGACTCCCCCACTATAGGAAACATCCTCTCCACATCCACTCTATCTGTGTCCTCTGGTCCGAGACTCCCCCCACTATAGCAAATGTAGTGAGGTAGCGTTCACGGGTTCAATGTCCATTCAGAAATCGGATGGTGGAGGGGAAGAAGCTGTTCCTGAATCGCTGAGTGTGTGTCTTCAGGCTCCTGTACCTTCTCCCTGATGGCAGAGGGGAAGGAGCTGTTCCTGAATCGTTGAGTGTGTGTCTTCAGGCTCCTGTACCTCCTCCCTGATGGCAGAGGGGAAGGAGCTGTTCCTGAATTGCTGAGTGTGTGTCTTCAGGCTCCTGTACCTCCTCCCTGATGGCAGAGGGGAAGAAGCTGTTCCTGAATCGTTGAGTGTGTGTCTTCAGGCTCCTGTACCTCCTCCCTGATGGTAGCAATGAGGAGAGGCTTGTCCTGGGTGGTGGGGGTCCCTAGCGACAGATGCTGTCGTTGTGAGGCCATGATGGAGCTGACTGAGTTTACAACTTTCTGCAGTTTATTTCGATCCTGTGCAGAATCCTCTCCCCAACCCCCCCACACCAGACGGAGATGCAGCCAGTCAGAAAGCTCTCCACCGTACATCTGTAGAAATTTGCGAGAGTCTTTGGTGACGTACCGAATCTCCTCAAACTCCTAATGAAGCCACCCTCGTGCCTTCTTTGTAGCCACATCGATGTGTTGGGCCCCTCAGAGATCTTGACACCCTGGAACTTGAAACTGCTCACTTTTCCACTTCTGCTCCCTCTGCTCTCTTGTCTTACCCTTGCTGAAGTCCACAATCAGCTCTTTGATCTTACTGACCCTGAATGCCAGGTTGTTGCTGAAAAATCACTCAGCCAGCTGACCGATCTTGTCGGCATCTGAAATTCTGCCAACAATGGTTCTTTCATCAGCAGCTTTATGGCTGGCAGTTGAGCTGTTCCTTGCCACACAGTCATGAAGAGATTCCCCTTAAATATTTCACCTTTCACCCATAACCTATGACCTCTAGTTCTAGTCCCACCCAACCTCAGTGGAAAAGCACCTGCTTGCATTAACCCTATCTATACCCCTCATAATTTTGTGTACCTCCATCAAATCTCCCCTCATTCTCCTACGCTCCAGGGAATAAAGTCAACCTGTTCAACCTGTTTCATCTCAGGAACTCCTGGTAAATTTTCTCTGCACTCTCTCAAACTTATTTACATCTTCCCTGCAGGTAGGTGACCAGAACTGCACTCAATACTCCAAAATTAGGCCTCACCAAAGTCTTGTACAACTTCAGTATGACATCCCATCTCCTGCACTCAGTGCGTTGGCTTCTGAAGGCCTGTGTACCGAAATCCCTCTTTACGACCCCATCTACCTGGAACTCGGCAATCTTCAGTCTTTTGTGTAAATCTCCCCCTGGTCCGTCCTCCCAAAGTGCAACACCCCACACTTCCTCATGATCCAAGTTTGTTTAACAACATTTCCAGTCCACGAGTGTAAAGGAGAAAGAGGAGATTGTTACTCCGGGTCCATTGGGTGATTGGGACTGTGGAGGGGTGGGTCAGTGGGTGATTGGGGGTGTGGAGGGGTGGGTCGGTGGGTGTTTGGGTGTGTGGAGGGGTGGGTCGGTGGGTGATTGGGGGTGTGGAGGGGTGGGTCAGTGGGTGATGGGGGGTGTGGAGGGGTGGGTCAGTGGGTGATTGGGGGTGTGGAGGGGTGGGTCGGTGGGTGATTGGGGGTGTGGAGGGGTGGGCAGTGGGTGATTGGGAGTGTGGAGGGGTGGGTCGGTGGGTGATTGGGGGTGTGGAGGGGTGGGTCAGTGGGTGATTGGGGGTGTGGAAGGGTGGGTCAGTGGGTGATGGGGGGTGTGGAGGGGTGGGTCAGTGGGTGATTGGGGGTGTGGAGGGGTGGGTCGGTGGGTGATTGGGGGTGTGGAGGGGTGGGTCGGTGGGTGATTGGGGGTGTGGAGGGGTGGGTCGGTGGGTGATTGGGGGTGTGGAGGGGTGGGTCTGTGGGTGATTGGGGGTGTGGAGGGGTGGGTCAGTGGGTGATTGGGGGTGTGGAGGGGTGGGTCAGTGGGTGATGGGGGGTGTGGAGGGGTGGGTCAGTGGGTGATTGGGGTGTGGAGGGGTGGGTCAGTGGGTGATTGGGGGTGTGGAGGGGTGGGTCAGTGGGTGATTGGGGGTGTGGAGGGGTGGGTCAGTGGGTGATGGGGGGTGTGGAGGGGTGGGTCAGTGGGTGATTGGGGTGTGGAGGGGTGGGTCAGTGGGTGATTGGGGGTGTGGAGGGGTGGGTCAGTGGGTGATTGGGGGTGTGGAGGGGTGGGTCGGTGGGTGATTGGGTGTGTGGAGGGGTGGGTCGGTGGGTGATTGGGGGTGTGGAGGGGTGGGTCGGTGGGTGATTGGGGGTGTGGAGGGGTGGGTCGGTGGGTGATTGGGGGTGTGGAGGGGTGGGTCGGTGGGTGATTGGGGGTATGGAGGGGTGGGTCAGTGGGTGATTGGGGTTGTGGTGGGGTGGGTCAGTAGGTGGTTGGGGGTGTGGAGGGGTGGGTCAGTGGGTGATTAGGACTGTGGAGGAGTGGGTCAGTGGGTGGATGTGTTGATCAACCTCACTGCTTGGGGAAAGTCACTGTTTTTGAATCTGGAGGTCCTGGCGTGGATGCTACGTAGTCTCCTCCCTGACAGGAGTGGGACAGACAGTCCGTGAGCAGGGTGGGTGGGTTCCTTCACTGAATTCCACTGCATTCTTGTTTCTCCAGCTTTGACGGCCTTCCTTGCAGTCCACCATGCCTCCGCCCCCCACCGCCCCCGCCCCCAGCAGGAAGAATTAGAGGAGTAATTGGTTGTTGAGCATTGAGTTCAAAAGTCAGGAGGTTGTGTTGTGACTTTATAAAACTCTGGTGAGGCCACATCTGGAGTATTGTGTACAGTTCTGGTCACCCCGCTATAGGAAGGATGTTGAGGCTTTGGAGAGAGGGCAGAAGAGGTTTACCAGGATGCTGTCTGGTTTAGAGGGCATGTGCTGTCGTGAGAGGCTGGATAAACTTGGGTTGTTTTGTCTGCAGCACCGGAGGCTGAGGGGAGAACTGATAGAGGTTTACAAGGGAGGCATCGATAGAGTGGATCAATAGACAGAGTTGATGTGGATAGGCTTTTTCCATTGAGAGGGGGGGAGTTTGAAACAAGAGGACATGAGTTGAGAGTTAAAGGGCAAAAGTTTAGGGGTAACACGAGGGGGAACTTCTTTACTCAGAGAGCGGTAGCTGTGTGGAACGAGCTTCCAGCAGAAGTGGTTGAGGCAGGTTCGATGTTGTCATTTAAAGTTAAATTGGATAGATATATGGACAGGAAAGGAATGGAGGGTTATGGGCTGAGTGCAGGTCGGTGGGACTAGGTGAGAGTAAGAGTTCGGCACAGACTAGAAGGGCTGAGATGGCCTGTTTCCGTGCTGTAATGGTTATATGGATTTACTTTATACTTTATCGTCGCCAAACAATTGGTACTAGAATGTACAATCATCTCAGCGATATTTGATTCTGTGCTTCCCGCTCCCTGGATTACAAATCAATAGTAAATATTAAACATTTAAATTATAAATCATAAATAGAAAATAGAAAAATGGAAAGTAAGGTCGTGCAAAAAAACTGAGAGGCAGGTCTCGATATATGGACCGAGAGTATCTGTTTACCAGGGTTGAAAGGTCTAACACCAGAGGCCATTGGAGGTGTGAGGGGGGTAGGATCAAGGGGGATGTGAGGGGTAAGTTTGTTACTCAGAGAATGGTAGATGCCTGGAATGTGCTGCCTGGTGTGGTGGTAGAGACAAATACACTAGAGGCTTCTAAGAGTCATTTGGACAGGCACGCCGATGTGAGGAAGATGGAGGGATGTGGACATGGTGTCGGGAGGAGGGCTTGGGCGTTTTTGACTTGTTTGTTTATAGCAGGTTCAGCACAACACTGTGGGGCCGAATGGCCTCTTTCTGTGCTGTACTGTTCGGCGTTCGAGCTGAAAAGCTAACGTCTGGGGTGAGCTGACGTTCGTTTTATTACAGCCTGTATAGCTCACGTTCCCTTTGTTTCCCTCTCTTCCCCCAGGCGCAGAGACGAAAGGACAGACGGGTGATCGCGGCGGTTCAGCAGGCGGAGCAGCCCCGGTGGGAGCTGCGGCCGAGGCGGGGGCGCTGAAGGGCGGGGCGGCGGAAGGGAGGCCGGAGGACGGGGAGGCAGCAGAGACGACGGGCCGAGGGGAGGAGACCGGCGAAGGAGCGACGGCCGAAGGCGAGGCGGGCCGAGGGGAGAAGGAGGAGTGAAACGTGCCTGGGATTGAGCCGATAACGGGTCGCCCCTTGGCGTTGCTTCCTACGCCTGTCAACCGTCTGGCCTTGTCAGCAAAGGATTGATTTTATGAAAATCAATAAACCTGTTTGTTTTAAAGGGGGCTGATGTAACAAGGAGTGTTTCATGTCTCTGCGCCTGTACCTGTTGGAGTTTAGAAGAGTGGTGGGTGGGGGGGGGGGGAGTTTCCTCAACGAATAGGACATTGAACAGTGCAGCACAGGTACAGGCCATTCGGCCCCACAGTGTTGTGCTGAACCAGCTAAAAACCACAAATCAGAAACGCCCAAACCCTCCTCCCTCCTCCACATCTCTCCATCTCCCTCACATCCAAATTCAAACTCAAAAAAAGACTTTATTGTCATTCTAACTGTACATCAGCTCTGCAGGGCAGAATGAGACAGTGTTTCCCAGCAGCAATGCAATCATAACATAACAAACGCAACACTAAATAATAAACATAACAATAAATAGTAAAACACAACAGCCACATGTCAGTTAAAATCAGTTAAAAGTGTCCAGTGCAAGTTAAAAGTGTCCAAAGCAGAATCAGGTGGAGCAGCTATTTAGCAGTCTGACTGCCTGTGGGAGGAAGCTGTTTAGAAGCCTTGTGGTTTTAGTTTTGATGCTCCTGTAACGTTTGCCTGATGGCAGAAGAACAAACAGTTCATGGAGAGGGTGTGAGGGGTCTTTAATGATGTACCGTGTCTTCTGGAGGCATCGACTCTGAAAGGGGTCTTGGACAGAAGGTAGGGAGACCCCAATAACCTTCTCTGCTCCCCTAACCACCCTCTGCAAGGCTTTTTTGTCAACAACACTGCAGCTGGAGTACCAGGTTGTGATGCTAAAGGTCAGCACACTCTCAACCACGCCTCTGTAGAATGTAGTTAAGATGTTAGTGGGGAGTGATACTTGTTTAAGCTTCCTCAGAAAGTGCAATCTCTGCTGGGCCCGTTTCACAATCCCAGTGGTGTTCCTGGACCGGGTGAGATTGTCCGAGATCTGCACCCCCAAGGAACTTGATGTTTTCCACTCTCTCCACTGTGGAGCCGCTGATGCTGAGGGGTCTGTGCTCAGGATGAGACCTTGTGCCTATCCAAATGACACTTAAAAACTTCTAATGTGTTTGCCTCTACCACCGTACCAGACAGCACATTCCAGTCATCCGCCACTCTCTGAGTAAAAAACTTACCCCTCACGTCCCCCTTGAACCTCATCCCCCTCTCAGCTTCAGTGCCTGCCCTCTGGTGTTAGACATTTCTACCCTGGCAAACAGATACTCTCTGTCCACTCTATCTATGCCTCTCATAATCTTGTAAACCTCTATCAGATCTCCCCTCGGCCTCCAGCACTCCAGAGAAAACAACCCAAGTTTATCCAGCCTCGTGCCCTCTAAACCAGGCAGCATCCTGGTGAGTGAACCCTCTCCAAAGCCTTCCTTTACACAGGAGCAAAATTAGGCCATTTGGCCCATCGAGTCTGCCCCACCAATTCATCATGGCTGATTTACTATCCCTCTCAACTCCCCCCCAACCCCCGTTCCCCTGCCGCCTTCTCCCTGTAACCCTTGACACCCCAACTAATCAGGAACCGATCAACCTCGGCTTTCAGTACACCCAACGACTCGGCCTGTGCAGCCCGTCTCCGGCAATGAATTCCACAGATTCACCGGCCTCTGGCTAAAGAGATTCCCCCTCAGGCGACATAGAACGTGTAACATAGAGAAGTACAGTCCCCTCAGCCCACCCAAGTCGTGCTGACCCCATAACCTACTCTAATTGTTCTATCATCCCCATACCTGTCTAAGAATCCTTAAAATGTCCCTAATGTGCCTTACACCCAGGCATGCCTTCACAGTGAGTCATTAATTCCCCCAACTTAACCAGTGTTCTGTACAGCTAAAACTCTTCCTAGGACTTCTTCAGAACTTTTGGAACTAGAGGCAAAAAAAAAGATGAGGCAGGATGCACAAACATAGAACATGTAACACTACAGGCCCTTCGGCCCATGATGTTGTGCTAGCCTTTTAACCTACCCTCAGATCAATCTAACCCTTCCCTCCCACATACCCTCCATCCATGAGACTATCTAAGAGTCTCTTAAATGTCCCTAATGTATCTGCCTCTATCACCACCCCTGGCAGGGTCTTCCACACACCCACCACTCTCAGTGTGAAAAAAACTGCCTCTGACACCCCTCCTTAACTTTCCTCCAATCACCTTCAAGATAATATACGCCCTCTCATACTGAGCATCATCATTATGTGCCATGTCATATGATGTCCTCATTATGCACCAGATTGTATGAGGAGGGCAATCACAGTCCTTCCACCATCATGATTGTTCTTGGCAATTTTTTCCTGCAGAAGTGGTTTGCCATCGCGTTCTTCTGGGCAGTGACTTTACAAGACAGGGTGACCGCCCCCCCGCCCCCCCCCCCCAGCCATTATCAATACTCTTCAGAGATTGTCTGCCTGGCGTCAGTGGTCGCATCACCGGGACTTGTGATCTGCACCGGCTGCTCGTACGACCATCCACCACCTGCTCCCATGGTTTCACCTGACCCTGATCGGGAGGGCTAAGCAGGTGCTACACCTTCTCCAAGGGTGACCTGCAGGCTAGCGGAGGGAAGGAGCACCTCACAGCTCCTTTGGTAGAGACGTACATCTATACATATGATGGCAGAGGGGAGGAAGCTGTTCCTGAATCGCTGAGTGTGTGTCTTCAGGCTCCTGTACCTCCTCCCTGATGGCAGAGGGGAAGAAGCTGTTCCTGAATCGTTGAGTGTGTGTCTTCAGGCTCCTGTACCTCCTTCCTGATGGCAGAGGGGAAGAAGCTGTTCCTGAATCGCTGAGTGTGTGTCTTCAGGCTCCTGTACCTCCTCCCTGATGGCAGAGGGGAAGAAGCTGTTCCTGAATCGCTGAGTGTGTGCCTTCAGGCTCCTGTACCTCCTCCCTGATGGTAGCAACGTGAAGAGGGCACGTCCTGGGTGTTGGGTATCCTCAACGACAGATGTGGCCTTTCTGAGCCTTCACCTTTCGAAGGTGTCCGGGATGCTGGGGAGGCCGGTGGCCATGGTGGAGCTGACTGAGTTCACAACTTTCTGCAACTTTATCCGGTCCTGACCAGTGGTTTTCCCCACTGCCCCCCAACTCCAAAACCAGCCCTCCATAATACAAATCACATTAAACTTTACAGCAAAGTCTCATTATCAGGAAGCGATCATTAAAAGATTTTAAGTCTTTTTTTTAAAGCCTCTGCCCAGATATCCTGCCAGAGTAGCCGTGTATGGGAAGTTATTACCTGGGTAGTTACCTCATCAGGACAACATCAGAGCTGGGAGTAATGATGAATCTCGGGTGTTGCTTTGCAGAAACAGAACATCAAAATGACTCAAAGTTCCGAACAAACACCGCGACCGCCACGTTCACGTTCATTTCTAGAGGATTGGAATATAAAAGCAAGGATGTAACACTGAGGCTTTGTAAGACATTGGTGAGGCCTCGCTTGGAGTATTGTCAGCCATTTTGGAACCCTTATTGATGAAACCATGTGCTGACATTGGAGAGGGTTCAAAGCAGGCTCACGAGAATGATTGAGGATTTGAAAGGTGCATCACAGGAGGAGTGTTTGATGGCTCTGGGCCTGTACTCACTGGAATTCAGAAGGTTGTGGTGGTGGGGGGTGAGATCTCATTGAAACCTATCGAATGTCGAAAGGCCTTGATAAAGTGGATATGGAGAGGATGTTTCCTATAGTGGGGGAACCTGGGACCAGAGGACACAGATAGAGTTGATGTGGAGAGGAGGTTTCCTATAGTGGGGGAGTCTAGGACCAGAGGGCGCAGATAGAGTGGACGTGGAGAGGATGTTTCCTATAGTGGGGGAGTCTAGTTCCAGAGGACACAGATAGAGTGGATGTGGAGAGGATGTTTCCTATACTGGGGGAGTCTGGGACCGGAGGACACAGATAGAGTGGATGTGGAGAGGATGTTTCCTATAGTGGAGGAGTCTAGGACCAGAGGACACAGTCTAAAAATACACAGACATTCTCTTAGAACAGAGATGAGGAGGATTTTCTTTTTTAGCCAGAGAGTGGTGAATCGGTGGATCCTGGAGGGAGATCATTGAGTGTATTCAAAGCAGAGGTAGACAGGTTCTTCATTAGTCAGGGTGTCAAAGGTTACAGGTAGAAGGCAGGAGAACGGAGTTGAGAGGGGAAATGGATCAGCTGCCATCAAATTTCTGACTGGACTGATGGGCCGAATGGTTTAATCCTGTTCCAGTGTCTTATGGTCCTGTGGACCCTGATTATTCCCATAAAGTTCCAGCATATTCAGAATTTCCCTGCCATCTCAGTTCTAAATAGGCGTCCTTCAATCCTGAAGTCATGCCCTCTTGTCCTAGACTCCCCTACCATGGGAAATAACTTCGCCATATCCAATCTGTTCAGGCATTTTAACATTCAGAATGTTTCTATGAGATCCCCACCCATTCTCCTGAACTCCAGGGAATACAGCCCAAGAGTTGCCAGACGGTCCTCATACAGTAACCCTTTCATTCCTGGAATCATTCTCGTGAATCTTCTCTGAACCCTCTCCAATGGGGTTTTTGTTTTGTGGCAGTCTGTAAGTAGAGAAATTTCAAGGTCATATAATGTAGACATACTCTGGTAATAAATGTTCTTTAAACCTTGGATTTTAGAATTTTTTATCCTATTGTTTTTTTTTGTGTGCTGTATCAGATCCGGAGTAGCAATTATTCCATTCTCCTTACACCCGTGTACGGGAAACGACATGAAGCAATCTCGAATCTCGAATGTCTTAAGGAACTGGGAAGAGATGGTACGTGGAGCTGTAATTCAAAAGCAAGGATCAGGGAAGTTCCCTGATCCAATGGTTGCCACCGGGAGGCTCCAAATCAGGTATCGCTCAACTTTACCAAGGATGCCCACTGCAGAACGTGGTTCGAAGTTAGACCACAAGGCATAGGAGCGGAATTAGGCCATTCAGCCCATCGAGTCTGCTCCGCGCCGTTCTGCCACGGCTGATCCCGGATCCCACTCAACCCCATACACCTGCCTTCTCGCCATATCCTTTGATGCCCTGACCGATCAAGAAACTATCAGCTTCCGCCTTAAATATACCCACTGACTTGGCCTCCACCACAGTCTGTGGCAGAGCATTCCGCAGATATACTACTCTCTGGCTGAAAAGATCCTTCTTACCTCTGTTCTAAAAGGTCACCCCTTAATTTCGAGGCTGTGCCCTCTAGTTCTGGATACGCCCACTACAGGAAACATCCTCTCCACATCCACCCTATCTAGTCCTTTCAACATCCGGTAGGTTTCAATGAGATCCCTCCCCATTCTTCTCAATTCCAGCGAGTACAGGCCCAAAGCTGCCAATTACGCCTCATATGTTAACCCCTTCGTTCTCGTGAACCTCCTCTGGACTCTCCCCAATGACAACCCATCCTTTCGGAGGTGAGGGGGGCCCAAAATTGCTGATAACACTCCAAGTGCGGCCTGACTCGTGTCTTATCAAGGCCCCGCATTATCTCTCTGCTTTTAAATTCTTTCTCCTACCAAGCGAGAGAAACAACTCCTCGGAAACATCGGGAGAGTAAGCCATGGGCTGCTGGAAGTTGCCAGATGGCATTTCACGGTGCGGTGACCTTACGCGTGAGAGCTTTCTCCCGACGACCAACACATCACGCCGTTCCCGATCGGGAGACAGGAGAAGCTGGGGGGGGTGTATTATTCTTCCGCGTGTGGTGCTCCGGATTTCCAGCGTCCGCAAATGCCCTTGTGTTACTTTAGTGGGACAACGCGGAGCCACCGGGTCGCACCGCCCAGCAACCCACTGATGTAACTGGGGAAGTAATGACCACCTCTTCCTCCCCTGTTCCCCCGTTAAACTGTTTGTGGTAACTTATTTTTATATTCTTTCCTACTTCTCTCCTAATATGTGCGTATGTATCTGTGCACTTGTAATGCTACTGGGACACTAATTTCCTTTGGGATCGATAAAGTGGCTAGCTGTTCAACCCGAGTCTTATCACAGGACAATTTGCAATGACCAATTAACCTACCAATCGGTTTGGCTTCGGACTGTGGGGAAAGAATACACACACACACACGCACACACACACACACACACACACACACACACACACACACACACACACACACAGACACACACACACACACAGACACACACACACACACACACACACACAGTACACATTTTCTTACAGACAACGCTAGAAGTGAACTCCGGCGGTGCAGATGGCGTCCGCACCGGACTGCGTAGGCGAGCGGTTCCCCGGTTCGAGTCCGGCCGGCCTCTTTGCACGCTTTCCATCCGTGCTGGGTTCAGCGTCGGGGTGACAACACAGCTTCGTCAGAGAGAGAGAAAAAAAACACAGCAGACAAATGCTAAAGAAATAGTAAGGTTCCCGCCTGATGCAGATGCTGGAAATCTGAGCAACACACACAAAATGCTGGAGGAACTTAGCAGGCCAGGCAGCATTAATGGCGGGGGTGGGGGGGGGGAGGGAACACAGACGACGTATCGAACCTATCAATTTCACCTTTCAGTACACTCAATCACCTGGCTTCTACAACCCATAGATTCACCACTCTCTGGCTGAAAAAATACTTCTCGTCTCTGTTCTAATAGGACTCAGTCTATTCTGAGGCTGTACCTCGGGTCCCAGACACCCCCACTATAGGAAACACTCTCTCCACATCCACTCTATCAGTGTCCTCTGGTCCTAGACTCCCCCACTATAGGAAACATCCTCTCCACATCCACTCTATCTGTGTCTTCTGGTCCTAGACTCTCCCACTGTAGGCAACATCCTCTCCACATCCACACTATCTGTGCCCTCTGGTCCTAGACTCCCCCACTATAGGAAACATCCTCTCCACATCCACTCTATCTGTGTCCTCTGGTCCTAGACTCCCCCACTATAGGAAACATCCTCTCCACATCCACTCTATCTGTGCCCTCTGGTCCTGGACTCCCCCACGACAGGAAACATCCTCTCCACATCCACTCTATCTGTGTCCTCTGGTCCTAGACTCCCCTACTATAGGAAACATCCTCTCCACATCCACTCTATCTGTGTCCTCTGGTCCTAGACTCCCCCACTATAGGAAACATCCTCTCCACATCCACTCTATCTGTGTCCTCTGGTCCTAGACTCCCCCACTATAGGAAACATCCTCTCCACATCCACTCTATCTGTGCCCTCTGGTCCTAGACTCCCCTCACTATAGGAAACATCCTCTCCACATCCACTCTATCTGTGTCCTCTGGTCCTAGACTCCCCCACTATAGGAAACATCCTCTCCACATCCACTCTATCTGTGTCCTCTGGTCCTAGACTCCCCCACGACAGGAAACATCCTCTCCACATCCACTCTATCTGTGCCCTCTGGTCCTAGACTCCCCTCACTATAGGAAACATCCTCTCCACATCCACTCTATCTGTGTCCTCTGGTCCTAGACTCCCCCACTATAGGAAACATCCTCTCCACATCCACTCTATCTGTGCCCTCTGGTCCTAGACTCCCCCACGACAGGAAACATCCTCTCCATATCCACTTTATCAAGGCCTTTCGACATTCGATAGGTTTCAATGATATCTCACCAGCACCCCCCCCCCCAACACATTCTTCTGAATTCCAGTGAGTACAGGCCCAGAGCCATCAAACACTCCTCCTGTGATGCACCTTTCAATTCTGCAATCTCTCTCATGAACCTGCTTTGAACCCTCTCCAAGGTCAGCACATGGTTTCATCGATAAGGGTTCCAAAATGGCTGACAATACTCCAAGCGAGGCCTCACCAATGTCTTACAAAGCCTCAGCGTTACATCCTTGCTTTTATATTCCAATCCTCTGGAAATGAACGTGAACATGGCGGTCACGGTGTTTGTTCGGAACTTTGAGTCATTTTGATGTTCTGTTTCTGCAAAGCAACACCCGAGATTCATCATTACTCCCAGCTCTGATGTTGTCCTGATGAGGTAACTACCCAGGTAATAACTTCCCATACACGGCTACTCTGGCAGGATATCTGGGCAGAGGCTTTAAAAAAACAGACTTGTTAAAATCTATTAATGTTCGCTTCCTGATAATGAGACTTTGCTGTAAAGTTTAATGTGATTTCTATTATGGAGGGCTGGTTTTGGGGTGGGGGGTGCAGTGGGGAAAACCACTGGTCAGGACCGGATAAAGTTGCAGAAAGTTGTGAACTCAGTGAGCTCCACCATGGCCACCGGCCTCCCCAGCATCCCGGACACCTTCGAAAGAGATGCCTCAAAAAGGTGGCATCCATCATTAAGGACCCCCATCTCCTTCAGCCCGAAGCTGTGCTTTGTTTCTTCCATAGATGCTGCCTGGCCTGCTGAGTTCCTCCCGCATTCTGTGCATGTCGCCCGACACGCCACAAGGCGCGGTGAGGAACAGGAACAACCAGCTAACGTGGCGCCCCACAGTTGTTACGCTGAAGTTGTGTAAGACATTGGTGAGACCTGATCTGCAGTTCTGGTCACTTACCCGCAGGAAAGACGTAAGTGAGGTTGAGAGAGTGCAGAGGAAATTTACCGGGATGTTGCCGGGACTGGAGGACCTGAGTTATGGGGAACGATTGAGAATGAGGGGAGATTTGATAGAGGTAGACAGAATTATAGGCATCCGTTAGTCTCATGAGACCATGGATCTGCGCCTGGAAAGTCTTCACTCTCCAGGGTGCAGGCCTGGGCAAGGTTGTATGGAAGACCGGCAGTTGCCCGTGCTGCAAGTCTCCCCTCTCCACGACACTGATGTTGTCCAAGGGAAGGGCATTAGGACCCATACAGCTTGGCACTGGTGTCGTCACAGAGTGTTACGTACCCCATAACTGGATTGCCAAACCAGTAGAAATCGATCACTCAGTTGGAGTCTGGATTACTGGAACTAAGAAAGTTTTATTAAAGAAATAAGCAACACAGTACTCTAATAGTAAGGATATAAATGCAACAGGTTAGTAATGAATAAACACACATGTACACAGATCTAGGATAATAGGATCAATCAAGCTCTATAGCAGTCTAGGGGTAAATGACCAGTTTCAAAGTGACAGAGTTCAGTTTAGTTCAGTTCGCAGTAATCGCCGTCGCCGTGGGAGAGAGAGAGAGAAAGAGCGAATGAATATTCAAATCGCATTCCAAACAGACCTTCGATATTCCTCACAGTCAGCTTTCGGGCGAGCCCTTTGTAATGTCTTCTGAGGTCACTGACTGTGACCCCTCCGCTTCAGATACGATCGTTCCTCTGCAGTGAACCTGGCACCGAGGCAAGGGCGGACACACACCAGGTTCCCGCCGATCGTATCTTTCCACCCTGTGCGTCTATGGCTTGGTCCCACGATCAGCCCTCCAAAACTCCCACCGACTTGTGGGAGGCGCACCGCTTCCAGGGTCTCGTTACCTCGTGGTGTCGTGTGTGTGTCCTGCCTTAGCGAACCTGTCCCTTTTTATCCCCCTGCTGGGGTATCGCCTGTCCATCACACTTCAAACAGTTCAGGGTTCAAAAGGGAGGCGATCTTGACAGTTCTCAGACCGGTGTCTCCTTCCGTTAAACTCTCTCGTCTCTTCATTAACATTTCCAAATGCTGCTCCATTGTCTTCCTTATCTCTCTCTCTCCTGAAGAGAGGTGGCAGATCAACTGTTGATCCCACTGGTGCCAGCACAGGACAGTTAACATCTTAGTCTATGTGTACTTTTTGTAACCCTGTTTCGTCACAAGAGCAATGTGTGGTTGAGTGCCTTGCTCAAGGACACAACACGCCGCCTCAGCTGAGGCTCGAACTAGCGACCTTCAGATCACTAGACCGACGTAACCACTTGGCCACACGCCAACACAGAACTGTGAGGGGTACGGATAGGGTAAATGCAAGCAGGCTTTTTTCCACTGAGGCTGGGTGGGACTAGAACGAGAGGTCACGAGTTAAGGGTGAAAGAGGAAATAGTTAAGGGGGAACTTCCTCACTCGGAGGGTGGACTGAGCTACCAGAGCAAGTGGTGCACGTGAGCTTGATCTCCACATTTAAGTTTGGATAGGTACATGGATGGAGGGCTGCGGTTCAGGGGCAGGTTGGTGAGACTGGAAAAGCAGGTCGGCATCGACTAGACAGGCTGAAGGGCCTGTTTCTGTGCTGTAGTTTTTTTTTAATGACTCTATATACCAGCCTTTTATAAAAATTGTGGTCTGATTAATCTAACCAAAGCAGTAACAGCTGGTAGACGCGGGACACACTGACACAACAGCGGGACGTCCCTTCCCAACACTGCAGACCCCTCAGATGCAATTTGTTATTGCAACCAGGTCAAGGGGTTGGGGGGGGGACTGAAAAGTAAGGATTCAAAACGTTCACTGCACTTCCAAGGCACAATGAATCCCCTGCAGAAAAAAGCCCGGTGGAATTCGTCCAAAAGACGTCAAAGTGGCAGAGGTTTACCAGCAGTGAATCCAGGGGTAAGGAATACTCAGTTGGAGCCATAGAAAAATACAGCACAGGAACAGACCCTTCGGCCCATCTAGTCCATGCTGAACCATTTAAACTGCCTACTCCCATCGGCCTGCTCGGGGACCACCGCCCTCCATACCCTTCCCATCCATGTACCTATCCAAACTTCTCTTAAAAACATTGAAATCGAAATCCCATCCACCCCTTATGCCAGCAGCTCACTCCGCACTCCTCTGAGTGAAGGAGTTTCCCCTCATGTTCCCCTTAAACTTCTCACCTTGCACCCTTGACCCAAAATGCCGAGTTGTAGTCCCACCCAACCTCAGTGGGGAAAAACAATCCTGCCTGCATTCACCCTATCTGTAGCCCTCATGATTTTGTATACATGAGCACAAGCGCTTTGGGTTATTAGTGTTTTTCTTTCTCATACTGGTCTCTCACTCCTTGTGTCTCAGACTCCCACACCCTCCCTCTCTCTATGTCTCTCTGACACACTGTCTCAGTCTCCCATACTCTGTCTGCCTCTCTCACTCTGTCTGCCTCTCTCTCACTGTGTCCCACACTCTCACACTCTTTCTATCTCACTCTATCTCTCACTCACCATCTCTTTTAGCATTCTGTCTCGCACAGTCTTGTTTCTCACTCTCTCCATCTCTCCTAGCATTCTCCGTCCACCCCCAATCACTCTCCATCTCTTCGCTTTCTCTGTGTCCCACATTCTGTCTCTCCATCTCTCTCTTAGCTTTCTCTGCCTCTCACACTCTCTCCATCTCTCTCTTAGCTTTCTCTGTCTCTCACACTCTCTCCATCTCTCTCTTAGCTTTCTCTGTCTCTCACACTCTCTCCGTCTCTCTCTTAGCTTTGTCTGTCTCTCACACTCTCTCCGTCTCTCTCTTAGCTTTCTCTGTCTCTCACACTCTCTCCATCTCTCTCTTAGCTTTCTCTGTCTCTCACACTCTCTCGGTCTCTCTCTTAACTTTCTCTGTCTCTCACACTCTCTCCGTCTCTCTATTAGCTTTCTCTGTCTCTCACACTCTCTCCATCTCTCTCTTAGGTTTCTCTGTCTCTCACACTCTCTCTATCCCTCTCTTAGCTTTCTCTTTCTCTCACACTCTCCACCTCTCTCTTAGCTTTCTCTGTCTCACACTCTCTCGGTCTCTCTCTTAGCTTTCTCTGTCTCACACTCTCTCTGTCTCTCTCTTAGCTTTGTCTGTCTCTCACACTCTCGCCGTCTCTCTCTTAGCTTTGTCTGTCTCTCACACTCTCTCCGTCTCTCTCTTAGCTTTCTCTGTCTCTCACACTCTCTCCGTCTCTCTTAGCTTTCTCTGTCTCTCACTCTCTCTGTCTCTCTCTTAGCTTTGTCTGTCTCTCACACTCTCTCCATCTCTCTCTTAGCTTTCTCTGTCTCACACTCTCTCCGTCTCTCTCTTAGCTTTGTCTGTCTCTCACACTCTCTCCGTCTCTCTCTTAGCTTTGTCTGTCTCTCACACTGTCTCCGTCTCTCTCTTAGCTTTCTCTGTCTTACACTCTCTCCGTCTCTCTCTTAGCTTTCTCTGTCTCTCACACTCTCTCCGTCTCTCTCTTAGTTTTCTCTGTCTCTTACACTCTCTCTATCTCTCTCTTAGCTTTCTCTGTCTCTCACACTCTCTCTGTCTCTCTCTTAGTTTTCTCTGTCTCTCACACTGTCTCCGTCTCTCTCTTAGCTTTCTCTGTCTCACACTCTCTCCGTCTCTCTCTTAGCTTTCTCTGTCTCTCACACTCTCTCCGTCTCTCTCTTAGCTTTCTCTGTCTCTCACACTCTCTCCATCTCTCCCTTAGGTTTCTCTGTCTCTCACACTCTCTTCGTCTCTCTCTTAGCTTTCTCTGTCCCCCCGCACTCTATCTCCGACTCTCTCTTAGCTTTCTCTGACTCTCACACTCTCTCCGTCTCTCTCTTGGCTTTCTCTGTCTCTCACACTCTCTCCGTCTCTCTCTTAGCTTTCTCTGTCTCTCACACTCTCTCCATCTCTCCCTTAGGTTTCTCTGTCTCTCACACTCTCTTCGTCTCTCTCTTAGCTTTCTCTGTCCCCCCGCACTCTATCTCCGACTCTCTCTTAGCTTTCTCTGACTCTCACACTCTCTCCGTCTCTCTCTTGGCTTTCTCTGTCTCTCACACTCTCTCCGTCTCTCTCTTAGCTTTCTCTGTCTCTCACACTCTCTCCGTCTCTGTCTTAGCTTTCTCTGTCTCTCACACTCTCTCTGTCTCTCTCTTAGCTTTCTCTGTCTCTCACACTCTCTCCATCTCTCTTAGCTTTCTCTGTCGCTCACACTCTCTCCATCTCTCCCTTAGCTTTCTCTGTCTCTCACACTCTCTCCATCTCTCTCTTAGCTTTCTGTCTCCCACACTCTGTCTCTTAATCTCTCTCTCTCTATCTCGCTCAGTTTCTCAATCTCTGTCTCTCTGAATCTGCCTGTTTTTTTTTCCTCACCCCCCCCCCCACCCGACCAAGGCAGGGAAGATTTTATGAGGGAATTTGATAGGAGTTTGAAGACGTTGCTCACAAGAGGAAGAGGGTGTTCGGAGAGCACAGACTGAAGTTGACTGGCAAGTTAATCAGAGGGGAGATGTAAACACAACTCTGCTTCTTCTGAACAGTGTGTGACTGGGAGCCAGTGCGTGCTGCCTGAATGGACATGGAGGTAGATCCCATCGGAGAAATGCAAAAATAGCAGTGGCGAGTGAGAACGTGATGTGTCTGGTTTGCTGCCAAAAAACTGTAACAAGGCCAAACGGTCTCCTTCTGTGATGGCTCTTTCCGAGGCGGTCTGGAAGTTGTAAAAGACATTGCTCAGAGCCAATTTGGAGTATTGTGTCCAGTTCTGGTCACCGAACTCCAGGAAAGATGTCAACAAGATTGAAAGAAAGCAGAGAAAATTGACAAGGGTGTTACTAGGAATGGAGGAGCCCAGTTATAGGGAAAGGTTGAATAGCAGACATCCCACCCTGCAAAAACTCATTTCAGGGAGGTAGCACCATCAATTTGTGGGAGACTCCCGGAACTTCCGGGAGAGGTGGGATGTCTGCAATAGAGTAGCTCCTTAGCAGCTAGCCAGCTAGTTTAAATAACGTTAGCTATGCTAATGAACGAAGGACACCTGTTAAACTCATCTCAACATGTCTTTTACATTTTAACCCACCATGGGCAATAGAAAAGTCACTGTTGCAAACAGTGCAGCGAGCAACACCGTCATTATTTTGAGCCCTATTAGGCAGGGGTACACTTTAGGGTAGTCTGGGGTGACGTATGTTTTATATTTTCTTTTTTTGGAACACTCTGCCACTCTGACTTTTTTTGGAACTCTCGCTCTCTCTATCGACACGCGTGCTCTCTCGCTTGTGGTCACTCTCTCTCTCGTGGCCACTCTCGCTCTCTCTCTGTCGCGCTTGCTTTCTTGCTCTTGCGTTCGCTCTCTCACTCTTTTTCGTGCGTTCTCTCACGCTCGCTCTCAAAAAAAAATCAATTTCCGGGACATTGTATATAATTTGCGGACATCAGGGAGTCACTATCAATATGCGGGAGACTCCCAGAACTTCCGGGAGAGGTGGGATGTCTGGAATAGGTTAGGAGAGCAAGGGGAGATTCGATAGACGCACAGAAAATTATGAGGGGTATGGATGGGGTAAATGCAAGCAGGTGTTTTCCACTGAGCTTGGATGAGACTACAACTAGAGGTCATGGGTTAAGGGTGAAAGGTGAAATGTTTAAGGGGAACATGAGGGGGGGAACTTTCCACTCAGAGGGTGGTGAGAGTGTGGGACAAGCTGCCAGCGCAAGTGGTGGTTTAAGAGAAATTTGGGTAAGTACTTGGATGCGAGGGGTCTGGAGGGCTATGGTGTGGGCGGGGGGGCTCGAAAAATGCTGGACGAACTCAGCAGGCCAGGCAGCATCTATGGAGGGGAATAAATAGTCGATGTTTTGAGCCATGACCTTTCATCAGGGCTGGAAAGAGAGGGGGGAAGATGCCAGTAGATGCATAAAGATCACCTGCGTGGGTAAGTGGGGGAATTCATGAAGAGAGGAGAAACTGCTGGAGTCAGTTATCAAGGATGTGATAACAGCACATTTGGAAAGCGGTGAAATCATCGGACAAAGTCAGCATGGATTTGTGAAAGGAAAATCATGTCTGACGAATCTCATAGAATTTTTTGAGGATGTAACTAGTAGAGTGGATAGGGGAGAACCAGTGGATGTGGTATATTTGGATTTTCAAAAGGCTTTTGACAAGGTCCCACACAGGAGATTAGTGTGCAAACTTAAAGCACACGGTATTGGGGGTAAGGTATTGGTGTGGGTGGAGAATTGGTTAACAGACAGGAAGCAAAGAGTGGGAATAAATGGGACCTTTTCAGAATGGCAGGCGCTGACTAGTGGGGTACCGCAAGGCTCAGTGCTGGGACCCCAGTTGTTTACAATATATATTAATGACTTGGATGAGGGAATTAAATGCAGCAGCTCCAAGTTTGCGGATGACACGAAGCTAGGTGGCAGTGTTAGCTGTGAGGAGGATGCTAAGAGGATGCAGGGTGACTTGGATAGGTTGGGTGAGTGGGCAAATTCATGGCAGATGCAATTTAATGTGGATAAATGTGAAGTTATCCACTTTGGTGGCAAAAATACGAAAACAGATTATTATCTGAATGGTGGCCGATTAGGAAAAGGGGAGGTGCAACGAGACCTGGGTGTCATTATACACCAGTCATTGAAAGTGGGCATGCAGGTACAGCAGGCGGTGAAAAAGGCGAATGGTATGCTGGCATTTATAGCGAGAGGATTCGAGTACAGGAGCAGGGAGGTACTACTGCAGTTGTACAAGGCCTTGGTGAGACCACACCTGGAGTATTGTGTGCAGTTTTGGTCCCCTAATCTGAGGAAAGACATCCTTGCCATAGAGGGAGTACAAAGAAGGTTCACCAGATTGATTCCTGGGATGGCAGGACTTTCATATGAAGAAAGACTGGATGAACTGGGCTTGTACTCGTTGGAATTTAGAAGATTGAGGGGGGATCTGATTGAAACGTATAAGATCCTAACGGGATTGGACAGGCTAGATGCAGGAAGATTGTTCCCGATGTTGGGGAAGTCCAGAACGAGGGGCCACAGTTTGAGGATAGAGGGGAAGCCTTTTAGGACCGAGATTAGGAAAAACTTCTTCACACAGAGAGTGGTGAATCTGTGGAATTCTCTGCCACAGGAAACAGTTGAGGCCAGTTCATTGGCTATATTTAAGAGGGAGTTAGATATGGCCCTTGTGGCTACGGGGGTCAGGGGGTATGGAGGGAAGGCTGGGGCGGGGTTCTGAGTTGGATGATCAGCCATGATCATAATAAATGGCGGTGCAGGCTCGAAGGGCCGAATGGCCTACTCCTGCACCTATTTTCTATGTCTATGTTTCTAGTATCTCCGCGTGCACCAAGGAAAACATGAAGCATTTCATTTCACCGAGTCCAGAGCAAAACAAGAATTGGCATCACAGTCAGGAATCATAGCACCTTCCACGGTGGAGCCTAGACAGTGACATCCCATCCCCGTGACAACACTAAGAGGTCCAATTCCTTTGGCTGCTGCCCCTCTCCACGATAAAGACACACTCCTTCCGAATTTGTTGTTAGGATGTATTCTGGAGTTACGGTATTTATTAAGTATTAATTTCCACAGCAACCAGTCTTCGGATCTGAATATGGACTATGGATTGAGCTTAACATGCAGCTCAGGATAATGGATGTTCTTGGAGCTGGAGACTGGGTTTGATTGCAAACCAGGAAACACCCCATTGACCTGACATGTCCACTTATGCATGAAAGCAGACCAGAATCAGTGGTCTCAGCCTGAAACTTCGACTGTACCTCTTCCTAGCGATGCTGCCTGGCCTGCTGCGTTCACCAGCAACTTTGATGTGTGTTGCCAGAATCAATGGCGATTATCATTCACTTTTGGGTGTCTGGAGTGTGGGTGCGAAGAAGGAGGTGCGTGAAAATTATATGTAATTCAAAGGAAGCATTGTAGATACATTATAACTACAGAATTGTGCTGCCAGTATCTTTGATCCTCAGCATACAAAAATGTCATGTAGTATTGGGTTAGGGAGGCCACCACTGAGAGTTTCTCTGGTATGACGCCTGCTAGTTTTGCTAAACAAAGACGTCTGTATCTGCATTGCCATCTCCAGCGGAATCCCACCACCAAGCACATCTTTTTCCCCCACCCCAACTTTCTGCTTTTCACAGGGATCGCTCCCTAGTCCGTTCGTCCCTCCCCACTGATCTCCCTCCTGGCACTTAACCATGCAAGCGGAACAAGTCCCACACCTGCCCCTACACCTCCTCCCTCACTGACGTTCAGGGGCCCAAACGGTCCTTCCAGGTGAGGTGACATTTCACCCGTGAGTTGGTTGGGGACATTTACTGTACCCAGTGTTCTCGGTGTGGCCTCCTGTATATTGGTGAGACCCGACCTAGATCGGGAGACCGCTTTGCCAAGCACTTAGAAAAAGCGGGATCTCCCAGAGTCCACCCATTTTAATTCCACTTCCCATTCCCATATGTCAGTCCACGGTCTCCTCTACTGCCACGATGAGGCCACACTCAGGTTGGAGGTGCAACACATGATATTCGATCTGGGTAGCCTCCAACCTGATGGCATGAACATCATTTCTCAAACTTCCAGAAATGCCCCTCCTGCTTCACCATTACCCATCCCCTTTCCTCCCTCTCACCCTATCTCATCTGCCCATTGCCTCCCTCTCGTGTTCCTGCCCCTTTTTCTTTCTTCCACGGCCTTCTGTCCTCTCCTGTCAGATTCCCCCTTCTCCAGCCCCCTCTCTTTCACCAACTTCCCAGCTCTTTACTTCACCCTCTCCCCTTCTTCCGGTTTCACCTATCATCTTACTTCTTCCTCCCCTCGCTCCACCTTCGAACTCTGACTCCTCACCTTTTTTTTCCCTCCAGTCCTGCTGAAGTGTCTTGGCCCGAAATGTCGACTGTTTATTCCTCTCCACAGATGCTGCCTGACCTGCTGAGTTCTTCCAGCATTTTGTGTGTGTGTGTGTGTGTGTGTGTGTGCGTTGCTTGGATTTCCAGCATCCGCAGATTTTTCTCTCGTCTGTGACTGGACTTCTATATCCACCGGCTTCAGTGTCTGTTCGGCGACTTCATTCACAGTCACAGCATTTGTTAAACAGGGCTTTCCCTCCCCCACAAATATTAACGGTAATTAAACACACATTTGTATATCTTTTACAGCTTTTACTTGACCTCCGCTGGAAACCCAGGGTGCTTCTCTCCAGCCTAAAAGCGTGCACACACACACAGAGGAAGAGAACTCCACCTTTAACAGTCCCAAGCCCAGCTGCAAACGGAGGAGGGTTGGGCATCGGGCAGGCAAACCCATCCCGTAAAAACAAAACAGCAAAATGCCGACAGCGACTCTGAAGACCTCATTCCTGGGAGAGGAAAGATCTTCGACAGGCCACATACACCTTGGCAGACTGGCCCAGGACAGGGGACCCCGATGAGTTGCCATTGCTAGCCTCATTGGGAGCTTGAAGAGATTTGGTATGTCAACAAATACACTTGAAAACTTCTATAGATGCACCGTGGAGAGCATTCTGACAGGCTGCATCACTGTCTGGTATGGAGAGGGGCTACTGCACAGGACCGAAAAAAAGCTGTGGGGGTTGTAAATTTAGTCAGCTCCATCTTGGGTACTAGCCTACAAAATACCCAGGACATCTTCAAGGAGCGGTGTCTCAGAAAGGCAGTGTCTATTTTCAGGAACCCCAGCACCCAGGGCATGCCCTTTTCTCACTGTTACCATCAGGGAGGAGGTACAGGAGCCTGAAGACACACACTCAGCGATTCAGGAACAGCTTCTTCCCCTCTGCCATCAGGGAGGAGGTACAGGAGCCTGAAGACACACACTCAACGATTCAGGAACAGCTTCTTCCCGTCTGCCATCAGGGAGGAGATACAGAAGCCTGAAGACACACACTCAGCGATTCAGGAACAGCTCCTTCCCCTCTGCCATCCGATTCCTAAATGGACATTGAACCCGTGAACACCACCTCACTTTTTCTATATATATATATATTGTTTCTGGTTTTGCACAATTTTCAATCTATTCAATATACGTGTACTGTTATTGACTTATTTATTATTATTATTTTTTTTCTTCTTCTTCTAGATTATGTATTGCATTGAACTGCTGTTGCTAAGGTAACAAATTTCACGACACATGCTGGTGATAGTAAACCTGATTCTGATTCTAACGCCCCGTTAGGGGCGATGGGCTCGAGAAGAGGACAGAGAAGGGGCCTGTGACAACCGGAGACTTACCTTGCTTTCGCCTTAGACTGGTCGATTAACACCTAACCTCGGATGAGCGTGGTGCCAAGCTACGTCCGCGGTTGCAGACTGATGCTGAGCGTGCGATGCCATGCCTGCGTCGGTACCAGGCGTAGATGGCAGCAAACGTCCGCGGACTCGAGACAGGAGAGAGCTGCTGACATAGTCAGGGTGGCGCCGGCGGACAGCACTACCGCGGGTGAATCTCTCCAGACGGTCCACGGAGTCGCTTCTTTCACCTCCTTCACGCCGTCTTCCTCTCTTTCGGGTGTGGTTCTGGTATCCGTAAGGAGCCCGCCAGCCACACGGTTTGACGGGGTGCTTTCGGGCTGATCGAGCGGCCTGGCGCTTCGCTGTCTCCGATGAGGTTTACAGATGGGGGGGCGCAGGCCCACCGCGATCGACTCCATTTCTCGCCGATCAAAACTCCAAGGAAGACTGAAACATCGAGACGAGCGCGGAAGACGAGCCAGTGTTCAGCCTCTCACTCGCTGCTCCCGGAGGGAGGTGCCTGCGCGCGACGGTCCCTCTCTGCTCCAGAGGGAAGATCCCTGCCATCGAATAGTCTCTTTCTCTCCCCCCTACCCTCGATACTGTCGGAGAATGGGTTTGCGGTTTGCGGATTGGACTGATGAACACTGAGCCGAACCGAATACAGATTCTTCCACTTTGTGTTTCACTTGCTGGGGTTTCCACTCATTCTTTCTTGTTGCTGTTTGTGTGATTTGATTTTTTTTTGTGGGGGGGGCGCGGTTGATGCGTTTGTTGCTGTTTGTGTGATTTGTTTTTTTCCCCCGCGCTAGGGAGGGTGAGGGGGTTGATGTTCTTGTCGCCATTTGCGCAGCCTGGGTGTTTATTTGCGCGCGGGAGGCGGGTTTTCTTTGAATGGGTTTCATGGTTTTGTTTCGTGGCTGTCTGCGGAGAAGGTGACTGTCAGGGTACACACTTTGATAAGTAAATGTGCTTCGAATCCATGATGGCTTTGTGGCCTCGTTTGTGGACGATAGAAAGATAGGCGGAGGGGCCGGCAGTGTTGAGGAAGCAGGGTGTCTGCAGACGGGTTGACAGTCGAGGAGAATGGGCAAAGGAGTGGCAGACTGAATATAGTGTAGGGTAGTGTACGGTCATGCACCTTGGTAGGAGGAATAAAGGCACAGGCTATTTTCTAGACAGGGAGAAAATTCCAAAATCAGAGGTGCAAGGGGACTCGGGAGTCCTTGTGCAGGATTCCCAAAAGGTTAACTTGCAGGTTGAGTCGGTGGTAAGGAAGGCAAATGCCACGTTAGCATTCACTTCGAGAATACTGTGTGCAGTTTTGGTCCCCTAATCTGAGGAAAGACATTCTTGCCACAGAGGGAGTATGAAGAAGGTTCACCAGATTGATTCCTGGGATGGCAGGACTTTCATATGATGAAAGACTGGATGAACTAGGCTTATACTCGTTGGAATTTAGAAGATTGAGGGGGGATCTTATTGAAACGTATAAAATCCTAAAGGGATTGGACAGGCTAGATGCAGGAAGATTGTTCCCGATGTTGGGGAAGTCCAGAACAAGGGGTCACAGTTTGAGGATAAAGGGGAAGCCTTTTAGGACCGAGATGAGGAAAAACTTCTTCACACAGAGAGTGGTGAATCTGTGGAATTCTCTGCCACAGGAAAACAGTTGAGGCCAGTTCCTTGGCTATATTTAAGAGGGAGTTAGATATGGCCCTTGTGGCTAAAGGGATCAGGGGGTATGGAGGGAAGGCTGGGGCGGGGTTCTGAGTTGGATGATCAGCCATGATCATACTGAATGGCGGTGCAGGCTCGAAGGGCTGAATGGCCTACTCCTGCACCTATTTTCTATGTTTCTAACATAACAGCAAGGGTGTGGTGCTGAGGCTTTATAAGGCACTGGTCAGACCGCAGGTGAAGCATTGTAAGCAGTTGTGGGCCCCTTAAATAAGAAAAGATGTGCTGGTGTTGGAGAGGGTCCAGAGGTTCATGAGAATTATTCCAGGAATGAAAGGGTTAAAACGAGGAGCTTTTGATGGTTCTGGGCCTGTACTCACTGGAGTCTAGAAGAATTGGAGGGCGGTGGGGACAACTCTCATTGAAACCTATGGAATATTGAAAAGCCTAGATGCAGTAGATGTAGACAGAATGTCTAAGGAGCTAATGGTAGACCTGAGGAGAGCTAAGGTACTGGTGACCCCTGTTTCCATCCAGGGGGTCAGTGTGGACATGGTGGAGGATTGCAAATACCTGGGGGTACGAATTGACAATAAACTGGCCTGGTCAAAGAACACTGAGGCTGTCTACAAGAAGGGTCAGAGCCATCTCTATTTCCTGAGGAGACTGAGGTCCTTTAACATCTGCCGGACGATGCTGAGGATGTTCTACGAGTCTGTGGTGGCCAGGGCTATCATGTTTGCTGTTGTGTGCTGGGGCAGCAGGCTGAGGGTAGCAGACACCAACAGAATCAACAAACTCATTCGTAAGGGCCAGTGATGTTGTGGGGATGGAACTGGACTCTCTGACGGTGGTGTCTGAAAAGAGGATGCTGTCCAAGTTGCATGCCATCTTGGACAATGTCTCCCATCCACTACATAATGTACTGGGTGGGCACAGGAGTACATTCAGCCAGAGACTCATTCCACCGAGATGCAGCACAGAGCGTCATAGGAAGTCATTCCTGTCTGTGGCCATCAAACTTTACAACTCCTCCCTTGGAGGGTCAGACACCCCGAGCCAATAGGCTGGTCCTGGACTTATTTCCTGGCATAATTTACATATTACTATTTAACTATTTATGGTTCTATTACTATTTATTATTTATGGTGCAACTGTAATGAAAACGAATTTCCCCCGGGATCAATAAAGTATGACTATGACTATGTCTTCAGTAGTGGGGTAGTCTATGTGCAGAGAGCAGAACCTCAAAATAGATCCCTTTAGGACAGAGATGAGGAGGAATTTCTTTAGCCAGCGGGTGGTGAATCTGTGGAATTCATTGCCACAGACGGCCGTGGAGGCCGAGTCATTGGGTGCGTTTAAGGTGGAGGCAGTAGGTTCTTGGTTAGTCAGGGCGTCGAAGGTGCGTGGGGAGGATGGGGTTGAGAGGGTCATCTCCATGGGCGCTGTGGCGTTGAAGACTGCCCCGGCTGCTGTGCTCCATGCCCGTTAATACGACGAACTGACAAGCCAGGCCTTGGGCCTACTCCGAGCTGCTCCGGGGGCTCAGATCTGAGGACTGTTTCTGGTTCGGAATGTTGTCTTCCCGCTTCAACCGCCTGCGTGACTTTTATTACCCTTGCGCATCCAGCGTTAGTCTTTTAACTTTTTTTTCTTTAATTGGGTTCTCTTGGGTTTCTTGCCTTGGGCCTACTCCGGGTTCGGAGCGCTGCTGCTCGCTCCAGTTGCTTGCCTGACTTGCGCTTTTCTTCTCCGCGCTCTCTTGCGCACCGAGTTTGCTGGTCTTCTGAATTTTAACTTCTCGCTCTTTCCTTAACTGGGTTCTCCCGGGTTTCCCGTTTTGCGAGCAAGCGAAGCCTCGAGGCCGTATAGCTTAGGCGCTCTTTGAGAATAAATGAGTCTTGAAACCAGTGGGGCAGGGTGGCCTCATCCTGCGGCTCCTGTGCCAGGCAACCCGCTTCGGGTGAACGGACGGCGACTGGGAGTCGCGGGGCAACTGGCCTGGTGGGTCTCGGAAGATTCTCTCCCCACCACCCCAGCCCCCAGTTCACCCTGTTGAAGAACACGGAGTTGTTCTGAGCAGAACCCTCGTTCGCTGGAAGCGGCCGTGTCATTACCAGGGGGTGGGTGGGTGGGGGGCTGTCAAATATTTTTGGTGAGCTACTGACTGCGCAGAAAGTATCCCTGACCCGCGAGGACGGGTAAGAAAGCAGAACATTGCTTCCTGCAGTCAGCCTGACACGGTACCGAACACCAGGCTGCTGAGCAAGCCAAGAGGCGGCCGAAGAGACGGCGGAAAAATCAGTAGTCGCTAGATTCCAGAATGGTTCGGGAGGGCTGGAAAGCTGCAGATGCCACTCCCACTCTTCAAGGAGGGAAGGGAGGCACAAGAAAGGAAATTACAGATTAGCCTGACCCGAGTGGTTGGAATTGGCATTGATGATAATGAAGATCCATTATCCATTATCAAGGATGAGGACTCAGGGTTACTTACTCGGAGGCACGTGACGAAATAGGCCGAGAGACAGCAGGGTTTTGTAAAGTGGAAATCTCGCCTGACGAATCTTGCTGGAACTCTTTGAGGAAATAACAAGCAGGGTAGACAAAGGAGAGCCAGCGGACGTTGTTTACTTAAGATTTTCAGGAGGCTGCTGAACAAGAGCCCACGGTATTACAGAAGAGATACTAGCACGGACAGAAGGTTGGCTGACTGGCAGGAGGCAAAGAGTGGGAGTAAAACGGGCCCTTTCTGGTTGGCTGCTGTTGACTAGTGGTGTTCTTCAGGCATTGATGTTGGGAACACTTCTTTTCACGTTGTACGGCAACGATTTGGATGGCGGAATTGATAGCTTCATGGCCAAGTTTATGGACGACATGAGAGATGGAGGGGCAGGTAGTGCTGAGCAAGCGGGAAGCCTGCAGAAGGATTTGGATGGATTAGGAGAATGGACAAAGAAACGGCAGATGGAACACAGTGCAGGGAAGTGTATGGTCATGCATTTTGGTAGAAGGATAAAAGGCAAAGACTATTTTCTAAACAGGGGAAAAAAAAATTTGGAATATGAGGTGCAAAGGGACTTGGGAGTCCTCGTGCGGGATCCCTCCTGGTGAGTCGGTGGTGAGGAAGGGAAATGCAACATTAAACATTCATTTCGAGAGGACCAGAATATAAAAACAAGGTTGTGATGTTGAAGCTTTACCAACATCAACTTGGAGTACTGTGAGCCGTTTTGGGGCCCTTGTCTGAGAAAAGAGAGGTCGCACAGAGGAGGTTCGCGGGAACGACTCCAGGAATGGAAGGGTTAACGTACGAGCAGCATTTGATAGCTCTGGGCCTGTACTCGCTGGAGTTTATTAGAAGAGCGTGGGAGGGGGGGTGCGTGAGGTGGGAAGGAATCTTATTGAAACCGACTGAATATTGAAAGGCCAAGATAGAGTGGACGGGAAGAGTTCTCCTCCCATGTCTCATGGTCTGATTTGGAGATCCAAGCTGTCGTTCAGGATGTTGTGAGGTCTGACTGAAGCATCCACGCTTACCCCCATTCCTACCCACGACTTTTATCACCAGTTAAGAAATTTATTACCAGTCGTCTTATAACATCCAAAACATACTAAAATAAAATCCGATTTGCCTCCAATCACAGCTCAAAAATACAACCAAGATTTCTCTGTAAACAACTGTGAACGCTATGGTCTCGACTCTATTAAACATCGCAGGGTACTATAATCCCATATTTCATTTAAAAATCAATACATATTAAAAAAAACACATTTTTTTAAACTTCCACATCATTTTTTTTGTCCAAAGATGCATCATTTGGACAGATATTATTTCATGATCCTGCGGCAGAATCACATTCAGAGAAAAGAAAATTTTTTTTGTCGACAATTTTTTTTAAAAAAAAAAGCAAAGTGTCTATTTGAAAGCCTCTGCTCAAATCGTAAGACAAAGCCCTCATTATTGTGAATGAAAATCTAAGGCATCTTATCATCAGGAGACATCAGCAAAACTATGACTGTGTTACAGAGCAAGGAATGGACACAACAAACCGAGACGGAGACTAGACTTTTCCTGAACTTTGCCCCTTCTCGTCTTCTCCAGCTTGGCCTTCACCCTGGCACCCATGATCCAGTGCGCTCTCTGTGCCCGCGCCCCTCTCACTGGTAACCTGGCTTACCGCACGACTACAGTTCCGCCCGCTTCTCTGGCGCAGGGAGAGCATGGGCGAAAAACAGCTCCGTTTCCTCCCTCTCTCCGGCGTGGGGTGGGGCAAAGGAGGAGGGGGTGGGGGTGGGGGGAGAGAGTCTTTCTTTTTTTTGTCTCTTTCGTTTAAAAATGCGAAGAAACGGAAACAAAAAAAAAAAATCTTTTTTTTCCAAAAGGGTTTCGACTTCCGTGGTTCTACGGAGACTGCGTCTCCCGACTGTCCCACAGGGTTTCAGACCAAGTTCTTGGTGTTGAGGTGCGTCTTGTAGTGTTTGGTCAGGTGGTCACTCCTCATGAACCGCTTGTGACACTGTCCGCACTCGAAGCGCTTGTCACCTGCAACACAGAACGAGATGCGCCTGCCGTAAACGTCTGCCATCGCGCCAGGGGAGCTGAAAATTCTCCGCTAATCAGGGAGGGGGTTGCGGCCATTAGACACAGGAGAAGAATTAGGCCATTCCATCATGGCTGATTTACTATCCCTCTCGACCCCGTTCTCCTGCCTTCTCCCCGTAACTTGTGACTAATCACGAACCTATCAACCTCTGCTTTAAATATACCCAATGACATGGCCTCCACAGCCACCTGAGGCAATGAATTCCACAGATTCATCACCTCCGGTTGAAGAAATTCCTCCTCATCTCTGGTCTGAATGGACGTCCCATTGTTCTGAGGCTGTGTCCTCTGGTCCTAGACTCCCCCACTGTAGGAAACATCCTCTCCACATCCACTCTATCTGTGTCCTCTGGTCCAAGACTCCCCCACTGTAGGAAACATCCTCTCCACATCCACTCTATCTGTGTCCTCTGGTCCTAGACTCCCCCAACTATAGGAAACATCCTCTCCACATCCATTCTATCTGTGTCCTCTGGTCCTAGACTCCCCCCACTATAGGGAACATCCTCTCCACATCCACTCTATCTGTGTCCTCTGGTCCTAGACTCCCCCACTATAGGAAACATCCTCTCCACATCCACTCTATCTGTGGTCCTCTGGTCCTAGACTCCCCAACTATAGGAAAGATCCTCTCCACATCCACTCTATCTGCGTCCTCTGGTCCTAGACTCCCCCACTGTAGAAACTCTATTGAGGCCTTGGATAGCTTTCAATGAGAACCCCCCCACCCCCGCCACTCTTCTAAATTCCAGTGTTCAGGCCCAGAGCCATCAAACCCTCCTCGTATGGTAACCCAAGCAACACACACAAAATGCTGGTGGAACTCAGCAGGCCAGATAGCATCCATAGGAAGAAGCACAGTCGACGTTTCGGGCCGAGACCCTTCGTCAGTACTAACCAGAAGAAGCTAGCTATGGATGCTGCCTGGCCTGCTGCGTTCCGCCGGCAGTTTATGTGTGTGTTGCTTGATTTTCCAGCATCTGCAGATTTCCTTGTGTTTGCGTCATATGGTAACCCTTTCAGTCCCGAAATCATTCTGGTGAACCCCCCCCTGAGCCTTCTCCAACGTCAGCACCTCCTTTCTTAAATAAGGTGCCGGAAACCGTTCTGGGTTCCAGGACCCACTCCTCTTGCCCACAAGGCAGAGGGGAGCAGAATTAGGCCATTCGGCCCATCGGGTCTGCTTCCCCATTCCATCATGGCTGATTTATTATCTCTCTTGACCCCCGTTCTCCTGCCTTCTCCCCGAAACCGCTGACATCCTTTCGAATAAAGAACCCGTCGACCTCCACTTTAAACACACTCAACAACTCGGCCTCCTCAGCTGCCTGTTGCAACGGATTCCACAGGTTCGCCACTGACTGGCTGAACGGTTAGTCCCTGTCCTCCCTCCACAGATGCTGCCTGACCAGCAAAATCTTTTTTTGTCAAGGTTCAGATTCAGCACTCAGATTTATCTGACGCTCGTACATCGAAGCAGACAGGGAAATGCGCCCGTGTACGTTCACCACCGACACAACCTCAGGATGTGCTGGGACCAGGCCGCAAATGTCGCCACACACTCCTGCGACAACAGAGCATGCCCACACCTTACTAACCCCTCATCATCATCATCATGTGCCGTGTCGTACGATGTCATCATTATAGAAACGTAGAAAACCTACAGCACAATACAGGCCCTTCGGCCCACAATGCTGTGCCAAACATGTCCTTACCTTAGAAATTACCTAGGGTTACCCACAGCCCTCTATTGTTCTGAGCTCCATGTACCTGTCAGGAGTCTCTTAAAAGACCCTATTGTATCCACCTCCACCACCGTCACCGGCAGCCCATTCCACGCACTCACCACTCTCTGCATAAAAAACATCTCCTCCGTACCTACTTCCAAGCATCTTAAAACTGTGCCCTCTCGTGCTAACTATTTCAGCCCTGGGGAAAAGCCTCTGACTATCCACACGATCAATGCCTCTCACCATCTTATACACCTCTATTAGGTCACCTCTCAGCCTCCGCCGCTCCAAGGAGAAAAGGCCGAGTTCACTCAACCTGTTTTCATCAGGCATGTTCCCCAATCCAGGCAACATCCTCGTAAATCTGCTCTGCACCCTTTCTATAGTTTCCACATCCTTCTTTTAGTGAGGCAACCAGAACTGAGCACAGTACTCCAAGTGGGGTCTGACCAGGGTCCTATATAGCTGCAACATTACCTCTCGGCTCCTAAATTCAGTCCCACGGTTGATGAAAGCCAATACACCATATGCCTTCTTAACCACAGCGTCAACCTGCACAGCTGCTTTGAGCGTCCTGTGGACTTGGTACCCAAGATCCCTCTGATCCTCCACACTGCCAAGAGTCTTACCGTTAATACTATATTTTGCCATCATATTTGACCTACCAAAATGAACCACCTCACACTTATCTGGGTTGAACTCCATCTGCCACTTCTCAGCCCAGTTTTGCATCCTATCGATTTCCCACTGTAACCTCTGACAGCCAACCACACTATCCACAACACCCTCAACCTTTGTGTCATCAGCAAACTTACTAACCCATCCCTCCATTTCCTCATCCAGGTCATTTATAAAAATCACAAAGAGTAGGGGTCCCAGAACAGATTCCTGAGGCACACCGCTGGTCACCGGCCTCCATGCAGAATATGACTCGTCTACAACCACTCTTTTTGCCTTCTGTGGGCAAGCCAATTCTGGATCCCATGCCTCTTTACTTTCTCAATAAGCTTTGCATGGAGTACCTAATCAAATGCCTTGCTGAAATCCATATACACTACATCTACTGCTCTACCTTCACCAACGTGTTTAGTCACATCCTGAAAAAAATTCAATCAGGTTCGTAAGGCACGACCTGCCTTTGACAAAGCCATGCTGACTATTCCTAATCATATTATGCCTCTCCAAATGTTCATAAATCCTGCCTCTCAGGATCTTTTCCATCAACTTACCAATCACTGAAGTAAGACTCACTGGTCTATAATTTCTTTACTATCTTTACTCCCTTTCTTGAATAAGGGAACAACATCAGCAACCCTCCAATCATCCAGAACCTTTCCCATCCCCATTGATGATGCAAAGATCATCGCCAGAGGCTCAGCAATCTCCTCTCTCGCTTCCCACAGTAGCCTGGGGTACATCTCGTCTGGTCCCGGAGACTTATCCAACTTGATGCTTTCCAAAAGCTCCAGCACATCCTCTTTCTTAATGTCTATATGCTCAAGCTTTCAATCCGCTGTATATCTTCCCTACAATCGCCAAGATCCTTTTCCTAAGTGAATACTGAAGCAAAGTATTCATTATGTACCTCTGCTATCTCCTCCGGTTCCATACACACTTTTCCACTGTCACACTTGATTGGTCCTATTCTCTCACGTCTTATCCTCTTGCTCTTCACATACTTGTAGAATGCCTTGGGATTTTCTTTAATCCTGCTCGCCAAGGCCTTCTCATGGCCTCTTCTGGTTCTCCTGATTTCATTCTTAAGCTCCTTCCTGCTTGCCTTATAATCTTCCAGATCTCTAACATTACCTATTTTTTGAGCCTTTTGTAAGCTTTTCATTCCTCCTTGACTAGATTTTCAATAGCCTTTGTAACCATGGTTCCTGTACCCTACCATTCTTTTCCTGTCTCATTGGAACGTACCTATGCAGAACGCCACACAAATATCCCTTGAACATTTCCCACATTTCTTCCGTATATTTCCCCAAGAACATCTGTTCCCAATTTATGCATCCAAGTTCCTACCTGATAGCCTCACATTTCCCCTTACTCCAATTGAACACTTTCCTAACTTGTCTGTTCCTATCCCTCTCTAATGCAATGGTAAATGAGATAGAATTGTGATCACTATCTCCAAAATGCTCTCCCACTGAGAGACCTGACACCTGACCAGGTTTATTTCCCAATACCAGATCAAGTACAGTCTCTCCTCCTGTAGGCTTATCTACATATTGTGTCAGAAACCCTTCCTGAACACACCTAACAAACTCCACCCCATCTAAACCCCTCACTCTAGGGAGATGCCAATCAATATTTGGGAAATTAAAATCTCCCATCATGGCAACCCTGTTATTATTACACCTTTCCAGAATCTGTTTCCCTATCTACTCCTCGATGTCCCTGTTACTATTGGGTGGTCTATAAAAAACACCCAGTAGAGTTATTGGCCCTTTCCTGTTCCTTACTTCCACCCACAGAGACTCAGTAGACAATCCCTGCATGACTTCCTCCTTTTCTGCAGCCATGACACTATCTCTGATCAACAGTGCCATGTCCCCACCTCTTTTGCCTTCCTCCCTGTCCTTTCTGAAAAATCTAATTCTGGCCCTCTAAGTAACCATTCCTGCCCCTGAGCCATCCAAGTCTCGTTAATGGCCACAACATCATAGCTTCAAGTACTGATCCACGCTCAAAGCTTATCTGCTTTGTTCATGATGCTTCTTGCATTAAAACAGACATATCTCAAACCATTGGTCTGAGCACGTCCCTTCTCTACCATCTGCCTATCCTCCCTCTCGCACTGTCTACAAGCTTTCTCTATTTGTGAGCCAACTGCCCCTTCCTCCGTCTCTTCAGTTCAGTTCCCATCCCCCAGCGATTCTAGTTTAAACTCTCCCCAATAGCCTTAGCAAACCTCCCCGCCAGAATATTGGTCCCCCTCGGATTCAAGTACAACCCGTCCTTTTTGTACAGGTCACGCCTGCCCCAAAAGAGGTCCCAATGATCCAGAAATCTGAATCTCTGCCCCCTGCTCCAATCCTTCAGCCACGCTTTAACTTCCACCTGACTATATTCCTGTACTCACTGTCGTGTGGCACAGACAGTAATCCCGAGATGACTACCTTTGTGGTCCTGCTTCTCAACTTCCTTCCCAACTCCCTGTAGTCTGCTTTCAGGACCTCCTCCCTTTTCCTGCCAATGTCACTGGTACCAATATGTACCACGACCTCTGGCTGTTCTCCTTCCCGCTTCAGGATATCGTGGACGCGATCTGAAACATCCCGGACACTGGCACCTGGGAGGCAAAATCACCATCCGTGTTTCTTTCCTGCGTCCACAGAATCGCCTGTCTGACTATAGAGTCCCCTATCGTTGCTGCTGCCCTCTTCCTTTCCCTACCCTTCTCAGCCACAGGGCCAGACTCTGTGCCAGAGGCACGGCCACTGTTGCTTTCCCCAGGTAGGCCGTCCCCCCCAACAGTACTCAAACAGGAGTACTTATTGTTAAGGGGGACAGTCACTGGGGTACTCTCTAGTATCTGACTCCTGCCCTTCCCTCTCCTGACTGTTTTCCACTTATCTGTCTCCCGAGGACCCAGTGTGACTACTTGCCTATAGCTCCTCTCTATCACCTCCTCACTCTCCCTGACCAGACAAAGATCATCAAATTGCATCTCCAGTTCCCTATAAGGAGTTGCAACTTGATGCCCCCGGCACAGATGTGGCTGTCCGGGAGGCCGGGAGTCTCCCGGACATCCCACATCCGACACCCAATACAGAACACCGGCCTGACAGACATAGTTCCTGCTTTCTATTCCTCACAGGTAACCTGCCTCCCCTCGACCCATTATCACCGGGGACCCATTGAGCCAAAGCCCTACCACTCTGCCGCAGGTCACTGTGATGATGACTGCTCGTTTGTGCCCAGTCTCCCTTTTACGCCTGAACCTCCTCGGCTATTTAACTCACGATTGGTGCTCCGGTTACAGACGCTGATAGGCCACGTACAATGGACAAACGTTCTCGAAGCTCCCTTTTTAAATAACCGCCGCCGACCTGCGAGAAATCCCTCTTGGTAAAGCTCTGTTGAGGCCGCTGACAGGCCACGTACATGTGCCATGTTGATTTGACGTGGGTGATCATGGTCCTTCCGTGACCATGATTGCACTTGTCAAATTCCACAGAAGAGGTTTGCCGTCGTCTTCTTCTGGGCAGTGTCTTCGAAAGGTGTGTGACTTACCCCCCGTCCCATTATCAATATTCTTCAGAGATGGTCTGCCTGGCATCTGTGGTTGCATCACCAGGACTTGTGATCAGCACTGGCTGCTCGTACGACCATCCACCACCTGCTCCCCTGGTTTCACGTCACCCTGATCGAGAGGGCTAAGAAGGTGCTACACCTTGCCCGAGGGTGACCTGCAGGCTAGCGGAGGGAAGTAGCACCTCGCATCTCCTCTGGTAGAGACCCATCTCCGCCCCGCCATCCAATAACAACAGTGAGTTTAATACCGCGCAACTGCCTCGCAAGAGATGCCTTCCCTGTCAGTCGGTCACCAGAACCGCACACAGAGGAAATTAAGAACCTGGTGGCATGGTGTGAAGACAATAACCTGTCCCTCAACGTCAGCAAGATGAAGGAATTGGTTGTTGACTTCAGAAGGAGTAGCGGACCGCACGACCCAATTTACATCGGTGGTGTGCAAGTGGAACAGGTCAAAAGCTTTAAGTTCCTCGGGGTCAATATCACAAATGACCTGACTTGGTCCAACCAAGCAGAGTCCACTGCCAAGAAGGCCCACCAGCGCCTTTACTTCCTGAGAAAGCTGAAGAAATTTGGCCTGTCCCCTAAAACCCTACTAATTTTTATAGATGCACCGTAGAAAGCATTCTTCCAGGGTGCATCACAACCTGGTATGGAAGTTGTCCTGTCCAAGACCGGAAGAAGCTGCAGAAGATCGTGAACATGACGCAGCACATCACACAAACCAATCTTCCGTCCTTAGACTCACTTTACACCGCACGCTGTCGGAGCAGTGCTGCCAGGATAATCGAGGACACGACCCACCCAGCCAACACACTTTTCATCCCTCTTCCCTCCGGGAGAAGGCTCAGGAGCTTGAAGACTCGTACGACCAGATTTGGGAACAGCTTCTTTCCAACTGTGATAAGACTGCTGAACGGATCCTGACCCGGATCTGGGCCGTACCCTCCAAATATCCGGACCTGCCTCTCGGTTTTTTTGCACTACCTTACTTTCCATTTTCCTATTTTCTATTTATGATTTATAATTTAAATTTTTAATATTTACTATCCATTTTGTAATCCAGGGAGCACGAAGTGCAGAATCAAATATCGCTGTGGTGATTCTACGCTCTGGTATCAATTGTTTGGCGACAATGAAGTAAAGTACTCCAAGTGAGGCCTCACCAATGCCTTATACAACTTCCAACATACCATCCCAACTCCTAGACCACAGAACGGTACATGAACAGGCCCTTCGGCCCACAATGTTGTGTCAAACCAATTAAATTAGTAGTCAAATAGCCAACTAAATGAATCTCCTCTGCCTACACAATGTCCATATCCTTCCATTTTCCTCACAGTCACGTGCCTATCCAAATGTTTCTTAAAAACCCCTAACGTTTCTGCCTCTACCACCACCCCAGGCAGTTCATTCTCTGTGTGATAAACTTGTCCCTCACATCTCCCCTCACCTTTAACGCCTGCCCTCTGGTGTTAAGACATTTCAACCCCAGGAAACAGATACTCCCCGTCCACTCTGTCCACGCCCCTCAAAATCTTGTAAGCCTCCCCTCAGCCTCGACCCCACCAAGTCCGTCCGACCCCCTCGCGAGGCCTGGTGGGAGGTCTGCCCTGCGAGCGACTGACCTGTGTGAGTCCGGGCGTGTCTCTGTAGCTCGTCGCTGCGGGTGAATCGCTTTCCGCAGAAGACCCAGCTGCAGACGAACGGGCGCTCCCCCGTGTGTAGGCGGACGTGGGCGCGCAGCAGCGACGTTTTCCGGAACACCTTCTCACAGCCTGGAATGTGGCAGATGTGCTTCTTCTTCCCCACCTCGCTGCTCCTGCATTGAAAACACCTCGTTAGCCGGGTGGGGGGGGCGTTCGCACTCTTCAGTGGTTGAGCAGGATGGGCTGGGAGGTGGCAAGCTGGAGTTTAACCCTGATGAGTACGAGGTGTCGCACCTCGGTGGGGCGAACACAAGGAGACGGTACACTGTTGAGGGCAGGATCCTTAAGCGTGTTGCTGAGCGGAGAGATCTTGGGATCCAAGTCCATTGCTCCTTGAAAAGGGCCACACAGGTCAACTGAGGTGGTTAAGAAGGCTTATGGAATGCTTGCTTTTATTAATTGGGGCATTGGGTTCAAAAACCGGGAGGTTATGTCGCAACTTTATAAAGCTCCGGTTAGGCCACATCTGGAGTACTGCGTACAGTTCTGTTTGCCCCACTCTAGGAAGGATGTTGAAACTTTGGAGAGGGGGCAGAAAAGGTTCACCAGGATGCTGCCTGGCTTACAGAGCGTGTGCTATCGCGAGAGGCTGGGCAAACTTGGGCATGTTTTCTCTGGAGCGTCGGAGGCAGAGGGGAGATCCGATAGAGGTATATGTAAGGTGTTTCTTCTTTTAAGTTACTGCGAAGGCTCATAAAATGGCTTCTTTGTTATGTTAGGATAAAAATGGCTTTTCTGTAATAGTAAGTGTGATGTAAGGAGTTCTCTCTCTCTGCTTGTTTGGGTTATATTATTGATAAGGGAAGGGACAAACCAATGGGTGTCCATGTTATTCTTTTTGTGGGTGATATTCTGACTCATGTGGGTGAGAACCGTGTGGTTTGGCGGGCTTTTCGGGAGGAGACCCGAAGAGGAAGGATGTGCTGGAAGTGCTCTAGTCGACCACTATGACCACGGCGAGTCGAGGGGTCGGAGTGGATCACATGGTGGAAAGAGGACCCCGTTAATTGAGCTCCCACGGTTGTGCACAAAGTGGTTGAACTCTGATAAGTTTGGCGCCTTTTACTTTCCCCTTTATATTGTGTCTCTATTAATTACATAGTTCCAGTAAGATTTATAAAGTGTAATCTCTAACTCGTACATTGTGTGCTGTCTGATATTTGATGTGTGAGTTTGCACCAGGTGGCATTACACAGCAACGACGCAAGGGTGAGGCACGGTTTGGCGGGCGGACAGGGTTTCCACTAGATCAGCGGTCCGCAACCACTGGGCCGCATGTGGTACCGGGCCACGAGGAAACGATATGAATCAGCTGCACCTTTCCTCATTCCCTGTCACGCACTGTTGAGCTTGAACATAGGGTTGCCAACTGTCCCATATTAGCCCGGACATCCCGTATATTGGGCTAAATTGGTTTGTCCCATACGGGACAGCCCTTGTCCCGTATTTCCCCTGCTAGGGTAGGGCATTCCTATGAAACCTTTCGTGCCGAAATGGTGTGAAGCGAAGAAGCATTTACCATTAATTTATATGGGAAAATTTTTTGAGCATTCCCAGACCCAAAGAAATAACCTACCAAATCATACCAAATAACACACACATAAGACCTCAAATAACTCTAACATATAGTAAAAGCAGGAATGATATGATAAATACACAGCTTATACAAAGTAGAAATAATGTATGTACAGTATAGTCGGGAAGATTAAGCCAAAACCGATTTGTGGGGAACAAAAATCGGCATGTACGCACATGCGCATGTCACATATGTGAACGTCACGCATGAGCACACAGGTGCCCGCGCAAGGCTTCATGGTTACGGTAGTCTTTCTCGGGGTAAGCACAAGTGTCCCGTCAACACACACAAAAATTGCTGGTGAACGCCGCAGGCCAGGCAGCACCTATAGGAAGAGGTACAGTCGCCGTTTCGGGCTGGGACCCTTCGTCAGGGTTTGACTGCTACTTTTGTCCCTTATTTGGGAGTGAGAAAGTTGGCAACTCTAACTATAAAAGACATGTTGAGGTGAGTTTAACCCTACTTGATCACCCCCCGCCCCCCGGGTGGCCGGTCCGCAAGAATATTGTCAATTTTAAACCGGTCCGCGATGCAAAAAAGGGTGGGGGACCCCTGCCCTAAACACTAGATAGACCTGAGCATTACATGTGCAAGATTATGAGAGGCACAGATGGAGTGGACAGAGAGAATCTGTTTCTCAGGGTTGAAATGTCCAGTACCAGACGGCAGGCATTGAAGGTGGTGGTGGTGGGGGGGGGGGGGGGGAGGTCCAGGGGGGGATGTGAGGGTTAAGATTCATGCTCAGAGAGTAGTGGATGCCTGGAATGCGTTGCCTGGTATGGTGGTGGGGGCAAACCCATTAGAGGCTTTTGAGAGAAGTTTGGAACAGGCACATGGATATGAGGAAGATGGAGGGATGTGGGCATGGTGTAGGGAGGAGGGATCAGTGTTTGGGCGTTTTTGATTTGATTTTTAGCCGGGTCAGCACAACACTGTGGGCCGAATGGCCGCTTCCTGTTCTGAACTGCTCTGCTAGGCGTGGAGAGAGAATCAGCGAGCCAGCCTCAAGTGACGGGCCGAAGGGCCTGTCCCTCTATGTATGAAGCTAGCCCTGGTTTCATCTTCGTTCAATGGCCAAGCCCGACACAATAAAAGAAATTACCACAGAATTCAATGTTCTCAATAGTAACGGACAAGGCTTGTGATCCCATGGAGCCAAGAGAACACATTGTCATTATCTGCCGTGTCGTATGATATCATCATACGAATTGACAATAAACCGGACTGGTCAAAGAACACTGAGGCTGTCTACAAGAAGGGTCAGAGCCGTCTCTATTTCCTGAGGAGACTGAGGTCCTTTAGCATCTGCCGGACGATGCTGAGGATGTTCTACGAGTCTGTGGTGGCCAGTGCGATCATGTTTGCTGTTGTGCGCTGGGGCAGCAGGCTGAGGGTAGCAGACACCAACAGGATCAACAAACTCATTCGTAAGGCCAGTGATGTTGTGGGGATGGAACTGGACTCTCTGACGGTGGTGTCTGAAAAGAGGATGCTGTCCAAGTTGCATGCCATCTTGGACAATGTCTCCCATCCACTACATAATGTACTGGTTGGGCACAGGAGTACATTCAGCCAGAGACTCATTCCACCGAGATGCAGCACAGAGCGTCATAGGAAGTCATTCCTGCCTGTGGCCATCAAACTTTACAACTCCTCCCTTAGAGAGTCAGACACCCTGAGCCAATAGGCTGGTCCTGGACTTATTTCCCGGCATAATTTACATATTACTATTTAATTATTTATGGTTTTATTACTATTTAATTATTTATGGTGCAACTGTAGCGAAAACCAATTTCCCCTGGGATCAATAAAGTATGACTATGACTATCATTACGCGCGGTGTTGTATGATGTGGGCGGTCACGGTCTCTGGCCATGACAGTTCTACAGAAGTGGTTTGCCATCGCCTTCTTCTGGGCAGTGTCTTCACAAGACGAGTGACCTCTCCCAGCCATTATCAACACTCTTCAGACAATCTCTGCCTGGCCATATATAACCAGGATGTGATCTGCACCGGCTGCTCATACGACCACCCATCACCTGCTCCCATGGTTTCACCTGACCCCGATCGGGGGGGGGGGGGGGGCGGCTAAGCAGGTGATACACCTTGCCCCAAGGGTGACCTGCAGGCCAGCGGAGGGAAGGAGCCTCACACCTGCTTTGGTACAGACGTATCTCCACCCAAAAGGGAGAAATCAAGAGAGCTGAAAGCAGACATGAGCTTGCTCTGACAGACAAGGTGGAGGACAATCCCAAGAGCTTCTACAGATAGATTAAGAGCAAGGGTCAAAAGGGACATCATCAAGAACTCCTACCATCTAGGCCATCCCCCTTCTCACTGCAACCATCAGGAAGGAGGTACGGGAGCCTCAGGATTCACACCACCAGGTTCAGGAACAGTTATTACCTCTCAACCATCAGGAAGGAGGTACAGGAGATTCAGGACCCACACCACTAGGTTCAGGAACAGTTATTACCTCTCAACCATCAGGAAGGAGGTACAGGAGACTCAGGACCCACACCACTAGGTTCAGGAACAGCTATTACCCCTCAACTATCAGGAAGAAGGTACAGGAGCCTCAGGACCCACACCACCAGGTTCAGGAACAGTTATTACCCCCTCAACCATCAGGAAGGAGGTACAGGAGCCTCAGGATTCACACCACCAGGTTCAGGAACAGTTATTACCCCTCAACCATCAGGAAGGAGGTACAGGAACCTCAGGTCCCACACCACCAGCTTCAGGAACAGTTATTACCCCTCAACCATCAGGAAGGAGGTACGGGAGCCTCAGGATTCACACCACCAGGTTCAGGAACAGTTATTACCTCTCAACCATCAGGAAGGAGGTACAGGAACCTCAGGTCCCACACCACCAGGTTCAGGAACAGTTATTACCCCCTCAACCATCAGGAAGGAGGTACAGGAACCTCAGGTCCCACACCACCAGGTTCAGGAACAGTTATTACCCCCTCAACCATCAGGAAGGAGGTACAGGAGCCTCAGGTCCCACACCACCAGGTTCAGGAACAGTTATTACCCCTCAACCATCAGGAAGGAGGTACAGGAGCCTCAGGACCCACACCACCAGGTTCAGGAACAGTTATTACCCCTCAACCATCAGGAAGGAGGTACAGGAGCCTCAGGTCCCACACCACCAGGTTCAGGAACAGTTATTACCCCCTCAACCATCAGGAAGGAGGTACAGGAGCCTCAGGACCCACACCAGCAGGTTCAGGAACAGTTATTACCCCTCAACCATCAGGAAGGAGGTACAGGAGCCTCAGGACCCACACCACCAGGTTCAGGAACAGTTATTACCCCTCAACCATCAGGAAAGAGGTATGGGGCAAGTGAAGTTATCCCCTCTGGTTCAGGAGCCTGATGGTTGAGGGGTAATAACTGTTCCTGAACCTGGTGGTGTGGGTCCTGAGGCTCCTGTACCTCCTTCCTGTTGGTTGAGGGGTGATAACTGTTCCTGTGTGTATGTGTGTGTGTGTGTGTGTGTGTGTGAGTGTGTGAGTGTACGTGTGTGTTTGTGTATGTGTCTGTGTGTGTGAGAGAGAACGTGAGTGTGTGTCTGTGTCTGTGTGTGTGTGTGTGTGTGTGTGTGTGTGTGAGTGTACGTGTGTTTGTGTGTGTGTCTGTGTGTGTGAGAGAGAACGTGAGTGTGTGTCTGTGTGTGAGTGTGTGTGTGTGTGTGTGTGTGTGTGTGTGTGTGTGTGTGTGTTATATGTACTGTGTTTGAGGAACACCGTTCCCTTTGGCAGTATACCTGCGTACGGTTGAACGTCAATAAGCTGAGGCTGAACTTAAAGTTTAAGCTTCACCCCCGCAGACCCCAGGCGACCCACCAGGACAAGCCCACACGTCAGAAACGAAGGGGCGTGAACCCCGGCTCCCTCCCGCGGGCAGCAGAGGGCGGGGGACCGACGTGGGGCGCCAGGCCTACCTTTTGTCGCCGTCCTTGCAGTTGGGACAGGTGCAGGCCACTCGCTTCATCTTCTTGCTCTGCGAGGCTGGCTGGCCGGCCATCTCGTCGGCCGGCAGGGCGGGCTCCACCTGCAGCTGGCTGAGCTGGCTGGGGCTCAGCCCGGTGATGGTGATGTTGTTGGCGGACACCGGCGACACCACCCCCGCCTGCACGCTGAGCTGCTGCTGCCCTGCGGAGAAACAGAGAAACCCGGTCTTCGGCGAGGGCATCGGAGATCTCTGCCGCGCGTTGGGAGGCCGTTCAGGCAGTCTACCCCATGCTAACGCTCTGACGTCTACCTTCCTGCTACAGTTTCTAATCAAGTAGATAGTTAATTAGTAACTTACAACGCGCGAAGGTAATGTACACGTATGTGTAGTCTGACAATAAATTTACTTTGCCTTTGAGATGTTTAGTTTGCCGAGTTCTAAACAGTCGAAACGTTTGGGTCAAGACCCTTCGTCGGGAAGGGGGAAGATGCCAGAATAAGAAGGTGGGGGTTTGTTGGGGTGGGGGAGGAGGAGGACAAGCTGGAAGGTGATAGGTGAAGCCCGGCGGGTGGGGGAAAGGGAAGATGCTGGGAGGTGATAGGTGGAAAAGATAAAGGGCGGAAGAAGGAGGAATCTGACAGGAGAGGAGAGTGGACCCATGGGAGAAAGGGAATTGGGGGGGTGGTCACTGGGGGGGGGGGAGGTGATAGGCAGGTGAGGAGAAGAGGCAAGTGGCTCGAGTGGGAAGTTGAGGAAGAAGGAAGGGAGAGGGGGAAGGTTCAAAATAAATCTATTAACAAAGTACACATATGTCACCATATACAACCCTGAGATTCATTTCCTTGCAGGTAGCCTCAATAAATCTATCGAATAATATCCATAACAGGATCAATGAAAGACCCAACCAGCTTGGGCGTTCAACCCAGAAGACAACAAATTGTGCAAATACAAAAAGAGAGGAATAATAATAATAAATAAGTAAGCAGTGAATATCGAGAACAGGAGGAGGTGGGAGAAATCGATCTTCCTGCTATTAGGTTGGAGGCCACCCAGACGGAACACGAGGTACTGCTCCGCCAACCTGAGTGTGGCCTCATCTTGGCAGAACAGGCAGCCGTGGACCGACAGGTCGAGATGGGAATGGGGACTGGAATCGAAATGGCTGGCCACCGGGAAAACCTGCTTTATGATTTGCCGGAAACCACCTACCTATCTATCTATCTATCTCAAAACATGAGGAAGTCTACCGATGCTGGAAATCCAGGGCAAAAACACACACAAAATGCCGGACAGCAGGTCAGGCAGCATCTGTGGAAAAGGGTACCCAGTCGACATTTTGGGTCTCGGCCCCGAAATGTTGACTGTTTACTCTTTTCCCCAGGCCTTTACACTTCGTGATTTTTATAAATGACCTGGATGAGGAAGTGGAAGGATGGGTTGGAGGTGTTGTGGATAGTGTGGAGAGCTGTCAGAGGTTACAGCGGGACATTGATAGGATGCAAAACTGGGCAGAGAAGTGGTAGATGAAGTTCAACCCAGATAAGTGTGAGGTGGTTCGTTCTGGTAGGTCAAATATGATGGCAGAATATAGTATTAACAGTAAGACTCTTGGCAGTGTGGAGGATCAGAGGGATCTTGGGGTCCGAGTCCATAGGACGCTCAAAACAGCTGTGCAGGTTGACTCTGTGGTTAAGAAGGCATACAGTGCATTGGCTTTCATCAACCGTGGGACTGAATTTAGGAGCCGAGAGGTAATATTGCAGCTATATAGGACCCTGGTCAGACCACACTTGGAGTACTGTGCTCAGTTCTGGTCGCCTCACCACAGGAAGGATGTGGAAACCATAGGAAGGGTGCAGAGGAGATTTACGAGGATGTTGCCTGGATTAGGGAGCGTGCCTTATGAGAATAGGTTGAGTGAACTCGGCCTTTTCTCCTTGGAGCGACGGAGGATGAGAGGTGACCTGAGAGAGGTGTACAAGATGTTGAGAGGCATTGATCATGTGGATAGTCAGAGGCTTTTCCCCAGGGCTGAAATGTTTGCCACAAGTGGACACAGGTTTAAGGTGCTGGGGAGTGGGTACAGAGGAGATGTCAGGGGTAAGTTTTTTACTCAGAGAGTGGTGAGTGTGTGGAATGGGCTGCCAGAAACAGTGGTGGAGATGGATACGATAGGGTCTTTTAAGAGACTTTTGGATAGGTACATGGAGCTTAGAAAAATAGAGGGCTTTAGGTAAGCCGAGTAATTTCTAAGGTAAGGACATGTTCGGCACAACTTTGTGGGCCAAAGGGCCTGTATTGTGCTGTAGTTTTTCTAAGTTTCTATGTCAAATCAAAAAAAATCAAATCCAGTTTAATTGTCATTCAAACCATACATGGATACAGCTGAATGAGACGGCGTTCCTCAGTGGGGGGGGGGGGGCCAGGGTGCAAAGACGTACCCGTGCATCCAAAATGACGAGGAAGGAAACGGAAATTAACACAATTACTCGAGGAAACAAATCTTAGACCAAGTTTCCCGGTTCCCGGCAGTCCAGCCCGTAATTTCACTGATCCGCCACTGGTGGCAGCACCGACCCAACCCAGACACCACTCTACAACAACAGGAATTCTGCAGATGCTGGAAATTCAAGCAACACACATCAAAGTTGCTGGTGAACGCAGCAGGCCAGGCAGCATCTGTAGGAAGAGGTGCAGTCGGCGTTTCAGGCCGAGACCCTTCGTCAGGAGGGCCCGAGGACTGAGGCCTAGTGCAATGCTGCCTGGCCTGCTGAGTTCCTCTTATCTCGCTATCCGTCTATTTATGTTTTTATCTTACACAGTTTTTGTCTCCTTTTGCACCCTGGTTGCTTGCCTGCCTTTGCTCGGTGCCCAGTTTCACACTGATGCAATGGCATCATTTTTCCCCTCTTCTACTGTGAATGCCTGCAGGAAAATGAATCTCAAGGTGATACACGCGTACTTTGAGAATTAAATTTGCTTCGAGCTTTGATTTGAGTTTGTCCGGATCCAGCGTCTTTTGTTTATTCCGTCTAAGGGAACTTAAAACAGTTGGGTGGTGGAGAGGACAGTCCACACAGGCAGAATCTCGTAACGGCAAGATCAGAGTCGTAGAGAACCACAGCACTGAAGCAGGCCCATTGGCCCACGTTGAACCACTGAAACTGCCGACTCCCGCCGCCCTTCACTGGAACCACAGCCCCCCATACCTCCTCCCACCTGCGTACCTATCCAAACTCCTCTCAGACGTTGAGATCGGAATCGCATCCACCACTAGTGCCAGCAGCTCATTCCACACACTCTCACCAACCCTCTGAGCGAAGAAGCTTCCCCCCCCACCCCTCATGTTCCACTCAAACGTTTAACCTTTCACCCCTAACCCGCGACTTCTCATTGTCATCTCACCCGACCTATGGGCTACGGTAGGAAACTTTGTTACATGGTGTGAGCAGAATTATCTGCAGCTTAATGTGAAAAAGACTAAGGAGCTGGTGGTAGACCTGAGGAGAGCTAAGGTACTGGTGACCCCTGTTTCCATCCAGGGGGTCAGTGTGGACATGGTGGAGGATTACAAATATCTGGGGATACGAATTGACAATAAACTGGACTGGTCAAAGAACACTGAGGCTGTCTACAAGAAGGGTCAGAGCCGTCTCTATTTCCTGAGGAGACTGAGGTCCTTTAACATCTGCCAGACGATGCTGAGGATGTTCTACGAGTCTGTGGTGGCCAGTGCGATCATGTTTGCTGTTGTGTGCTGGGGCAGCAGGCTGAGGGTGGCAGACACCAACAGAATCAACAAACTCATTCGTAAGGCCAGTGATGTTGTGGGGATGGAACTGGACTCTCTGACGGTGGTGTCTGAAAAGAGGATGCTGTCTAAGTTGCATGCCATCTTGGACAATGTCTCCCATCCACTACATATTGTACTGGGTGGGCACAGGAGTACATTCAGCCAGAGACTCATTCCACCGAGATGCAGCACAGAGCATCATAGGAAGTCATTCCTGCCTGTGGCCATCAAACTTTACAACTCCTCCCTTGGAGGTTCAGACACCCTGAGCCAATAGGCTGGTCCTGGGCTTATTTCATAATTTACTGGCAAAATTTACATATTACTATTTAACTATTTATAGTTTTATTACTATTTATTATTTATGGTGCAACTGTAATGATAACCAATTTCCCCCGGGATCAGTAAAGTATGACTGTGACTATGACCTCAGTTGGAAAAGAGCCCGTTTGTGCATCTATCCTATCTACAACACCTTAAAATTTTGCACACCTCTATCAAATCTACCCTCAATCCTCTACGTTCCAGGGGATAAAGTTCTAACCTATTCAATCTTCCCCTATGCCTCAGGTCCTCCAGTCCCAACAGCATCCTTGTAAATTTCCTCTGCATCCTTTCAACCTTACTGATATCAGGCCGGTGACCAGAAACTGTGCACAGCACTACGCATTAAGGCAGATTTATAATTGTGCGTACTAGCTTACGACGCAGCCTACGCAAGTGGGCTACGCCGTTGTGAGCGCTTATACTTGTGCGTTGGTGTGTCTGCATCGTTCTGCAATTCACCGCCAAAATACTAGTTGGCGGTGGGGTTTCTATGGCACTGTGTTGAGTTTCTTTGCGTTGAAACTCAACACAAAGAAACTCAAACTTCAGACAATGGTGACTGAAACTGAAGGAGGGTGAATTTTCTGTGCTTGTCCGGCCACTGAGAGACATGGACCAGGAAAAATGCATTTCAAATATTTTCGGATGTCAGCAGGTAGATTTGACGATTCGGGTCATTGTCTCCAACCATTTATTTCACACAGTATACTCAGAGACTGGCAATCACCATTCGAGTTTTAGCTTCAGCTGGAAGTCAACAGGCTGTAACAGCTGGCTACAAACTGGCGTCGAGCACAGGGTCCTCCATAATTTCGGAGGTCTGTAAAGCTTTATGGAAAGCATTGCAGCCAGAGTTCCTTCCCTGCCCTTCAGTCGCCCAATGGGAAGCTATTGCAGCGTAGGAAAAAATGCGATGCTACCAAGTGGACCAATCACAGTAGTTGTGGTCTGCGTCGCTGCCATGCGTAGTTACATTTTGGGAAAGGTGCGTGTTAGGCTACGGCGTAGGGTTGGTGTAGAGTACAGTGTAGGGTACGCGGCTACGCCGTACCTACGACACACATTTGACGCACAAGTATAAATCAGCCTTTAGGCCTCACCAACGTCCTAAGGCGTGACCTCCCGACTCATCGAATCCCATAAACGAACCGTGCTCTGCGCAGGCGGTGTGCGGCGGAGCAGGGGCCTCTGTGGGCGCGCCGGATCCCGTCAGTGCTGCCCCCCGGTGTTCACTCAGCAGAAGACAAGCTGGACTGCGCCTACCTGGGGCGTGCGGTGCTGTCCTGGCAGAAACATGGCTCCCACGCACCTGTAATCTACACTCAGGGACCTAGACTATATATACATATTTTTTTGTGACTCTGTCGTTCTCCTATTGTGACTACACATGCTGCGCGTGACAGTCTGGTACGGTGCTCTTTCGTCTTGGCTGTGTTCACGTGTGTGGCTGACTGAACCCCAGTGGCAGGACTCAGGCTGAACAGTCAGCCCCCTCGCCGGGGCTGGGGGGTAAAGCACAGGGCAGAGGTACAAGAGGGGAGAGAGTTTTAAGAGAGACCTGGCAGGTTACTGCAGAGGGGAGTGACCTGCCTGGAACGCTAAAAAGAGGCATTTCCCGCATGTAAATTGTCCCGCAATTAGGCTGGGCTTAAACCGTGGGGGGGGGGGGGGGGTTGGTTTGCTGGGCGTCGTGGCTGAAAGGGCCTTCTCCTACGCTGTGTCTCAATCCCTCCTGTCCCGTTACCAGCCACACAGGTTTACGTCCAGCACCCTGCGCTGGCTACCCCAACCGAACAGCTCACTCCTTTCATTCAAACCTCTGGAAGCCCACTTTAAACATTCTTCAGCCCTGCAACGAAGAAGTGGGGGGGGAGAATTAACCCTTCGCTCTTCCCTCACCCTATCATTCTGACTCCCTGAACAACGTTAGGAAAGTAAACTTTCTTTCGGAACGCCCTGCCAGAGGTGGTGGGAGCGGCAGGTAATGTTGAAGATATACCTCAGAGACTCAGTGCTGAGCTGGGCTCTGTGGACGTAGACTCACAGTTTGTGTCATCTGTTTTACTCAGTCTCTATCGCCTGCACGACTTATTCTTTTCACGTTGCACATTGGATGTCTTTGCCGTCGGGGGCCTTTTTCCTAAAATCGTGAATTCTATCGTGCTTCCTTGTTCTGTGGCTGCCTGCAGGAAGGTGGATCTCAAGGTTGTACAGGGTAAATGTACTTTGATAATAAATCTACTTTGGGTGATAGAAATACAGGGGGGCTACGTGGCAGGGAAAGGTTAGATTGGTCTTGCAGTCAGTTAAAAGGTCCACACAACAGATTCTGGAAACATAGAAATATAGAAAACCTACAGCACAATACAGGCCCTTCGGCCCACAAAGTTGTGCTGAACATGTCCCTACCTTAGATATTACTAGGGTTACCCATAGCCCTCTGTTTTACTAAGCTCCATGTACCTATCTAAATGTCTCTTAAAAGACCCTATCGTATCAGCCTCCACCACCATTGCCGGCCGCCCATTCCACGCACTCACCACTCTCTGAGTAAAAAACCTATCCCTGACATCTCCTCTGTACCTGCCCCCCAGCACCTGAAACCTGTGTCCTCTTGTGGCAACCACGTCAGCCCTGGGAAAAAGCCTCTGACTCTCCACACGATCAATGCCTGGAAAGGTGTAATAATAACAGGGTTGTCGTGGTGGGAGATTTTAATTTCCCAAATACTGATTGGCATGTCCCTAGAGTGAGGGGTTTAGATGGAGTAGAGTTTGTTAGGTGTGTTCAGGAAGGTTTCCTGACACAATATGTAGATAAGCGTACAAGAGGAGAGGCTGTACTTGATCTGGTATTGGGAAATGAACCTGGTCGGGTGTCAGGTCTCTCAGTGGGAGAGCATTTTGGAGATAGTGATCACAATTCTATCTCCTTTACCAGAGCATTGCAGAGGGATAGGAACAGACAAGTTAGGAAAGTGTTTCATTGGACTAAGGGAAAATATGAAGCTATCGGGCAGGAACTTCGAAGCATAAATTGGGAACAGGTGTTCTCAGGGAAATGTACGGCAAAAATGTGGCAAATAGTCAGATACTTGTGTGGGTAGTGGTTCCATATGTCACTACTACAGGGCGTGACGACCCTGCCTTACACAAGTCCTGGGCTCAGCTGGCTCCGGCTGACGTTACCTGGTATGGGCCCCTATCCAGGGTTACGGATCCCACTGCCTTGTGGGTATCTTCGGGAGAAGAGAAGGCTGAGGAGTAAACCCCACACAAATCCGGAGTGGAGCCCCTAAGGTGGTTGGATGACGTACCACGTCACCTCCCGGCAGCTCCTGCAGCCAAGCTGATGTCAAATGTACTGCCTCGCATTCCTTTGGACCACATCCGCGAGGCCGAGAGGGGGACCTTGATGTCTGGGCAGCCCAGGATCTCAATATTCATCACCCAGGTCTGCGCCCTGGGGTGCATCCATTGTCTACTTAGACAGACGAAGCCACGCTGATGATTCGGGTGGCATTTTGCACAGGTACATTCCAATGAGACAGGGAAAGGATGGTAGGGTACAGGAACCGTGGTGTACAAAGGCTATTGGAAATCTAGTCAAGAAGAAAAGAAAAGCTTACAAAAGGTTCAAAAAAACGAGGTAATGATAGAAATCTAGAAGACTATAAGGCGAGCAGGATTAAGGAAAACCCCAAGGCATTCCACAAGTATGTGAAGAGCAAGAGGATAAGACGTGAGAGAATAGGACCTATCAAGTGTGACAGTGGAAAAGTGTGTATGGAACCGGAGGAGATAGCAGAGGTACTTAATGAATACTTTGCTTCAGTATTCACTATGGAAAAGTATCTTGACGATTGTAGGGATGACTTACAGTGGACTGAAAAGCTTGAGCATGTAGATATTAAGGAAGAGGATGTGCTGGAGCTTTGGGAAAGCATCAAGTTGGATAAGTCACTGCAACCAGAGGGGATGTAACCCAGGCTACTGTGGGAGGCGAGGGAGGAGATTGCTGAGCCTCTGGCGATGATCTTTGCATCATCAATGAGGACGGGAGAGGTTCCGGAGGATTGGAGGGTTGCGGATGTTGTTCCCTTATTGAAAAAAGGGAGTAGAGATAGACCAGTGAGTCTTACTTCAGTGGTTGGTAAGTTGATGGAAAAGATCTTGAGAGGCAGGACTTATGAACATTTGGAGAGTCATAATAAGGTTAGGAATAGTCAGCATGGCTTTGTCAAAGGCAGGTCATGCCTAACAAGCCTGACTGAATTTTTTTAGGATGTGCGAGAGGGCACAGTTTTAAGGAGCTTGGAAGTAGGTACAGAGGAAATGTCAGGGGTAAGTTTTTTCACTCAGAGAGTGGTGAGTGTGTGGAATGGGCTGCCAGCGACGGTGGTGGAGGTGGATACGATAGGGTCTTTAAAGAGACTCCTGGATCGGTACATGGAGTTTAGAAAAATAGAGGGCTATGGGTAACCCTAGGTAATTTCTAAAGTAGGTACATGTTCGGCACAGCATTGTGGGCCGAAGGGCCTGTATTGTGCTGTAGGTTTCTATGTTTCTAACATCGTGGGCCGAAGGCCTGTACTGTCTGCTCTGTTACCTCACCACAGCTGGCCGCTCACGTCCCCCGTATTCGGTAATGGCAACCGCTCTGCCCGTGACCGCAAGAGACTACTGAGAGCTGTGGACCAGCTCAGCACATCCCTCCCTCCCTCAGCAGCAACATCTCATACTCCATCTGGGTAGCCTCCAGCCTGATGGCACGAACATCGAATTCTCCTTCCGGTTTAAAAACAAAATCCTCCTCTCCCTCTCCCCTTCTATTCTCCACTCTGGTCTTTCACCTCTTCTCACCTGCCTACCACCCCCCTCTGTTTCTCCGGTGGGTTCACGCTCTCCGTAGATAAGACTATGCTGCCTGGCCACCCCTTCCGATTTAACCCTAATCGCAGGACAACTCACAATGACCAATTGGCTTCTAGACCGCGAGAGGAAAGCAGTGCGCCCGGAAGAAACCGCGCGCGCGCACGGGAAAGGAAGGACGCCGGGACTGAACTCTGAACTTCGACTCCCCGAGCTGTGAAGAAAAAAAAAACAAACCCCTCCACGATAACTCTGGCGCACAGTTCGACCAGCTCTCTCTCAGCACCGTTTCCCTCCCACCCCTCGGGCAGCTCAGGGTCCCGGCTTTGTTCTTCCCGGGCACTCCCACCCTCAGCTTTGTCAATAGACAATAGGTGCAGGAGTAGGCCATTTGGCCCTTCGAGCCAGCACCGCCATTCACTGTGATCATGGTTGATCATCCACAATCAGTATCCAGTTCCTGCCTTATCCCCATATCCCTTCACTCTGCTATCTTTAAGAGCTCTATCTATCTCTTTCTTGAAAGCATCCAGAGACTTGGCCTCCACAGCCTTCCAGGGCATTCCATACATCCACCACTCTCTGGGTGAAAAGGTTTTTCCTCAACTCCGTTCTAAATGGCCTACCCCTTATTCTTAAACTGTGGCCTCTGGTTCTGGACTCCCCCAACATCGGGAACATGTTTCCTGCCTCCAGCGTGTCCAATCCCTTAATAATCTTATATGTTTCAATCAGATCCCCTCTCAGCCTTCTAAATTCCAGAGTATACAAGCCCAGTCGCTCCAACCTTTCGACCAATGACAGTCCCGCCATCCCGGGAATTAACCTTGTGAACCTACGCTGCACTCCCTCAATAGCAAGAATGTTCTTCCTCAGATTTGGAGACCAAAACTGCACACAGTACTCCAGGTGTGGTCTCACCAGGGCCCTGTACAACTGCAGAAGGACCTCTTTGCTCCTATACTCAATTCCCCTTGTTATGAAGGCCAGCATGCCATTAGCTATCTTCACTGCCTGCTGTACCTGCATGCTTGTTTTCAGTAACTGATGTACAAGAACACCTAGATCTCGTTGTGCTTCCCCTTTTCCTAACTTGACTCCATTTAGATAATGATCTGCCTTCCTATTCTTACCAAAGTGGATAACCTCACATTTATCCACATTAAACTGCATCTGCCATGCATCCGCCCACTCACCCAGTCTGTCCAAGTCACCCTACATTCTCATAACATCCTCCTCACATTTCACACTGCCACCCAGCTTTGTGTCATCAGCAAATTTGCTAATGTTACTTTTAATTCCCTCATCTAAATCATTAATATATATTGTAAACAGCTGCGGTCCGAGCACTGAACTCTGTGGTACCCCACTGGTCACCACCTGCCATTCTGAAAGGGACCCGTTAATCGCTACACTGTGTTTTCTGTCAGCCAGCCAATTTTCAATCCATGTCAGTACTCTGCCCCCAATACCATGTGCCCTAAGTTTGCCCACTAATCTCCTATGTGGGACTTTATCAAAGGCTTTCTGAAAGTTCAGGTACACTACATCCACTGGCTCTCCCTTGTCCATTTTCATAGTTACATCCTCAAAAAATTCCAGAAGATTAGTCAAGCATGATTTCCCCTTCGTAAATCCATGCTGACTTGGACCGATCCTGTTACTGCTATCCCGATGCGTCGTAATTTCATCTTTTATAATTGACTCCAGCGTCTTTCCCACCACCGACATCAGGCTAACCGGTCTATAATTCCCTGTTTTCTCTCTTCCTCCCTTCTTGAAGAGAGGGACAACACTAGCCACCCTCCAATCCACAGGAACTGATCCTGAATCTATAGAACATTGGAAAATGATTACCAATGCGTCCACGATTTCTAAAGCGACCTCCTTAAGTACCCTGCGATGCAGACCAGCAGGTCCCAGGGACTTATCAGCCTTCAGACCCAACAGTCTATCCAACACCATTTCCTGCCTAATATAAATTTCCTTCAGTTCATCCATTACCCTAGGTCCCGAAAGATGATGCAGGCACACTCTCAGAAAGGGAACTTACAGAGTCACAGAGCACCGCACCACAGACCCTGAGGCAATGAGTCCACAGAGGGGACCCACCCAAAACGCTGGCGGAACTCGGCAGGTCAGGCAGCACCTGCGGAAATGAATAAACGGCCGGCGTTTCGGGCCGAGAGCCTTCCTCACGGCTGGGAGGGATACCAGAATAAAAAGGTGGAGGGGAGGGGAAGAAGGACTGGCTATAAGGTGATAGGTGAAGCTAGGTGGGTGGGAAAGGGCCGGAGAGGAAGGAATCTGATAGGAGAGGAGAGTGGACCATGGGAGAAAGGTGTGGAGAGATATATAAAAGGCCAGAGTGGGGAATAGAAGAGGGGGAGAGGAGGGATTTTTTTTTTAACCAGAAGGTTAGAGGCTGCCCAGATGGAATATAACACCTCAGAAGAACATTAACACAAGAGCGACGAGTGAGGTGTATACACCAAGGAAGTGAGGACTAGCTTGCTCTGAAGCACAGTGACTACGTGGGAAGGAAGGGTTAGGTTGGTCTTGCAGTCGGTTTAAAAGGTTGGCATGACATCGTGGCCCGAAGGGCCTGTATCGTGCTCCGGTACCTCACAACAGCTGGCCGCTCACATCCCCCCGCCCCCGTATTCGGTCCCCGAGACCGCAAGAGACGACAGACAGCTGTGGGCAACAGCTCAGCACATCACGGGAACCAGCCTCCCTTCCCTCAGGCTCAGGAGCGACATCTCATATTCCATCTCGGTAGCCTCCAACCTGATGGCATGAACATCGAATTCTCCTTCCGGTAAAAAAAAAATTCCTCCTCTTCCTCCCCTCTGCTATTCACCACTCTGGCCTTATTCTCACCTGTCTATCACCCCCTCCTTCCCTTTCTCCTATGGTCCACCCTCCTCCCTTTATCAGTTTCTCTCCTCTCCAGCCCTTGACCTTTCCCACCCACCTGGCTTCACTTATCACCCTCCAGCTAGCCTCCTTCTCCTCCTCCGCTCCCCCTTTTCCTCTCCAGTCCTGAAGAAGGGTCTCGGCCCGAAACGTTGACTGTTTATTCACTGCCACGGATACTGCCCGAGTCCCACCAGCATTCTGTGCACGCGTCCCCCTCCTCTGTACACTCCTCGCTGCCTCAGGGCCTGTGCTGTCGCGCTGTGTGACCCTGTAACTTCCGTGCCTGTCCAAGGCCAACAAGACAAAGGAGCAAAGGAGGTGGTCAGGAGAGCTGACAGCCCCCTTTACGTCGGCAGCAGAGCAGTGGAAATGGCGGTCCACAACGCCCTCAAGAGTCCTAGAACATGGACCACTTCATCACAAAAACCCACCAACGTCTCCACTTTCTGGGGAGGCTGAAGAGGGCTGCTCTTTGCACGTCTGCGCGCACGTCATTCTACAGACGCGCAGAAGTACATCTGGGTGCGAGCAGCAGGCGATCAAGGCGGCAAATGGAAAGTTGGCCTTCGCTGCTGGAGGGATTGAACTCAAGAGCAGGGAGGTCATGCTGCAACTATACAGGGTACTGGTGAGGCCGCACCTGGAGTACTGCGTGCAGTTCTGGTCTCCGTACTTGAGGAAGGATATACTGGCTTTGGAGGCGGTGCAGAGGAGGTTCACCGGGTTGATTCCAGAGATATAGAAACATAGAAGATAGGTGCAGGAGTAGGCCATTCGGCCCTTCGAGCCTGCACCGCCATTCAGTACAATCATGGCTGATCATCCAACTCAGAACCCTGTACCAGCCTTCCCTCCATACCCCCTGACCCCCGTAGCCACAAGGGCCACATCTAACTCCCTCTTAAATATAGCCAATGAACTGGCCTCAACTGTTTCCTGTGGCAGAGAATTCCACAGATTCACCACTCTCTGTGTGAAGAAGATTTCCCTCATCTCGGTCCTAAAAGGCTTCCCCTTTATCCTCAAACAGTGACCCCTCGCTCTGGACTTCCCCAACATTGGGAACAATCTTCCTGCATCTAGCCTGTCCAATCCCTTTAGAATTTTATACGTTTCAATCAGATCCCCTCAATCTTCTAAATTCCAGCGAGTATAAGCCCAGTTCATCCAGTCTTTCTTCATATGAAAGTCCTGCCATCCCAGGAATCAATCTAGTGAACCTTCTTTGTACTCCCTCTATGGCAAGAATGTCTTTCCTCAGATTAGGGGACCAAAACTGCACACAATACTCCAGGTGTGGTCTCACCAAGGCCTTGTACAACTGCAGTAGAACCTCCCTGCTCCTGTACTCGAATCCTCTTGCTATGAATGCCAGCATACCATTCACCTTTTTCACTGCCTGCTGTACCTGCATGCCCACTTTCAATGACTGGTGTATAATGACACCCAGGTCACGTTGCACCTCCCCTTTTCCTAATCGGCCATCATTCAGATAATAATCTGCTTTCACGTTTTTGCCACCAAAGTGGATAACCTCACATTTATCCACATTAAATTGCATCTGCCATGAATTTGCCCACTCACCTAACCTGTCCAAGTCACCCTGCATCCTCTTAGCATCCTCCTCACAGCTAACATTGCCACCCAGATTTGTGTCATCCGCAAACTTGGAGATGCCGCATTTAATTCCCTCGATGAGGGGGTTTAGACTATGAGGAAAGATTGAGTCACCTGGGACTGTATTTGCTGGAATTCAGAAGGATGAGAGGAGCTCTTATAGAAACATATAAAATTATGAAAGGTAGGAAAGTTGTTTCCACTGGGAGGTGAGACTAGAACTAGGGGACATAGCCTCAAGATTTGGGGAAGTACGTTTAGAATGGAGAGGAGGAACTGCTTTTCCTAGAGAATGGTTAATCTGTGGAATTCTCTGCCCAAGCAAACAGTGCAGGCTACAGAATACCTACAGCTGTGTGCCTAGATCTTTGGGCACAGAGCTTGGAAAAAAAAGCGATTTAATGGACTTTTAACATCGTAAACCAGCGAGTTGTTTGTTACGTCTCCCTGCTCGCTGTGCAATGGAGACACCTCTTTCTCCCTTATTAGGCAGAGAGAGAGCCTGTGGTATGTTGGATACCGGGTGGAACGTGAAGTCTTTGGCGTAACCGCAGGTCTGCATCTTTGCTGTTGTTTTGCTCACGTTTGAGTGCTCGTTGGCGGGTGCAGATGCTTTTTTTTGCTGGTGGGGGGAGCAGGATGGTTGCTCGCTGCCACTTACGCGCGGGAGGGAGGGAAGCTGGGGGGTGACTTTGGGGTTCTAACATTTAACCGTCCTTCATTCTTTGGAGCACTCCTCTATTTTCATGGATGGTTGTGAAGAAAAAGCATTTCAGGATGTATATTGTATACATTTCTCTGACATTAAATTGTACCTTTGAAACCTTGGAAATGTATTTAAGAGAAGGTTGGAAAGATTTTTGCAGAGTAGGGGAATTAAGGGTTGTGGGGAAAAGGCAGGTAGGTGGAGATGAGTCCATGGCCAGATCAGCCATGATATTATTGAATGGGGAAGCAACCTCGACGAGCCAGATGGCCGACTCCTGCTCCTATTTCTTATGTTTTTTTATGTTCTTAGTGACAACTGTACTGCTCCAAAGGGCGCTACTCGAGGTCATTCTTACCCTCGGCCATTAGGCTCTATAATGAGTCAACCTGTAGCCAGGGAAGTGAGGACCCCTCCCCCCACCCCGTCTTCTGTCAGACTGTTTGAGGTAACTTAACTTTATTCTTTCTTTCTTCCCTTCTAATATTTGTATATCTGTGCACTTGCAATGCTACTGTGGCACTGCAATTTCCTTTGGGAATTAATAAAGTATTTATCTATCGACCTAGTGAGAGGTCCTAACAAGCTGGATCACTGGTTGCTATGGAAACTGCACTGCAGCGGGCAGGAAGGCTCGACAACGGGGAGTCAAAACTGTCCAACACATCACCGTCACCAGACGACCCACTGTTAAGGACATAAACACAGAAAGGGGCCAGTAACATCATGAAGGATCCCACCCACCCTGCTCACAGACTGCCTGTCCCACTCCCATCAGGGAGGAGGCTATGTAGCATCCACGCCAGGACCACCAGACTCAAGAACAGTGACTTTCCCCAAGCAGTGAGGCTGATCAACACCTCCACCCACTAATCCACCCCTCCACACCCCAATAACCCACTGACCCACCCCTCCACACCCCCAATCACCCACTGACCCACCCCTCCACACCCCCACCCACTGACCCACCCCTCCACACCCCCAATAACCCACTGACCCACCCCTCCACACCCCCAATCACCCACCTATCCACCCCACCACACCCCCAATCACCCCCTGACCCACCCCTCCACACCCCCAACCACCCATCGACCGACCCCTCCACACCCCCAATCACCCACCGACCCACCCCTCCACAACCCCAATCACCCACTGACCCACCCCTCCACACCCCCAATCACCCACTGACCCACCCCTCCACACCAATTACCCACTAACCCACCCCTCCACACCAATCACCCACCGACCCACCTCTCCACAGCCCCAATCACCCGACCCACCCATCCACACCCCCAATCACCCAATGACCCACCCCTCCACACCCCCAATCACCAACTGACCCACCCCTCCACACCCCCAACCACCCCCTGACCCACCCCTCCACACCCCCAATCACCCACTGACCCACCCCTCCACACCCACAATCACTCACTGACCCACCCACCCCTCCACACCCCCAATCACCCACTGACCCACCCCTCCACACCCCCAATCACCCACTGACTCACCCCTCCACACCCCCAACCACCCACTGACCCATCCCTCCACACCCCCAATCACCCACTGACCCACCCCTCCACACCCCCAATAACCCACTGACCCACCCCTCCACACCCCCAACCACCCAATGACCCACTCCTCCACACCCCCAATCTCCTACTGACCCACCCCGCCACAACCCCAATCACCCACTGACTCACCCCTCCACACCCCCAATAACCCACTGACCCACCCCTCCACACCCCCAACCACCCTCCGACCCACCCCACACCCCCAATCACCCCCTGACCCACCCCTCCACACCAACCACCCACCGACCCACCCCTCCACACCCCCAATCACCCACCGACCCACCCTTCCACAACCCAAATCACCCACTGACCCACCCCTCCACACCCCCAATCACCCACTGACCCCCCCCTCCACACCCCCAACCACCCACCGACCCACCCCTCCACACCCCCAATCACCCACTGACCCACCCCTCCACACCAATTACCCACTAACCCACCCCTCCACACCCCCAACCACCCACCCACCCACCTCTCCACAGCCCCAATCACCCGACCCACCCATCCACACCCCCAACCACCCCCTGACCCACCCCTCCACACCCCCAATCACCCACTGACCCACCCCTCCACACCCACAATCACTCACTGACCCACCCACCCCTGCACACCCCCAATCACCCACTGACCCACCCCTCCACACCCCCAATCACCCACTGACTCACCCCTCCACACCCCCAATCACCCACTGACCCATCCCTCCACACCCCCAATCACCCACTGACCCACCCCTCCACACACCCAATAACCCACTGACCCACCCCTCCACACCCCCAACCACCCAATGACCCACTCCTCCACACCCCCAATCCCCTACTGACCCACCCCGCCACAACCCCAATCACCCACTGACTCACCCCTCCACACCCCCAATAACCCACTGACCCACCCCTCCACACCCCCAACCACCCTCCGACCCACCCCACACCCCCAATCACCCCCTGACCCACCCCTCCACACCCCCAACCACCCACCGACCCACCCCTCCACACCCCCAATCACCCACCGACCCACCCCTCCACAACCCCAATCACCCACTGACCCACCCCTCCACACCCCCAATGACCCACTGACCCACCCCTCCACACCAATCACCCACTAACCCACCTCTCCACACCCCCAATCACCCACTAACTCACCCCTCCACAGCCCCAACCACCCACCGACCCACCCCTCCACAGCCCCAATCACCCACCGACCCACCTCTCCACACCCACAATCACCCACCGACACACCCCTCCACACCCCCAATCACCCACTGACCCACCCCTCCACAGCCCCAATCACCCACCCACCCACCCCTCCACACCCCCAATCACCCACTGACCCACCCCTCCACACCCCCAATCACCCACTGACCCACCCCTCCACACACCCCCAATCACCCACCGACCCACCCCTCCACACCCCCAATCACCCACTGACCCACCCCTCAACACCCCCAATCACCCACTGACCCACCCCTCCGCAGTCCCAATCACCCACTGACCCACCCCTCCACAGCCCCAATCACCCACTGACCCACCCCTCCACACCCCTAATCACCCACTGACCCACCCCGCCACACCCCCAATCACCCACTGACCCACCCCTCCACACCCCCAATCACCCACTGACCCACCCCTCCACAGTCCCAATCACCCACTGACCCACCCCTCCACACCCCCAATCACCCACTGACCCACCCCTCCACAGCCCCAATCACCCACTGACCCACCCCTCCACACCCCTAATCACCCACTGACCCACCCCTCCACACCCCCAAGCACCCACTGACCCACCCCTCCACACCCGCAATCACCCACTGACCCACCCCTCCACACCCCCAATCACCCACTGACCCACCCCTCCACAACACCAACCACCCACTGACCCACCCCTCCACAGCCCCAATCACCCACTGACCCACCTCTCCACACCCCCAACCACCCACTGACCCACCCCTCCACACCCCCAATCACCCACTGACCCACCCCTCCACACCCCCAATCACCCACTGACCCACCCCTCCACACCCCCAATCACCCACTGACCCACCCCTCCACACCCCCAATCACCCACTGACCCACCCCTCCACACCCCCAATCACCGACTGACCCACCCCTCCACACCCCCAGTCACCCACTGACCCACCCACCACACCCCCAATCACCCACTGACCACCCCTCCGCACCCCGAATCACCCACTGACCCACCCTTCCACACCCACAATCACCCACTGACCCACCCCTCCACAACCCGAATCACCCACTGACCCACCCCTCCACAGTCTCAATCACCCACCGACCCACTCCTCCACACCCCCAATCACCCACTGACCCACCCCTCCACACCCCTAATCACCCACTGACCCACCCCTCCACACCCCCAATCACCCACTGACCCACCCCTCCACAGTCCCAATCACCCACTGACCCACCCCTCCACAGTCCCAATCACCCACTGACCCACCCCTCCACACCCCCAATCACCCACTGACCCACCCCTCCACACACCCAATCACCCACTGACCCACCCCTCCACACCCCCAATCACCCACTGACCCACCCCTCCACACACCCAATCACCCACTGACCCACCCCTCCACATCCCAAATCACCCACTAACCCACCCCTCCACACCCCCAACCACCCAATGACCCACTCCTCCACACCCCCAATCACCCACTGACCCACCCCTCCACACACCCCCAACCACCACTACTTTATCATTTCCTGTCAGAGTCACCTCATGTACAGACACTCCTGTGCCCAGCGTCACCTTATGGACACACAGTCAATCTGTGTCTATAAGCTATCGTATGTATTTATACTTACTGTTTCTCAAATTATTGCATTCTTTATCTTATTGTGTTTTTTGTTATGCTGGATCGGATCTGGAGTAACAATTATTTCGTTCCCCTTTACCCTTGTGTACTGGAAATCTTGGATGAAGTTTGGTTTTCGACTCACTTTTGTGAAATTCAATTCTGAATGTTATTTGCTTACTTTATTGCTCACACGACTTGTTTTTTACCGCACAATGGATGTTTGACGGTCTTGTTTTTAAATATGGGTTCTACTGGGACTCTGTTTTGTGGCTGTCTGCACAAAAAATACTCCAGCTTGCACATAGCATACGTACTTTGATAATAAACGTATTTTGGTAAAATTACTAGATCACATATCAGATAGATAAGAATGTATTTTTCCCCCAGGACAGGACAGACTACAAGAGGGCCGAGGTCCAAGGTGTGAGGGGGGAAAATTTAAAGGCAAATTGAGGAGTGAGTTTTATACACAGATGATGCTTGTGGAAAATAAGCTGTCGGAGACTATGAGACATTGGAGCAGAATTAGGCCATTCAACCCATCGAGTCTGCTCCCCCATTCATCATTCTGATCCACTTTTCCTCTCAGCCCCGAACTCCTGCCTTCTCCCTGTATCCCTTCATGCCCTGACTGATCAAGAATTTATCAACCTCTGCCTTAAAATATGCCTACGCCCAAGGACCTGCACGGTGGTAACAAATTCCACAGATTCACTACCCTCTGGCTAAAGAAATTCCTCCTCTCCTCCATGTTAAGTGGATGCCCCTCTATTCCAGAAGTTCCCAACCTGGGGTCTATAGACCGTTCGGGTAATGGCATAAAAATGGTTGGGAACCCCTGCTCTATTCAAAATCGTGCCCTCTGGTCCTAGACTCCCCCACTACAGGAAACATCCTCTCCACATCCACTCTATCTGTGTCCTCTGGTCCTAGACTCCCCCACCACAGGAAACATCCTCTCCACATCCACTCTATCTGTGTCCTCTGGTCCTAGACTCCCCCACTATAGGAAACATCCTCTCCACATCCACTCTATCTGTGTCCTCTGGTCCTAGACTCCCCCACTGTAGGAAACATCCTCTCCACATCCACTCTATCTGTGCCCTCTGGTCCTAGGTTCCCCCACTACAGGAAACATCCTCTCCACATCCACTTTATCTGTGCCCTCTGGTCCTAGACTCCCCTGACTACAAGAAAAATCCTCTCCACACCCACTCTATCTGTGCCCTCTGGTCCTAGACTCCTCCCCTATAGGAAACATCCTCTCCACATCCACTCTATCTGTGTCCTCTGGTCCTAGACTCCCCCACTATAGGAAACATCCTCTCCACATCCACTCTATCTGTGCCCTCTGGTCCGAGACTCCCCCACTATAGGAAACATCCTCTCCACATCCACTCTACCTGTGTCCTCTGGTCCTAGACTCCCCCACTATAGGAAACATCCTCTCCACATCCACTCTACCTGTGTCCTCTGGTCCTAGACTCTCCCCACTACAGGAAACATCCTCTCCACATCCACTCTATCTGTGCCCTCTGGTCCGAGACTCCCCCACTATAGGAAACATCCTCTCCACATCCACTCTACCTGTGTCCTCTGGTCCTAGACTCTCCCCACTACAGGAAACATCCTCTCCACATCCACTCTACCTGTGTCCTCTGGTCCGAGACTCCCCCACTATAGGAAACATCCTCTCCACATCCACTCTATCTGTGTCCTCTGGTCCTAGACTCCCCCACTGTAGGAAACATCCTCTCCACATCCACTCTATCTGTGTCCTCTGGTCCTAGACTCCCCCACTATAGGAAACATCCTCTCCACATCCACTCTATCTGTGTCCTCTGGTCCTAGACTCCCCCACTATAGGAAACATCCTCTCCACATCCACTCTATCTGTGCCCTCTGGTCCTAGATTCACCCACTGTAGGAAACATCCTCTCCACATCCACTCTATCTAAGCCTTTCAAGATTCGATTGGTTTCAATGTGATCCTCCCCTCATTTTTCTAAATTATAGCAAGTAAAAGCCCAGAGCCATCAATAGCTCCTCATTTGAAAAGCCTCTAATTCCCATAGGGGTAACGGCAGTGTGAAGCATCTTGAAGGACTGTTTATTCATTTCCATACATGCTGCCTGACGCTGAGTTTCTACGGCTTTTTGTGGGAGTGTTGCTCTGGATTTCCAGCACCTGTAGAACCTCTCGTGTTTAAAAGACATTGGTCTAGAATATAAAAGCAATGTTGAGACTTTATAAAAGCACTGGGGAGGCCTCAGCTGTAGTACTGTGTGCAGTTTTGGGCCCCTTATCTTAGAAAGGATGTGCTGAAACTGGAGAGGGTTCAAAGGAGCTTCATGAAAATGATTCCAGGATTGAATGGGTTGTCATCTGAAGAACGTCTGATGGTTCTGGGCCTGTATTCACTAGAATTCAGAAGAATGAGGGGTGACCTGATTGAAATCGATCGAACGGTGGAAGGCCGTGATAGAGTGGAGGTGGAGAGGATGTTTCCTGTGGTGGGAGTGTCTAAGACCTATATTTATATGAAGAAAAGCCACCCGAAAAAAAAATTAATCTAAATAAATGAAAGCTACAGTTATTGAAAGCATAGGACAAAATATCATCTTGCTCGTATTCTTTTTTAAAAAAAACAAGCATCAATTAATATTGTTAGTATTTTTCAAATCGAAACAATAAGAAAATGACTCAACTATATAGAAAAAACAGCATAGGGGAAGTAAGGCATAAACGCCATCTTGAAATGTAAAGAGACGAAAAGAACCAAATACTTCCCCAGACCTTTCAAAAACAAAATTAAGCCCCGAAACTTCTACTTAATTACCTTCAAAAGCAGAGAAAGCAAGAATAAAGATAGAAGCTAAAGAAAAACGGACAGAGTCATTAAGAAAGAAAAACTTTAATCGAAAAGTGTATAAAAAAAATACCTACACTACAGACCAAGAACTTAAGCCCTCGGATTATCTGTAAATCTATTACCAACAAAAAAACAGCCTCAGAATAGAGGGACATCCTTTTAGAACAGGGATGAGGAGGGATTTCTTTAACCAGAGAGTGGTAAATCTGTGGAATTCTTTGCCCCAGGAGGCCAAGTCTTTAAGTATTTTTAAGGTAGAGATTGAGAGATTCTCGATTGGTCAGGACATGAAAAGATATGGGGAGAAAGCGGTAGAGTGGGGCTGAGAGGGAAAATGGATCAGCCATGATCTCGATGGGCCAAATGGCCTTCATTCTGCTCCCCGACCTTATGGTCTTGTGGGTGGGTGCTTAGACAGGAAAGGTGCAGAGGGTTAAATGCCTGTGGACTTCAGACAGCTCAGCACATCACAGGAACCAGGCTCCTCTCTGCGGACTCTGTCTACACTGCCCACTGCTTCAGTGAAACAGCCAGCATCATCGAAGCCTGCACCCACCCCGGACATTCTCTCTATCACCCCTGCTCCCCCCCAACCCCAGCCCACAATTGGGCAGAGGAAGCTACAGCCTGAAGGCAAGGACAGGTACCACCAGGCCTGAGGACAGCACTTACTCTGCTGTTATCAGACTCCTGAACGGACCTCCAGTACGATAAGACAGACTCTTGGCCTTACCATCTACCTCGTTGTGATCTTGCACTTAGTCGCTCACCTGCCCTTCACTTCCTTGTTAGCTGCTACACTTTATTTTGCATTGCTATTGGTTTACTTTGCTCTAGCTCAATACCCAGTGTAGTAGTTCATCTGTACCAACAGTATGCAGGACAAGCTTTTTGCTGCTCCTTGGTTCACGTGACAATAATAAACCACTCTCACTGACTCTGTTGTACTTCTTGGTTCTACAGTTATTTCCCATGGTAGGGGAGTCTAGGACAAGAGGGCACGACTTCAGGGTTGAAGGACGCCCATTCAGAACAGAGATGTGGAGAGGTTACTTTAGCCAGAGGGTGGTAAATCTGTGGAATTCGTTGCCACGAGCGGCTGTGGAGACCAAGTCACTGGGTGCATTTAAGGCAGAGATAGATAGGCTCTTGATTAGCTGGGGCATCAAAGGGTAATGGGGAGTGGGGATGACTGAGAGAAACGGATCGGCCCGTGATTGAATGGTGGAGCAGACTCGATAGGCCGAATGGCCTACTTCTGCTCCTATATCTTACGGTCTTACCGGGGAAGGAAGGTTAAAGTTGAACAAGATGTTGGTGTCGAATTACCGGGTGAACAATTAGGGGTGGTTGGACTGTAGATCACCGCCTTTCCTGGGGGCTTTGCAGTTGCTTGCTTGGCGAGTGGAGGGTGCTGATGCTTTTTATTTTGCTGAAATAAGTGCAGGGGAGGGGGAAGGTCGTGGCTCTGTTGACGCCCTGCATGGGGCGGGGGGGGGCTTGAGTTCTCATGTGTTTTTTTAAACTGTTGCTCTTTGGGGCACTCTTCTATTTCCATGGCCGTCTGCGAATAATAAGAATTTGTGGTTGTACATTGCATACATTCTCCGACAGTGAAACTTGGAGGGGGTGTTCTGGATGGGAGGGGTATGGTCCGGGTGGGAGCAGGCAGATTAATCGCTCGGCACAGGGGTTTTTTTTGAAGTGTTCGTACCTGAGCTGTCATGACCCTACCGTGAATGCCTGTAAGAAAATGAATCTCAGGGTTGTTTGTGTACTTTGAATTTCAAACCTGAAGCAACGGCCTGTTTCTGTGCTGTACGCAGTTCTAAGTTACCCCTCAACCTGCCCCCACCTGCGCCCCAGGTCGCTCGGCCACGGTGGGAAGAGCCCACGGGCGGGACGTCTCTCACCTGCAGCGTTGGTGACGGTCACTGGGACGCCAGGCACCTGGAGCCCGTTGATGTTGATGGTCTGTATCGAGTGGCCGGAGGCAAACTGCGTGGCGTTCAGGTTGATCGGCCCCCCGGCCGGGGCGATCCTGGGCAGGGCGTTCCCCTTCCGGATGCTGGAGCCGGCCGCCGATCTCTTCCCGCCCCCAGCCGGGGCGATGCGGGGCAGGCCGCCGGCCCCCGAGGGGCTGGGGGCCGGCTGCAGGGCGGCGGCGCTCTTCACGGGCAGGGCCTGCCAGCTCAGCTGGGCCGAGGAGGAGACGGGCTGGGCCCGGATGATGACGGGGGCAGCCTCGCCGGGCTGGGCCTGGAAGGCCGGCGGCGGCGGCGGCTGCTGGGGCTTCTGCGGGACGGTGGGGAGGGTGTGTCCGCTCATGGAGGCCGCCTGCACCACGCGGATGGCCTGCTGGGGGATGGCGGGCGCGGCGGGCTCCGGCCGCTGCTGCACCACCTGCAGGACGCCGGAGCCAGCGCTCTGCAGCAGCACCATGTTGGCCCCCGTCTGCAGGATACCGCCCGGTGCGGCCTCCACCAGGGTGACCGCCTCGGCCGACGAGGAGGGAGAGGAGGCGGGGCCCCCGGCCGACTTCCTCCGCAGCCGCTTGCCGGCCTTGGCCAGGCCCCCCGCGTCCCCGGCCAGCTGCACCGCGCCCCCGTCCCCCACCAAGTTGCCGACGGGCAGGGAGAGGGCCACGTTGCCCCCGCCCGCCAGCTTGATCACGTTGCCCGGGGTCTGCAGCGCCGCCCCGCCGACCCTCTGCACCTGGACCGGGAGGGAGGCGGCCGATTTCACCTGCACCGCCTTGGCGGCGCTGACCACCGGCGCGGCGGTGACGAAAGCCTGGCTGGTGCCCGGGATGAGCTGGATCTGGCCGGCCACGCCGGGCTGGACGTTGGCGATCTGGAGGGACTGGCCCGCCAGGGCCTGGACCTGCGGGACCACCTGGTACTGCAGGCCCGGCCGCGAGGCCTTGCCCGCCGCCGGCTGGTTCTGGATGGCCAGCACCAGCTGGCCCGAGGCGGAGGTGCTGATGGCGGCGCTGCCCGCCTGCGGGCCCGCGATCTGGAAGACCTTCCCGTTGGCGGTGATGAAGCTGAGGTTGGCGCCGTTCTGGCCGTTGGGGGGCGGGGCGGGCTTTAGCAGTGGCAGTTTCTTGGCCACCACCTGGACAGCCACCGGGGAGGGCGAGGAGCTGGTGTCGGTGGCCGGGGGGCCGATCTTGCTGCAGGTCGCGGCCAGCAGAGCCAGGGGCGAGGGCTGGGGTTCCTGCAGCGGAGACCAAAACAAAAACAGAGAACAGAAACGTCAGCGGGAACGCTCCGAAGCAGGGTCAACCCTTACCTCGAGGACCGCGGGACGCCGGAGGACAATGAGGCCATTTAGCCCCGGGGAGTCTCCTCTGCTGATCCATCATGGCTGACTCATTAACCCTCTCAGCCCCGTTCTCCTGCCTTCTCCCCGTCACCTCTGACGCCCTGACTAATCAAGGACCGATCATCCTCCGCTTGAAATACACCCGATGACTCGGCTTCCACAACCGACTGTGGCAGTGAATTCCACAGATTCACCAGCCTCTGGCGAAAGAAATTCCTCCTCATGGCATGTATATACTTTGAAAGATTTACCTTCAACTTTGAAATCAGCCATGATGGAATGGAGGAGTAGACTTGATGGGCCAAATGGCCTAATTCTGCCTCCTACATCTTGTGGTCTTATCGCTGTTCTAAGTGGACATTCCTCTATTCTGACGTTATGCCCTCTGTCTAGGGACAGGGAACGTGGGCGGCCTAGACTCCCCCACTATAGGAAACATCCTCTCCACATCCACTCTATCTGTGTCCTCTGGTCCTAGACTCCCCCACTATAGGAAACATCCTCTCCACATCCACTCTGTCTGTGCCCTCTGGTCCTAGACTCCCCCACTATAGGAAACATCCTCTCCACATCCACTCTATCTGTGTCCTCTGGCCCTAGACACGCCCCACCATAGGAAACATCCTCTCCACATCCACTCTATCTGTGCCATCTGGTCCTAGACTCCCCCACTATAGGAAACATCCTCTCCCCATCCACTCTATCTGTGCCCTCTGGTCCTAGACTCCCCCACTATAAGAAACATCCTCTCCACATCCACTCTATCTGTGCCATCTGGTCCTAGACTCCCCCACTATAGGAAACATCCTCTCCCCACCACTCTATCTGTGTCCTCTGGTCCTAGACTCCCACACTATAGGAAACATCCTCTCCACATCCACTCTATCTGTGTTATCTGGTCCTAGACTCCCCCAGTGTAGGAAACATCCTCTCCGCATCCACTCTCTCTGTGTCCTCTGGTCCTAGACTCCCTCACTATAGGAAACATACTCTCCACATCCACTGTATCTGTGTCCTCTGGTCCTAGACTCCCCCCACTATAGGAAACATCCACTCCACATCCACTGTATCTGTGTCCTCTGGTCCTAGACTCCCCCACTACAGGAAACATCCTCTCCACATCCACTCTATCTGTGTCCTCTGGTCCTAGACTCCCCCACTATAGGAAACATCCTCTCCACATCCACTCTATCTGTGCCCTCTGGTCCTAGACTCCCCCACTACAGGAAACATCCTCTCCACATCCACTCTATCTGTGTCCTCTGGTCCTAGACTCTCCCACTATAGGAAACATCCTCTCCACATCCACTCTATCTGTGTCCTCTGGCCCTAGACACGCCCCACCATAGGAAACATCCTCTCCACATCCACTCTATCTGTGCCATCTGGTCCTAGACTCCCCCACTATAGGAAACATCCTCTCCCCATCCACTCTATCTGTGCCCTCTGGTCCTAGACTCCCCCACTATAAGAAACATCCTCTCCACATCCACTCTATCTGTGCCATCTGGTCCTAGACTCCCCCACTATAGGAAACATCCTCTCCCCACCACTCTATCTGTGTCCTCTGGTCCTAGACTCCCACACTATAGGAAACATCCTCTCCACATCCACTCTATCTGTGTTATCTGGTCCTAGACTCCCCCAGTGTAGGAAACATCCTCTCCGCATCCACTCTCTCTGTGTCCTCTGGTCCTAGACTCCCTCACTATAGGAAACATCCTCTCCACATCCACTGTATCTGTGTCCTCTGGTCCTAGACTCCCCCCACTATAGGAAACATCCTCTCCACATCCACTGTATCTGTGTCCTCTGGTCCTAGACTCCCCCACTACAGGAAACATCCTCTCCACATCCACTCTATCTGTGTCCTCTGGTCCTAGACTCCCCCACTATAGGAAACATCCTCTCCACATCCACTCTATCTGTGCCCTCTGGTCCTAGACTCCCCCACTACAGGAAACATCCTCTCCACATCCACTCTATCTGTGTCCTCTGGTCCTAGACTCTCCCACTATAGGAAACATCCTCTCCACATCCACTCTATCTGTGCCCTCTGGCCCAAGACTCCCCCACTATAGGAAACATCCTCTCCACATCCACTCTATCTGTGCCCTCTGGTCCTAGACTCCACCACCATAGGAAACATCCTCTCCACATCCACTCTATCTGTGTCCTCTGGTCCCAGACTCCCTCATAGGTTAGCCTTTTCACTCCCAGAATTATTACTCCCAGAATTATTCTCGTGAACCTCCTCGGGATGCTCTTCGATGCCAGTACATCCATTCATGGACATTCATTCCTTCTTTGTGAGCCATGGCGGATGACATCATCATTCTGTGCTGAGGTCACATGACCTGGGCGATCCACGGTCTTTGACCATGGTTGTTCCTGGCATGCCTTTCTACAGAAGTGGTTTGCCATCGCCTTCTTCTGCGGCAGCGTCTTCACAAGACAGGTGACCCCCGGCCATTATCAATACTCTTCGTAGAACGTCTGCCTTGTGTCATAACCAGGATTTGTGATCTGCACCGGCTGCTCATATGACCCTCCACCACCTGATCTCACTGTTTCACATGACTCTGACGGGGGGGGGCTAGGCAGGTGCTACACCTTGCCCAAGGGTGACCTGCAGGCTTCGGAGGGAAAGAGCGCCTTACACCTCCTTTGATAGAGACCTATCT